>NW_026997035.1:1800000-2277154 GCF_035044405.1 Drosophila montana
TCTATAAATATTGCTAGTATTATATGCTGTTTAATTCCCTGTGGGCTTCGTGTGTGGGTCCAGCGGCGACCTCTAGCCCCTGCTCATGCTTGCTCTGCCCTTACGCGAACTGCGCCAAAGTCACGTGCGTCTGACAGCCGAAATTGACAGTGTCATTAGGTACAGTACAACAGGAATTGCCAGGAATTGTCCTCTAATTGCCAGTCATTTCTTTTGGCAAACGAGACGCGCACTTGTCAACGGCCAAAACGTGTCCATTAACAAGTTCTACTTAAGCGAAGGGGCACTATGGAAGAGCTTGGCTAAAAAAGTGGACAATTGTCAGCGAATTGTATACTAATATTTTGCATGAAAGATCAAAACTCGTATGATTAGGAAATAAATATATTATATTAATTATTGGTTGATAATACTTTCGATAAAAAGAAAACTAAGAAAAATTTATAAAAGCAGTATGAGCAATAAATATTTTATCAAAATATACAAAAACTTTCCATTTCTAGTCATTATACTACTGAAAATGCTAAGGTCAAATAAGGCCCGTGCCAGAAATAAATAAATAAATGTCTGAGAAGCCAAAACCTCTCGAAATACACAAAAAAAAACAAGAGAGAAAAAGATGAAAATATACACAGTCCTTCCCCCTAATTCAGACGAGTCGCTCGTTGCGTGCGTTTCGTCTCAAGTGGTTTACACAATTTTCTTGATAAGGCAGCGAGACTTGCCACTAAATGTTTTTGGCGTCCGTTAGTGCAACAGCAACAAAGGCAAAGGCAGCGGCAGAGGCAGCCACAAGAGCCAGAGGAGGAGCACATGATGTGCTCATGATTTCTCAGTCGATTGCCAGGTAATGCGTCTAAAATGAACTTCAAATGGCGCCTCAGATAAGACCTTTGCCTGTTCCGATAGATATATTTAAATATACTATTGTGTGTTCTCTGAGACTCAATTTGATATGTAAATTTAGTTCATTGATGATTTTTCGTTTCGTTTGAAAAATTCAAATTGACCCGCAGACTGAGAGTCGAGTGACTCATGCCTTGATCTGTGGCTGATTCACTGGAATTGCTGCGGCTGCAATTAGACGCAATAAGCTGCATACACGGGGCACACGCCCACACGCCCCCAAAATATATTGGATTATGTGCATGCCGACCCGTGCCAAGGCCACGTGGAAGCCTCAGCTGCTGCTGCTGCTGCTGCAATTACACAAAGGCTTCGCATAATAGGCCAAAACTGCAACTGCAACGCGGCTGCTGCGAGTGCGGGAAAGGTGAAAGTGTGGCAGGGCACGAAAGCGGCAGCCAGCCAAGCGCAACGAAACCTTTCACAACGCCTACAAAATAGTTTGGCCCGATCTCAGGTAGGCGCCTTGGCAAGGACACGATTCTAGGCTCGAGCTGCTGGGACACACCTTTAATTTGCGGCCAGCTCTCTGCCTTTCTCCGCCTTCCGCTCGGGTTGACAATAAATTATGAGCAAAAATGAAATTTTATGCATTTTACATGCTGAATTACGAGCTATTTGGCCGTGTGGCATGCGGCATGCGGCACACGGTTGCATATGGGCCATGTGGCACATTCGCTATGCCCCATTTTGCAGCTAGTTTAAATTGATTTAAAGTTGCATTAGGCGCTACGGTTTGCGGTCAGGCTATAAATCAGAGTGTGTGTCCCTGTGTGCGTGTGTGTGTGTTTATTACGGCAAACTATGCAATTATTTTCACTTTCCGCAAACATTTTCCTTTTGGCAGTGAAAGCGGCTGCAGTTGCATACTTCCAGGCGGCCAAGCCAGGCAATTTGATTTAGTGCCTCCCCAAAGAAACTGACCTTGTGCCCGGAGACAGTTATTATACTCTTGAAAAAGCCATTAATTACTCGTTTGCGCGGATATTAAATGTAGCTTGTGAGTTTTCTAGAATGTTCTCAACTGTCTCAAGAATGGGTAAATTTATTGACTTGGCTTGAAAGCGAAAAGTAAAGAGATTAGCATTTTATATGGAATAAATTCTTTGAACTTTAAACTTTAAGATCGGACAATTGTTATTTTAATTTAACAATAATTATTGATTTACGAATTATCTTATTTTCGTTTTTTACCAAGAGTTTTTCGTGCTACAGAAACCGAGTACGTTGAATTCGATTAGGAGTAGTCACTTTTGGTTTTCTTAATATTCATAATATTCAATCATTTATAAATATATGTATATATTTGTTTATTAATATTATTTTAAATTTGTTGACTATTAATTATTATCATTTAACTATTAATTACATTTATTATAGTAAGTAAAGTGAAGGCTTCCATATTAGGCAGAAACTCCTCTGGAGCGGACAAATATTACTAACCAATCCGCTCAAGAGAATTATCACAGTATTTATCTTTCAATGTTTAATTTGCATCTACTCTAAAGTAGGAAATGAAGTAAGTTCATTTTTATACCCTTTTAGAAGGTATTATAATTTGGTCATAAAATGTGTAACGCATAAAAGGAGACCCTATAAAGTATATATATTCTAAAACGGCATTGACAGCCGAGTTCATATAGCCATGTCCATTTGTTTGTCCATCCGTCTATCTGTTTGTATGCGAACTAGTCTTAAAGCTTTGGTCACGAAGCTTCTCATAGGTCTGTCTTTTTGTGCTTAGCCGGAACTTTGTGCTGTCGGAACCGGCCGGATCGGACTACTATATCATACAGCAGTCATACGAGCGATCACTCGAAATGTAGGTTCTTCTTCAAGCTTGGCATTTTTTAGTACCCCTAGCTCCTTGTATATCTTATCAACATCTGCCTAGGAAAGATCTGTCAAAATGTAGGCTCTTCAGTATTCTCACATAATCTCAATAGGAAAATGTCTACGAGGGTATTAACTCTTTGGCGTGTCAAAGATATCCTTGCTTTCTCACGAGTTCTTACAATAGCTAACCCAAAAACAAAGTGTAAAGTATGCATTATAAACAAGGCTGCAAACAGGTTTTGAACGGATCCGATTTGAGCTAGGGACTAGATTTTTTAAAGTTACTTTGAACTACCTTCAAACCGGATAAGTTAAGGTTCTAACATTTGTGTAAATACATATAATTATTTTAAGTACCAAATAATATGAACCAATTGCCCAACAAAATTAATTGTTTAATACTCAAGTAAACATAAATTTTTAAAGTTTGATTTCGATAGTCAATTAACGTTTTTAATAAATTCGTTTTGTTAATTAAAAATACATGATAAGTAATATCTCTGACTAATATTATACGTTAATGTATTCACCTGAGCGACTTTTGTGTGTCAGGAGTTTATCTCATACCTTTTACGTCTACTTTCCCACTCGAGACACCTGAAACACACACACTCGCACGCACGCGTTCTCATTAGTCTGGCCAAAAATAAATAACAAATTTCGTATAATAGCCGAAATATATTTGTTCTCCAATTTCTACCCACGCTTAACAATTGGAATTATGATTTAGATTAATGTTTTGATACCGAGCAAATTCAATAAGCCGAACGCCGAAATAAATAATAAAACATTGACCGATTTATGAGCTAATGTTTGATTAATGTGTGCGCTTGTGTTTGTGTTTGTGTGTGGAAAAGTGTCCTTAACAAAGGCGGCGGTCAAAAAGGACAAATACTAGAAACACACACAAAAGTAAAGAAAGAATATAGAAAAAAGCCCAGCAGAGAGAATTCATTGATTGGACGCGGGACCTCACACAATGTTTGGACGCACTCTGATTTATCGCTAGCCTAGCAGAGAAATTAGCTTAGAAATTTTGGGAATTTCGAAATTGGAATTTCTTATATTGCTATCAGAGCCGGCCACACAGCAAGGCTGATGGCTGCCCCTTCAGGCTGCTAATTGAGCCGACCAAAAAATGAAGTGCTCAAAGGGATCCTGCACCTTGGACAGCTACTTAATGTATGCGCGGCTCAGATCGCTCAGTTCGCTCAGGTATTCCCTGCGCCTCTTCTTCTTTGTATTTTTTTTTAATTAAGTACAACAACGCAGCAAAATTGATTTCACATGGCCCGAACCGCGCACTGGCCAGGCTTAATGCTGCAGCTGTGGCAGCTATCGCCGAGAAAGATCTCTGAGAGATGCGCGCCGCCAGATAAGGCAATCGCTAGAAGTTAGAACCGGCGATCGCCCCTCTCCCCCCTCCCCTCTCCGCAGTCACTTGTATCTCATATTTAATATAGTTTGTAAAATATTTATAATCGCTTATCGCTGGTAAAATATCTGCCGCAGGATCCGTATCGAGCTGCCAAGTCATTAGGCCACATTGGTAAATTTGTAAGGCTCGTTTGCAAGAAGGCGGCTTTTCAAACACGCGCGCGACTTGCTGGCGTTTTGCGCGCGTTTTCGACCTGTTTGCTTTTCTAGAGCAGAGCTGAGCTCGCTACGCGCTCATAAAGCACACTTAGAACTATTTTTTGAACGTGGAAAATTGTTATTTCAAACTAAAAGCTCATTTAAGACATTATGCATAAATTATTGTGAACCCAACTCCCAGATGCCTATCAGGCCATGGCCATAAAAGATATTAGCCTGAATTTAGAAGAGAACCCCAAAAGCTGAAAGACATTGATCAAAGCAATGATAATATAAATTCCAATTAAGTTATCGAGTGAGACATTCAACGGTAAACGGCACTGGCAATTACAATGGAATAAATTTTCCATTTCTCCGTCGCTCAGTTTATCGGTGAGAAACTATCTAGTCTGATGTCTCTTCCAAGTCTCACAATGTCTCTATAACGTGCTGACCGTGCACATTCAAATTATGGCATATCGTTTGACCAGTCGAGTTGACATCTTTAGCCACATCCAGACAACCGTCAAGAACGAGCCCGGCAGCTGAAGGCAGAACTCGCTTCGCTGTGGCCTAATGAAATTATTAAAAATGCATTTTAGTTAAGTTCACAAAAGAGATAAAAACAAAAAACGAATGGGAAAAAATGCATTATATGCATAAAAGGCAGCTCCAACAAACATAAATAACCTGAACTTGGCTGCAGTCCACAATTTCAGTTCCAGACTCCAGTCCCTGGGCAGGGCTTCTGGGTTGCCTTTGACAAAACTAATTATGCATTCATTTTGTTTGCCAACAATTAAGTGGCCCATGGGCGTGGCACATTTTTCATTTTGCTTATTAGTAGTCGGTGCCTCAGGATCGTGCAGGGATCCTGCCTTTGATTTATGATAGCCAACTTCTTGATTTAGCAACCAATAAGCACTGAATCGAAGCGCTAGCTGTGAGCCAATGCTAAGTAAAGGTATTTGAAATGCGTTTAGCAGATTGCAAAAATGCGTTAAGCAAATGGCGCTGCAAACTGATATTTTATAGTTTAAATATACAAACTTGGCCCGGCAAGGCCGGGTTGTACTCTTTATATATGTATATATATATATATATTCTTATACTAACCACATAGCATTTTAACATCGCTTTATTTTATATCACAAGTAACTACACTGCAAAAAAAAAAATATCGTATTACTTTTTTGCCCGTCTATGCGATTCTCATGAATCTATGCAAGGAATATTGTTTTAAAAATCTGTGCTTGAGATCAATCTATGCTCGTACTCTCACTTTTATTACTCTCGTTCTCTCTGACTCTTTCTCTCTCCCCTTCTCGCGAACTCTCCTCCCTCTCTCCATCTATTTCTCTCTCCTTTGTTCTATCTCTCTCTTCTCTTCTTTCGCAAATTTTTTTCATATTTTTCTCTAACCCGTTTTCTTCTCCTCTCTTCTTTCAGTGATGTGTGGATATAAGTGCAAGTCGCCCTCTTACTGATAGATGTTAATTAAATAATCATATGAATTTTTGGGTAAGTGCGTATTTACATATACATTTCTCTATAAATAACTAGGCTTAAAATAATATAAATAATCTTGTGAGAAATAATAAATTTAATAAACAAATCAAGGGCCGCCGAAATTGAACTAGCGACCTTTCCCTTGTTGGTCCGACTCGCAGGCAGCCAAGTCACGCAGGCTCAAGACGTCACATTTACCAAGAACACTTGAATGGCTGCATTGTTGTTGTAGTTTTCATACAAACTTTGATCAGCGATTACCTCCCTTTCGAAAATCAAATTTTTCAATACCTCGTCTCAGTACTTAGTCTTGAACCAAAGGGAAAACTTCAGCTGCGTTGATCAAAGCTCAGTCAGTCAGGACAAACTCTTTTATTTATAAAGATAAATATTATAAAATAATTTCTACTTAACCATATTTTTGGAGAGATTCTGTGCTCGCAAATAGAGTCGACTTTTTGGGCACCCGCAACGAATTGACACTGAATAAATTAAAGAAAGCTGTAACAATCAAGTAAAAACTCTTTGAACAGTCGCCTTGCACAAGCTGACCGCTGCTTCCAAATAACAAAATAACTCATTGCAGTGGCAAGAAGCAGGAGGCAAGTGGCAAGAGGCAAGAGTCCAAAACTGGTTCGACAATCAAATGACCATTTATAACAGCAACGACAGCAACAACAACAAATGGAAAACAGGCAACACGAGCGACAGATCCAGAGCCACCCACATGGTGCCGCTGCTCATTCATGCCACAAATGCCACAATTACTTTCTAAAAGAGCCCCAGAGACAAAATCCGTCGGCGAACATTTGAATTTTGCACCAAATTAGGCGCCAATCACAGAGATCTCCAACGGGCCAAGCTGAAAGAATTTTCATGGGCGTTTTTCCAATTTCTGGCCCAGGTTCTGGGCAAGAATTTCCGCCAACCAGCAGCGCTCACCGCTGAGTAATGTGAAAAACGCCTTATCCGGTGGTGGCAGCCGATACGCGGGAACTGTCAACGCTATTGCTGGAGCCAGAGCCAGAGCCAGAGCCATAGCCAGTGGCCACCCATGTTGCAGGCTGGTGGTGCTGGCACTTGCCACAGCCGCGTGCAGTTGACAAACGTTGACAGCGGCGACAATGTAGCCAGCGCTTGCCCCACAACGCTGCACGTTGCAAGCTGGCTGCTGCCGCTGCCGCTGTTGTTGCTGTTGCTGTTGCTATTGACATTGCTGCAAGTGGACACGACTTGGACAGACAACGAACTTGATTTCTTATTTGAATATGTATTCATTTCAGCGGCAGCGCGTCGCCAGCGCCATCGATCGTGACAATCGCCAACGCAAGTGAAAAACTCTGCACTTCATGTGTCGCAACCAACTGGCGATCTGTGTGGTGGTGCCACTTGCCACTTGCTACTTGCTACTTGCTACTGCCTGGCTATAGCCTATCAGAGGTGATTAAAATTGACGTTTGGCGATGTGATGACGCTTACATGATGCTACCTGCCCCTGCCCCACACGCCCCTCAACACTTTCTTTGGCTAAACGTTTTCATCATTTTATGAATTGATCAATTTGTTGCTTTTGTTGCTCAGCTTGTGCCCTGCAAGCATCAGCCGCATCGTTTGCTTTGTTTGTTGTGGCCATTAGCGTCACTTGATGGAACCACTATCCCAGCATCCGAGAGCATCCAACTATAACAGCAACAACAGCAACATCCAACCAACTATCGTCTATTGGAGTCGTGCCGGGTCTGACTTAATTTATTTCAAATTGTTGCAACTGCAAATGAAGGCAGCTTCATTTCAACCATTCTCAACCAAACCAACACATACACCACTGTAAATGATTTACACAAGTAATTTATGCAGTTTACAAAACGTTTAAAATTAGTTCAAGTTTCCTGGCGAGCAAGGGCAGGCGGAATAGATCATTTGATCAGCTCAGGTTGCAACTTTGTAAATTAACAATTAAATCTAATTTGTGTAACCGAAAATTAACGCATCAGAAACTCAGAAAATTGGAAGAGTTCCTCATTCTAATTTTGATCGACAGTTCTGTATTGAAGATCATTGGACATCATTTTTATAAATTTTAGAGAGCATTTACATTCTATTTCAATTTCATTTTGAGAATCGGTAATAAGGAATTTTAATATCCTCTCTCTTTATATTCACAACTTAAGTAGGGAACATGAAAATCGCATAGAGAGGCGTTAGTTAAGAATGATTAAGATATGGTAGAGGCGAAAGAGAGAGAGTGAGAGAGAGCGAGAAAGAGAGAGAGAGAGAAAGAGAGAGAAAGAGAGAGAAAGAGAGAGAAAGAGAGAGAAAGAGAGAGAAAGAGAGAGAAAGAGAGAGAAAGAGACAGAAAGAGACAGAAAGAGTGAGAGAGAGAGAAAGAGTGAGAGAGAGAGAGAGAGAGAGAGAGAGAGAGAGAGAGAGAGAGAGAGAGAGAGAGAGAGAGAGAGAGAGAGAGAGAGAGAGAGAGAGAGAGAGAGAGAGAGAGAGAGGGAGGAGAGAGAGAGAGAGAGAGAGAGAGAGAGAGAGAGAGAGAGAGAGAGAGAGAGAGAGAGAGAGAGAGAGAGAGAGAGAGAAAGAGAGAGAGAGATCAGATAGTGAAAAGGCATATCTGATTCACCTTAGTCCAAATATAGATACGTATCTTGCTCAATAAACGAAATAATTAAATTCCATTAAGTAATTGTAGAACTTGAATTCATGAAAATCGCATAGAAGAGCTATCTGCGCTTTAAACATGTAGAGGCTGTTTCTAAGGCAAATTAAAAGCGCTTTTTATTCTTGTTATAAATAGGAATCATATCATAATGCACCACATAGCTTCTAAGGACTGCAAAGTCATTAATCCACGAAAATTCCAAGTAATATTTGAATTGGTAAATATAACACAGCCAGCTAATGGGCCAGATGTGCTTTCGTTATGGTTTCCATAGATTAGGTCACGCTTAATCAAGGTTGCCAGGCTTCAGAGTGAGACCCCACATGCCCCGCCAGTAATATCATTGACACACATTTGTCAACAAACACGCGATGCAATGTGGCGACCATTAATCAAAAAGCGAGCCCTTGGCAAATGACAGTCGCAGATCCAAGCCCAGACCCGGAGCCGCACAGGGCCGAGCTGAGCAACTTGACCAACTGGCCCAACTGTTAAAGCTGACCTGATGCTGACGTTGTTGTTAATAAACAGTTCAAACAATTTGAACGGCAATTAGTGGCCAGCTGCTAATTTAGGACAGAACAGACTTGTACCCACTATCTGTGCCGTTGAATGGCTGTGGAATGTGGCGACCACCAGGCGTTGCATCTGCCAGAATATATATATATATACACATACACGTACATATATGTACATAAAGACCTACTGCAAGGTTTCAAATCCAAAGTCAAGGCGCAGACTTAACGCATGTTCTGGCCAGGAAGACAGCGAGACTTCCACGACCAGTGCTTGGCCAGGCCCCAAAGCGCCCCCTAAATATTTTGTACATTTTAATACACGTTCACAATGCGAAAAGAGAGTATATTGGTTTTGCTAGAGATTTGAGATTTGGAATATATACATATACATATACTCATGTATATCCGCATTCGACTTAGAGTTTAAGCCAGCTCTTCTTCCACAGTCTTAAGGCTATATTTAGCCAATTCGGACGACCCCCTCTTAAGATCGATCCAACCTTTCTTTTAGTCACGTCCGCCAACGCCTCCTTAAGCCGCATAATTCTATATTATCCAGAGTTGCGATGACAGGCTGACCAAATCCGAAATGAAGAGTCCAGACGAGCTACTCCAAAGCTCAATCTAAAATTATTATCGCAAAACAAATTTGTAGGGTAGCATGTTTTAAATACTAAATAGACTGTGAACGAGCATTGCGCAGTCAGTTGCAGCCGATTGCAGGATTTTTGCTTGTTTGTATTAATTTTCAACCACGTTGACCGCAGCAGGACTGCGTCTGGGCCGAGTCGTCTGTGCCACCCAGTTTTCAATTGAAAAACCGCAAGGCTGCAGGCGAGTAGCCGTCGCTGGCTTTGTCCTGGCTGCACCGGAAGCTACGGTCGTGTCCATGTCCTGTGCCTTGGCTTTTATTTAACATGACGCAACACAAAAATGTCCTGTCAACAATCTTTTGATCGCGTCTGCCACCTCAGGCACCTTTTATTTGTGTATTTTTTTTTTTTTTTAACTGCACTCGGCTGCTTTCACCTCGGCCCTGTGAATGCCCTTTTAGCCGCCGGCTAACCGACAACTGTGACGGGATTTACGATGACTTGCCACATTTTATTGTCGGCATTTTGCATGTCCAATTCTGTCTCATTTCACTACGCTTCAGCCACGCCCCTGGCCTTCGGCTTGCCATTTGTGACGTCACAGTCAAAGTAATGAATACCTGAAGGAAATTTTAGAAAAATGTTAAAAATGCTAAATAAAACAAGGATTTGATGAAATTCTTAAAATATTTATAGAAAAATAAATGTTTATATATTAAAATATAAAATATATATTAAAACTTTTTATTGACTATGGAGTCGGAATTCATTTCAACATGGTTATGAGAATTTTAAGTTGAGTAATGGCGTTTTTTGGGTATCTCAAATAAACATTAAATTACATAACAATAAAATAATTTCTTATTTTAAATGAAAGTTCTAAACATTACAATAAAAATATGCATCAAAACTTAATGTTTATTTAAAAGAAAATATTCTAAATTCTAAAAAAAATATACATATGCCAAATAAATCGGGCGATAAATACTATAGAAAAATTAAGTTCAACAAAGCGTAGACGAAATTCCGAAAGAGTTTAGATTACAATAATTGATAATTTTCATTAACAATTCATTTCCTGCGGAATTTATAACACTTTCTTTCCATTAACCGGAAATGTGGTTTATATTTTAATAACTTCCTTCGGAAATGTAGTCATATCCGATTATGCAAAGCTATAAAAAGCAAGTGGCTATCTGGCATTCCTTTTTGCCATTTAAGATTGATATGGTCAATAAAAATGTCGTACAATCGTATATATTTCACTGGGCAGGGCAGTGTCAATAACTTTCACGGAACAATCAATGAAATCACAATACGAAAATATTCCGTAATTTCAGTGCTGATATCAGTCAAATATCGCCGAGATATTAGTCGAAATGGCATTTCCTTAATTGAAAGGTCCAACATGGAGGCAAGTAGAAACAAAAGTCGAACACAAATATTTGAGCATTCGCATAATCTTCTGTTGTCAACAACGCATTCCAGGCACATTTTTTTTGTGTTTTTCTTTTTATCAGGTGTGCTATTTCAGGTGTTGGTTTACACGGAATTGCTGCTATCGAGCGCTGATCTATTCGACAGGTTTCTTCAGTTCAATAAATGAATCTCAAACATGGCGAATTGCACAAAATCTGATTGTTCGCAATGGGCAAAAAGCAAACAAAATGCTTAACGGCTCGCGATTGGGCAAGATATACAAACTGAACCGTGACCTACTACAAGCCGGCGAACCAGTACACTAAACCCCCAAAAGCCTCACGTAATCACAAATATCATATTTTTGGGGTGCAGGGGACACTGAATATTACCCGTATATGTGGCGCACATTCGGCGTATGGCGCAATTGGCCGAATGCGGCCCGTTTGTTACGAATTATAAACGGAATCAATGGGGCTTTATCAGCAAAGCTGCCGGCCATTTGGCCAGCAGGCCCTGAGGCCTCATCTAAGTCCGGCGGCGGCAGGCACAAACAACCTCTAAAGTGTTTTTGACTAACAACAATTACGTGACCGCAGGCTCAGAATTTCCCAAAAAAAAGGCAACCTATGCTGCATTTATCCAATTATCTAGAACAGGCGTTCAAATCAAGGCCTCAGGTTGGATTTTGCAGTAGGTTTTCTTAAGTGACCATAAGCTATGCCATATGTATTACACGAAATTCCTTGCCCTTTTTGCTTTTACCAAAGCTTATCGAATGACCTAACTTCCTTAAGGAAATAAGCTTAATTGCCAATTTATTTCTTTGGATCAAGCATTCTTATATATCAGCTAAATAATCAAATGGAATAGGGCGATCAATCCCCATCCCAAAACCCATCTGTCGGACTGAAGTAAATAAGGGACACCCTTAGTCCCAGTTAAGGGAATTGTTAGAACATATATTTATTATACTAAGATTCAGAAAGCCCCCACAAAATTTCAAAATTTCCCATATTTAATAAAAATAAAATATATAATTTTATTTAAAATAATTTGTTTTTAAACTTTAAAAACTATTATAAAACTTTCTCTGAAATTAAGAACATTTTTCATTTATGGCCATAATTATAAGTGAATTTGAAAATGCGACATCGTGCAGGTTTGCTGAAATAGTAATAACTCAGACATCTCTACAATAGGCTTTTTATATCTTAAATGGTGCTTAATTAAAGCAGTTATGAATATATTGGTGTGAAGAGAAATATACATATGATTTCACGAGTTTTCCTCGAATTTTCAATTCGCAAAAATCACCGCACAAATAATTATTTGTTATTAAAAATTATATAGTATCAAAAATAATAATTTAAATTGTGAATGACTTAAATAAACTTATATTCATAAGCTTTATAAAATCGAATTCAAAATGTTCGAGTAATGGCAAAAAATTAAAATCGTTTATCAAAATGCAAAAACAAAATCTTTAAAGTGGTTTTTCGACATATGGGGCCGCATATGCATCAGAAAAAAATGAGTTTTGCCAAATGACACAATTTACTGTTCCTTGTGTAATCTAAAATGAAGGAAAAAAGGTTTACGAGCTTAAAAAACTAAGATTCTCCCTTTATATCTTCTGCAGAACCTACTGTTCCAAATATTGCTTTAGCCCAGACCTAAATACCGCAGCCTTCAGTCATTTCAACCAGATATCAGAAGCCAGTGGTAGGCTAAAGTTGCCAGGCGGCAATGACGTTTATTGCACTTCTATTTAGCACGTTTTGTACGCCTGACTTTCGGCAAGGTTTTTGGCCATAAATGGTCAATTCAATCATAGCCGATACATAAAAAGTCTTTAAAGTCACGCGATTGCCAACGTTGGCCCACAAACCATAACGATAGTAGACCAAAAATTTATGATGTTCTTGAAAGCCAAGAATCAGCATGATATCATTTAAGTTAGAGTACTTTCTACTGATGTAGATGGCGTGATGATTTTTATGATACCTTTTGCTCTAAATTTGTGCAATTTCGTCAATTGGCGCCGGAATTTCCAACCCAAACAAACTAAGACCTTAAGCCCCCCGATAATTGTCGACCACAAGTGCAGAGCAAAGGTGCAAAAGTTTTCCATCGCGCTTGCTCTCAAAATACTTTGGCAATTACTCATCGATTCAAGCGATTCATCGAACTGACCACTTTGCAGAAATGAGAGGTTCTTATCAGCGGCTATGTGGCTTGTGCCTGGCCGCAGGCCATGACATCACTTTCTATGACCCAGCCGATATCGGCTATCGATAAGACGCAATTTGCCTATCGTAAATACCAAAGACTGACTATCACAACAACCAATGCTTATATGGATTATATGACGCGCCATAACAAATTTTTGGGGGGGCCCTGCTTGGCTGATTAACGAGCACTGCGCATTTCGCAGCTGCGAATTAGTTAATCGTCGTCTTAGAAATCGTGGGATCTACCCCACGCTTTCTCAAATATCATAGCCGTTTGATAAACACATTGTAAACGCTTTCAATATGTCCAAGGCTTATCGCCAACAAAATTCTTTAACTTGATTTGTTTTTGTAGTACTAGGTCAAGGTTATATCGTGACATTTTTATCGATAACGTTCATCAAAAGCACTTGTCAACATTACTCAACACTTTCCTTGGGCTCATGTTGATCCGTCACCTTCCAGCAAGTCCTTTTTCAGTCTATGTGAAATTCTCTTTCACAAATTTTATCGTTAATTGAATCGATATCTTCTTGATCGTTATATTTGTTGACTTTCTTAATCCAGTTGGAACTCAGTTGATAAGCTTTCTTCAGATCGTACGCAATACTTCCGCAATTGCGCATTGGCATCTATTTAATCGAACATTCCAACTGGCCATGACCATAACCATTGGATTCCGAGAATGTTAATAATAATAATTCTAAGCATGATACGCATTCAGGAAATAGCTGAGCTCAATCTAAGGGTGAAGAGAAGTACTTTTTATTTTTGTATGTACTTATAAAAATACCTGCACTATCTGATCTGATTTGCAGACATTTTTTCTATTTTATGGTACTACTGAGCTTCCAGGAAATCGGCATTACCCTTAACAATAGCCAATAATTTGGATCATATAACTCAAGTGGAAACCAGTTTGAACCGGTTACCTTCTTATCAAATCTGCAACAATAACGAGTATCGTTTGACTATATTTGATAGAATAATAAGGTCGTTATGTGGGTCTTTGAGATGGAGTGTGGGCAATAGATGATGATATAAAACCTGTTAAGAAACTATATAGAATTCGGTTGCATAATGTAATGGATGATAAAAGAACAAGTAAGAGTGGGGAGTACCCGAATAGGAGATACCCTGAACCCATTCTTGCACCCTTCTATGCCTACATATTCAAAAAAAACACACACACACTTTTTTTCTTAAGCCCAACACTATGGAAAATGCTTTCCTGATTAACTTTGTTGTTTACAGTCTGATCTTATTGATATTTCGAGAACCAAAATATGAGATCCATACCAAAATCTAAGACGTTAACTCAACAAATGCGATTTATTCAATTTTTTAGGATAACGGAGAGAGGTATCAAGAAAATTAAAAATTCTGGATATGTGAATGCAATAGATAACCTACATCCCAAATTTTGTATATACAGCTTTTATAATCTACGAGCTATGATAAAAAAAAAGAATGTTGAATCGATCTTTATCGATTTATTTTACATCATAATTTCAAATCTCTAGTTCTGAAAGTCTCTGACAGATCTCTGACAGATCGACGGGCGGATCAGGAAATCAATCAGGTAAAAGAGCAGAAAAATAAATTAGAATTGAATGAAATACTAATAAAAGTATTATAATATAAGTACCTGGAGTTGTATCTGAATTCAGGGTATTTAAAAAACATGCATACCTCTGCAGCTTAACAGGCACTTGTTATTTTATTGATCGCACTCAAAAAAATAAGACAACATTGTCTTGCATTTGCCTAATGCCCTGCCATATTCTAAGAGAGGCGCGTTCCGTCAGTTATATTACGATTTTCCTCTGGCATCAGGCCATGTTATCAATCCGTAGCCTATCAGCAACTGCCGCTTTATGGGGCCGGGCATTAATCGGGCAACAAACGCTTGGAACACACCCATCAAATCAATCAGGCTCCAAATTTGGGCTATTTAGCAGCGACCTTGTCTCGGTTCTCGCCACTCGGCACTCGGCGCTAAAGTAATTACCCATAATTAGAGCAATTATATTGAGATACGCGTAGATCATGCTGTCAACAGGCCTGTCAGAGACGGATACCGAGTCAGAGTCAGAGTCGCAGTCGCAGTCGGAGTCGCAGTCGCAGTCGGAGGGGGCGATTGATGATTGACATGGCAAAGCGGAAGTGACAGGCAGCTGTTAATTGGCCAAGTCTATAAAAATTGTAGTCAATGAAATGCGCTTTGCGACCGTTTTCCGGGACCATATAAATCACTCGAGAGCAAAATCACAAAAGGGCTTTGATATTGACCGCAATATAGAGTACAGGCCAAAAAGAAGAAGAATGTATCTATGCGTTTGTGTATCTGAAAGATTGCGTATCTGCAGCACAGAAGAAAAAAGGGAATTCGCTGTGGCACACGACGCACCGACGCACCGACGCATCGTCGCAAGGACATCAATGGAATTAATGTTGCAAGGGGCATTCATTTGTTGCAAGTAAAAATTACATAGCTATTAGGCCAGCCGAATATCAGCTATTGCACGCCCCTCCCTGTCTACCCCTTGCCGCAGCAGTTGCCCTCATATTTACCTGGAAAATTATTATGTTGCAGCAGTGACTGTTGCAAATGCGGCCTCAATTATGCACGGACCGGGCACATAAATTGTCAATTCGTTGCCTCTTGTTCTTCTTCTTCTACTTCTAGCCCACTCCTACCTGGTGTTGCATGTGGCTATCTGTGCCACACCGGGCTGCGCAGCGTCCGTTTCGGCATGCCACACGCTGCGCCCTGCACTCGTTTTTCGCAACAGTTTTTAATTTTTTTTTATCGCTTGCCCGTTGCACGGACATGGGGCATGGCAATGTGGCACTGACTGACTACTGCGTCATTGTTAGCGATAAGCTTGTCCCTTCAGTTTTTTCTCTCGTTTTTTTTTTTTTTGACTGAAGTGTTTTATCTGGCACTTGGTTCTTTACTTGTAATTGGCCACGCTGATAAGCGTTTACGGGTTAGTCTTAGCCCGAGTCCTCAGTCCTCAGTGTTTGGGTGGGCGTTCACTGATAGACTTCCACGTATTGTTTAATTTGCTGAATGTCCTCGAGAAGCGAAAGGCGCTGTTGTTTATAGAAAGTAGATCAGAATACTGAACATTAAAACAATACAAATTTTTTTAAAGTTATTTTTTTTTTTATTAAACGGCTCTGTCTTGCCTTCTGCGCCATTTGTGTGTCTTTAGCCGACAGGTTTCTGACTATTTAGAAATTTAATTGATTTTGAATTTTGTTTTGGATGTTGCCTACATGTTTTTTGCAATTGAGCTATAAGATGGCCGCCCTGAGGGAAGGTGTGTATCTGGCCAAAGGTTCACTATTGAGAAATTAAATAGTAACAATTTTCTATCATATATCTATTAATAAAATTAAAAATCTTGACGATAGCATATAACATATTTATGAGAATCTCTATATATAAAACTGTTTGTCCTGACTGACTTATTGACTGACTGACTGACTGATTGACTGACTGATTGGTGATCAACGCACAGCTCATACCGTAAGAGCTAGGAAGCTGAAATTTGCACTATAGTTACCTTATGTGGTGAAGTTCCCACGTTAAGACAGGATTTCGGAAAATTCCACCCGTATGCCGTGGAAAAATCGCGATTAAAGTTGGTATGAAACTTTTTTGTTTACCTTCCGATCGGCCACAAACTTATTTTTTAAAGATCTTTGCTTAAATTCATTTGAAATGTTTTTCATAGTTGTCAATAAATACATTCCTCCTTGGTGGAAATGGGCGTCACAGATTTGGTGGGTGACTTTTCGCGCACAAATTAATTTCAAAGAATCTATATGAAAAATCAACGTTTTCTTTTTGCTGTAGTTTTAAGTTGTGTCCGATTTGCTTCAAACTTATTTTCAAAGCTCTTCGTAAGAACTTAATGAATACGTGTTTCAGCGATTTGGGAAATTTCACCCGCAACAGTGGTAAATTGACGAAAAATGGTTGTATGACATGTCGTCCGATCGGTTTCAAACTCATTTTCAAAGATCTTTGAGAGAATTTATTTAATACGTGCCAAGGGCGGGGCCGGGGGTACCCGCTGGTATATATATACCCAACAAACTCACACCCTTGTTACCTAGCTGTGTTATTTCTTATGGACAAACATATTCTTTCAGTAGCTTGTAGATCCAAATTACTTTTTTATACTATAGTTAACATATATTTATTTTTAACAGTTTTTTTTTATATTTCCTTGAACAAAAAGAAACTGAATTACAAGTTGTTTGGGATTCGTTTAAGTAGCTTTAAATGCTTTTTCAACTTCAACTATTTCGTCTTCATGATGAACTTCCTTTTTGGAGTCAGTTTCAACCCACAAATTTTAACTTAACTTTCTGTCTATTAACTTAACGCCAATAAACGCTCATTAGAAACGTCACTTGGGTCCGTGTAAAGTCTGTATCATTTAAAATCATGTTAAGACACAAAAGCCCATGAGCCGACACGCCACAAACAACTGCAACAGCTAGTTGCAACACATGCAACAGCAACAGAAATGCATTTGGTAAATTTACATATTTAAGTAGCAGACGAGGCAAATTCCTTCTTTACGATGGTTGTCAACGAACCTTAACTACTTTCTAACTGGACCGAAAAACGAACTTCGAACTGGAACCGAGAGAGAACCCAGCAGTGGGCCGTGGGTGAGCTCAACTGGCTGAAAAACCAACTGACTGACTGACTGACTGACTAACTAACTGACTGACTGACTTACTGACCGACTGTTCAAAGATCATCATGAAAATGCAGTTATGTTAATTTTTGTATATTTTCCGGAGGCCCGTTCAGTATAATTTATGGCCACATATCTCAGACACTTTATGGCAGAAAATATTCACATGACGTTGACTGAGTGACTGCTCACTGGACCCACTACCACATCCAAAATTCCCAGTTTCCCGGCAAACTGACCAACTGACTGACTGACTTCTCGAGCGACTGACGGGCGAAACAAATTTGTTTCTCTTTGACATTCTGGGCATTTCCGCAGCCGGCTTTAAGTGTGGACTAGGACAATCGCTTCAACAATTCAATTCTCATATTTGTATCTATAAATCGAAAAAAATAATCATTGTTGGCAACTTGGCTTTTTTTACGCATTTCCATTGTTCAGTCATAAGTTGTTTTTGGCTTATATGAAATTATTTTTGTACATGTATTTATTTAAAAATATTCTTTACTCATTCAAATGCGCCCCTGACATTATACATAGATGTCGATTGACTGCCATGAAGTCATCAGCGTCAACAGCGGCGTCATCCACATCAATTTGATATGTGCCCAGTGATAGGCCCCAATCTCGAATGATTCGAACTTGATACCAGGCAACATGCGTGTCGCAGTCGGACCGGGGACTTGTCGCCTATTCACTGGGGCGGCATACAATAAACGGGCCAACGTTCGAATCTGAGATCTGAGACAGACGGACGAATTGAGTTCTGTGTACGGCTCTAGGCGACTGTGGGCTATTGTCTAGAGGCGTCAATAGAATAGAAGCTTGACACCTGTGGCGCCTCGCATGTGGAAGCATATTGTTAATGCCGCTTCTCGAGTTATGGGAACCGATCAGGGAACACATCAGTTTAAGGTCGCACACAAAATTCATAATAATTTTCACATATATATTGAAATTTTATTTAAATTTCAGAGCCGTACTACATTTTTTTATACGAGAATATACATTTTTTTAATTATAACTATTATAAAAATAATATTAATAATAAAAGTAAATATAAAGTTGACTTTAACAGTCTTAAATAATTAAATATTAGTCCTTATCCAGATTTCGTATATATTTGACAGCTATTTAAACATTTTCTTGAACTTAAATTTAGTTGATTAATATACCCTATTTTATCGTACATCTACAGTTGCCACATCTCTTGTTAATTGTCTAGACTAAAACTAGTGGAGAATTTTAAAATTGATTTCTTATTTGCTTATGATCTGTGTGACAGACCAAACCCAAAAGTCATTACGTAATAAATTTGATAAGTTTGCCACATCTCATGTTAATTTACTAGACTAAAACTAGTTGAGAATTTTTGAATTTAATTTTGATATGTTTATGACATGTGTTCAAGACCCAGCCCAGTAATTGCGTGTTATAAATTTTAGAAGCTATTTCATATCTGCAAGCTATTTGTATTGTGTAAAATTCCATTTGCATTAATTTCTTATCAACTCAATCAATTTTAATTTGTACATTTTATTGGCACATGCTAAACGAACTGGATTTTGGTATTGTATTTGCCCAGCCAGACGTTCATAATTCAAGTGATTTTTTGTTAATTTGTTGAGATTTTTGAAACATTTTGTGTGGTCTGAACTTGTATGTTAATGCCTAACAAGTCGCCGCGTCCAAAAAGAGAGCGAGAAAAATAGAGACAGAGAGAAAGAGAGGGGTAGATAAGTCTAACGGTTAACCATGTAGCGCATAATTCAAACGAAAAGCTTTTTACTTTATCGTATGTTGGGAAAATTAATCAAAAATGCCTGCGGATCGAGCGTTAAAGCCAACCCGACCCAATCAAAAACGCATCAAAATCCAAAAGGCCGCCAAATAAACAACAACAATTTGTCAATGTGGCAACAACAATCAACGCCATTTAATTAGATGCCATTGATTAGGAGGAGCTCAGCCCACAGAAAAACGGACCCATCTGCCCCTCATGTATATTTCTCTGGGTCTTTCGCCCCTTTCAAGAAACCACTTGGAAACTTGTCGAGCTTGACAAATTTGACAGGCTTGATTGAAAATGAAAAGCGCCCAGCGGTGAATAATGTTCGACAATAGAAAGGCCGCAGCGTACCCAAAAAGAAGATGAAGCAGAAAAAGATGAGAAAAAAGAATCTTCAGAGCTCTGAGCTCGATGCGGATCGTATAAAGAGCAAAGCTCTTCAGCTCGTAGGTTTTATAATACCCTTGCGGGGGCTATTATAGATGTGTCATCGAACGTGTTACGCTTAGAGGGCAATATCAAAGCATATATATTCTGGATACACATGTCCTTATCCGCCGCATCGAAACACTTTTTCATATATTTGTTGTATAAGGAATCCCTTTTTATTTCGTTTTCCTCAAAGTATCTTTTCATAAGAGCATAATCTGATCAAAATCGGACTACTATATTATTAAGCTTTATAGAAAAAAATTAGTTTTTGAAAGTCAATTTTTCTTTTCGGCATTCACCATTTGCGAGCTTTACTGTTCTTCTAACAAGTCCTCACAGCCACATTTTATAAGGGCATTTAAATTTCGACGTTCTTTTATTTTCCTTTCTTTTGTTTTTGTTGTTGTGAAATTCCCAAAAGACGACAAAGGCAACTGTCAAGTGCTTTGGCACTTTCCAAAAACTAAAAAAAAGTGAATACCCAAAAATCTCGTTGGCTTTTCTCGGAGAGCGTTCGCTTCGGCTGAGGTGAGAATTTATGTAGATTTTTGACTGCATCGTCGCGTCCCGCCTCGCGCGGCTATTTGTCAAAATTGTTTAGTCTTTAGTCGCTGAGCGATTGACAGGCCGACTAACTAGCCAACTGGCCAACTTGGCTGCCGTTTTTCGGCTTACAACTTCCAGCTTGGCTTTTTGCTGTTTTACACAACTTTAAGAGGGGTTGTGTGTGCGGGGAGTGGCAAGGGGCGCGACGCTGACACCGATACAAGCCGCGGCTGCTGCGGCTGCTGCTGCTGCTCTCTGGAGCGCCTAATGATATTGTGTGAATATTTTTGTGGCTGCCACGTAAACAACCCGCTTAGTTGTTGGCCATTGCAGCATAGTTTTGTATTTGTGCATGTGTTTGTTTTTTTTTCGCCAGGTGTTGGCAGATATTTGAAATATTTTCAACCAATATCGGCTTATGGCCGTAGCAATAGGTGTTGGCTGCTGCAGCAGTTAAATGCTATTCAGCTGCTTGTCTTACACATTTTTTATGCTCTTACAAAAACTACAAGGACTTCTTGAGTGGGACACGCAGTGGGGCAGGCTGAGTCTTGTTATGCATACAATTATAAAGTTGAAGAACTTGTGGATACTAAGCCACACCTTACTTTTTTTCTAGACCCCAGCCTTCGAGCTGTTTTCTAATTTTTAATTAAATACTTATTTGTTCTGTTTTCTTATTTTCAAAAAATTATTAATAATTTTTAAAATTAGTTCTGCCCTTTTCTTAAAATATATCCATACTAGACTATTCAACCTATCAAAATTATGTTAAATAAATCAGGAAAATTAATTAATTACAAACAATTTTAAAATAATAAGAAGCAGGTTTATTTACATTGTAAAATTGTACACGAATATTTTATACATTACCATAAATATATTTACAATATATATATATTACTATTATAATTAATTAATTTGTTATTTTCATTGTTATTATTATTATTATGACTACTAATATTATTATTAATATTAACACTATTATCATTATTATTAATATTAACACTATTATCATTATCATTATCATTATCATTATCATTATCATTATCATTATGATTATCATTATCATTATTATTATCATTATCATTATCATTATCCTTATCATTATCATTATCATTATCATTATCATTATCATTATCATTATCATTATCATTATCATTATCATTATCATTATCATCTACATTATCATTTACATTATCATTGACATTTTCATTATCATTATCATTATCATTATCATTATCATTATCATTATCAATATCATTATCATTATCATTATCATTATCATTATCATTATCATTATCATTATTATTATCATTATCATTATCATTATCATTATCATTATCATTATCATTATCATTATCATTATCATTATCATTATCATTATCATTATGATTATCATTTTCATTATCATTATTAATATCAATATGATTATAATAATGATTATCATTAACATTATTATTATCATAACATGTAGCCCAAATATTATTGCTGCGACCCATTTTGAAAAAGGTGTTAAAATCGTTGCTGCAAAACGGGAAAACTGCATGTTGAGTGCCCATTGCGGGAAAGTGCAAGAATTGAGCCGTTGTTGACGAGGCAACACTCACCGTTGTTGGGATTGTTTGAACAAGGCAGTTAGTGGTTGTAGCAGTTTACAGTAGGTACGCGCCACTCGAGAGGCAAGGTGCAAGAAATCCGCTAAAGGAATAACAGCTACAGCGGAAAGGTTAACCTGCGGTTAATTATTGATGAGTAGTCGGTACGACGAACAGGGTCGAAGACGCTGATGAAGTCCCAGTTTGTAGTTGCTAAATGAGCTCTGCGCAGCGGCAGGCGCAGAGGTAGGAGCTATGCTTGACCCTGGCAAACACCCGCACATCATGCTGTTGTTATTGTTGTTTCTGTTATTGTTGTTGTTGTTGCTTTTGGTTTTTGGTGTCATTAACAGCCGGCGAGCTGGCCTGGCAGCTGGCATTCCATCATTTTTAATGTGCACGGTCATAAAAAATCAAGTGCAACAAGTTGCCGAAGAGCATCGCAGATACATAAAATGCGTACTTACAGATACATTCTAACTGTTTGCATTTAACAGCCGTTGCCGCATCTGGGCGTTGGGCGTGGCCGCAAATTGACAAATCATCTTGACACCTCGCGGCAAACACACTCACGTATACACACACACACACACAATCTGACATTGGATGTCATAAAAATGGGCTACGTACATGATTTGCAATGCAATAAACTTAATTGAGTGCGCGTCAGTTTTCAATTTTGAACCGTTCGCCGGGATACGAACTGTGAACCGGTTTCAAATACACACAAGCAAACCTTAAATATAAAATAAAAATGAAATTAAAAAAATATACAATAAAAAGTAGTAGAAATATAAATAGCTTGCGATGCGAAGGCGCGAAGTCGTAAAGTATCTTTGATGCCGTCATGGGTTAAGCTGCGCTGTTTTCGGTCATTTTTAATGATGCCATTAAGATCGCTGGTATTTTATATATACAATACACATACATATATATACATTTATTTTTCGGCTGTTATTCAGATTTGAGTTGCATTATAAAATCACATTTTTTTTTTTAGTATAAACACGGCGCCGTTTAAACGGCGCCAAAAACCACTTCATAATCGACCATCGGCAACTCGTTCGGTCATCATTAATTTGGAATTTGTGGTACGCTATAAATATTCCTTATAGCTGCTATAAATCGGCATACTAGAGACAGCGCAATGATGTGACGCACTTCCTTGGCAAATTGTCAACTACTCTGCTGGCTTGTGGTTGACACTTGGTGGTTTCGCCAGTGGTGCGAACTGCTGTTAACTGCGCTACGCCTGCCTTCCGGTCGTATCTAATTCCAGCGCTGATATATAGTTGGCTAATTTGTTAGATTTATATATAAATTCTAATTTTAGAAATATTACTTAAACCCAAATTTTTTATTTATTGTTTTTTTATACAGAGGCATTTTTCTTTTCTTTTTACTATTTGATAATTTTTTTTGGTATTTATTATTTTGCTCATGTTCAGCCTTTATCTTTTTCTTTCACATATTATAGAATTCAAATTTTAAAAATATTAATAATTCCCTAATGTTTGTATCCAGTGATTATTTCTTTAAGCATAATTTTTTTATTGTATTTTTTTTTTATTTTTCTCGTGGGAAGCCTTGTTTTTTTCCTTTCACATATTAATGAGTTTAAATATTAAAAATATTATTAAAGCCCCAGTTTTGTATTTATTATTAATTTATTATTATTATTATTCTCATGTTCAGCTTTTTTATTTTTCTTTCACATAATATTGAATTCAATTTTAAAAGTATTATTAAAACCAAAATATTATTTAGGGATAATTTTTGTACATACGCATTTTCATTTCAGGCATATTTTTTAATTACTTATTATTTTTTTCACGTTCAGCCTTTTTTATTTTCTTTCACATATTACTGAGTTTTAACATTGTAATATTTGTTTGATTTAATTCAATTTTTTATGCTTCTTTGTGTTGTTTCTGCTATATTTATTTATGTTAAGTTTTCTATTTTTGGCAATTGTTTTTTAACATTTCACATCAATTTCAGTTTAAATTACTTTAAACAATCATTTTTCCTAAATTTAAAAATGGTTTACGTTTTGCTTCTTTATATAAATAACAACAACATCTTGAGCACATTTCTATGCAAGTTTATTTAATTTACAACAATTAAAATAAGCCGCATCTAATGCGCCGTAATGTCTGCTGTCGACATACAAACCGCAAATCCCGATGTAAGCTGCACTTGAAAAATGGGTAAAAAGTCAACACGAAGCGATCTCAGATACAGGCTTAGTTAGAGATACATGTACAAAGATACATAGATGCTTGAGTGTATACAGAAGCAACAGCCGAGTTTGTTCGTGTGTATGTTTGTGAGTGGAACTGTGGTATTTCCGTCATTTAAGCAGCGGCTTAAAATGTTTCTTCATTAGAATAACTGTCATAAAAATAAACGCATAAAATTTCAAAATACTCATCGTAAGCGGATCTAATCATTTTCCCATAAAGAGACGCAGCTGCTCAAGCAAAATCTGCTTAAATTTCACCTGACGCGCTAATTTGGCTAATAAACATACAAAAAGGCAGAAAAAAAGATACATAAAGGAAATAACTAATACTAATAATTATAATAATAATACTTATGTGCGTCAAAAACCACAAAATTCGGAGGAAAACATCGAACGTGCGAAGCAGAGGCGCCATTGAGCCCCCGGATTGGATTATAAGCGACCGAAGCTATGCCAAAAGTCAACAAACAATAAAAAAAAAAACAAAAAAAAAAAATGTACTATAAAAAAATATAAATAAAATGTATATTTATACAAGAAAGTAATAAAAGAATACTTATTGAATTCGGGTTATAACAAAAGAACCAAAATAAGAAAAAATAAACAAAACAAAAAAAACGCGGGCTTTCAATATTTATAGTATACCCTGTATATATAAAATGGGGTGTGATATAACTAAAAAATATATTAAATATATAAAATAAATATATGTAGATATATACAGACGAAATACATATAATATCTATATCGAATTTTGAGTTTATTACGGGAATTCCCACATGTCTACAAAAAATAAAATCTTTTTCTATAGAATAAGAAGAATATAAATAATGTCATAAATGTTTTTGCAGTGTATCTAAAATTTAAGCACATATGTATCTTTTTTTGTTTTTTTTGCTTTTGTGATGTGTTCATAAATTTTAAATTAAATCCAAACGCTATTTTACGTTGATATATGTATATGACGCGAAACGGAGCAGCATTATTATGCAAATTTTTAATTCTTGGGGCTTTTCTGGAATTGGTGGGCATATATTATGGCCAATCAAATAAATAAACTTAAGCACACAAAATGCCTGCAAGTTAGATCGGAAGTTTCAGAGGGTTTTTGGCTCAACGAAAGCGCAAATAGGAGCTAACGATAGAAATCTTCTGAAAGTTGGGAGTTGCGCAAGCCACCCACAGCCCGCCTCTACTGTAGAGTATCGTTTGTTGTTGTGACCGCAACAATTGACAACTGATTTGTGTGTTTCAATTGATTGCTTAACATATTTATTTATATTTTGTTAAACAAATTTATAAATTATTACTTTTGGCGCATAATAAAATTTCATTAGCGAACGTCGCCGACGGCGTGTTGGCGTTTTGAAGCTCGCGCGCAGACGGCGCCAGATCGCTTTTTTTGGGATTTTCGCCGCCTTGTTTCTTTGGCCTTTGTTTTGGCCAGATCTGTCAACCGAGGCCCAGAGGCGAGAAGCGGGTCTTGATAAATCTCAATAACAACGGCATCTATTTTGATGGCTGGCGGCGAGCTGGCCACTCGTCGCACTTGCGCTCAATTTGCATATGTCGACTCAAAAAATGCTTTTTTATCTTATTTTATATATATGTATATATATTTTTTTTTGTGGTTGGGTAATTAATTTTGGACAAGCCATAAATCTTGTATACTTTGCATATATTATTATTAAATATTACATATTTATTTATGACTTATACGGTGTGTCAACATTCCAGCACATCGTATTAACAGTTTTCCCTCGATAAACTGACTAAAGTCTCGAGCCTGTACACCCACGCGTTGTCGAACTTGTGGCCTTTTTATGACAAGCTGCTCAGATTGAGGTCATAGACAGAGATTTACACATTGTCACATTGTTTGAGATTCTTATCAATTGTTACACGATTTTCGTATTATGCCCATTTCAGATTTGGAATTCCGTGGAGTCGCTCCTCTCCAAAAGTGATATTTCCGGTTTGCCAGATGACCTTACGATCAGATGTGATCTCTGTTAACGTAAAGCACAAAATGAGTTAATGGCTGAGGGCATAAAAAAAATAACCACAAAGGCTTTCTTTGCATGTAACTCAGGACCGTGAATTTATAGCCTGGTTTTGATCCTTTGCAATTACCCTTTCCTTCATGTTCATTGAAAGCTTAAACAGGACATATTTTGTATGTAAGCTCAAGTCGATGGTTCCTAGTTGATAACCATAAACTGAAAAGCTTCTCGCTGCAGTTGGTATTAACGACTCGTAGCTCCAGCTAGGCGTATCTTTGCAAATCTTCAAATATCATAGCTCTAGCTGCTTTAGTCTGCTAGGATATGAGTTAGGTAGAGCTTTTTTGGATAGATATATAGTAGTGGACTTCCAACGACCAAAGGCATGAAAAGGAATAAAATTTCTTCTAGCTGAAAAATATTTTAAAATATTCAAATATCTTAGCCGTATTCTTGGCAGTCCTGGCGAGTCCTTTTTATGCGATAAAGTATGTTAATGATTAGGGAACGAATTTGAATACAAATATTTAATCCGTGTCCTTGCGTATCCTGTTCACTCTTGTTTTAGACGGCAAGCCATAATTGGGATGAGGGAATAAAATTCTAGATTGTAAGAAAAATATTACAAAAAATGTATAAAATATTTCAGCCATATCCTGAGAAGTGATGTCTAGTCCCCTTTTTGTCGACATGGCATGATTAGAATAAATCAACTTAGGTCCTACAAGCTGCTTAGAAAAATGTGCTAAAAAAAAAATAATAATCCAGCCGTATCCTTGGGTATCCTGGCATGTCCTGTGTCACACGACAAAGCATGATTAGAACTTTCAATAGGCCAAAGGGCATTCTTATTGTTCTGGCAGCAACTGAAAAGTTGTTGGTCCTTTGATGAGCAGCATATCCTCAAATATGGTAAATTTGTTTCGGGTAGCCCCAGCACAGGATTGTGCCTAGGCAATCCAAAGTTGTACTCTCCTTTGTTGCAAAAAGAAATGCACTCGCTCGAATCTAATGCCAACCCCAATCCCAGGCAACCGATTTGAAATGAATACGTCAGGTTTGTATTGTACTACATGTGTTTCATATTTATTTTGAATTCGTATCGTTTCATCGTCATTCGCAAGTTGCTCATTATAATTACTATTATGGTTATGATTGGGCTGCAGCGCCGCATTATTATCGTTGCGATTATTGTTAACAACATTAATATTTGCATTATAGTTATTAATATTAGGTTGTTGCTGCTGCTGCTGCTGTTGTTGCTGTTGTTGCTGCAATTCTAGTCCGAAATAGTTGCTGTCTGCTTTCTGGCTGTCATTGCTGTTGTTGTTGCTGTTGTTGTTGTTGCTATGGCTATCGTCGCTTATATTATGCTCAACAATATGATTGCGATTGGGCGCAACAACAACAACAGTTGCTGTTGCAGCCGCAGCGGCAACAGTTGCTACAGCTGCGCTGTCGTCGCTGTCGCTGCTGCTGCTGCTGCTGCTGCTGCTATCAATTCGATCGTTTATCAATTGCTTAAGATTATTGTCAATGTTGTCATTGAAATTGAAATTGAATTGAACAACGCCCCCATTCAGGTTGCCCCCCTGGCTATGGCTATGGCTATGGCTACTGCTATGGCTATGGCTATGGCTAATGCTATGGCTATGGCTATGGCTATGGCTATTTGGACTATCGAACTTAGTGCTAGTGTCTAAACTACTAGAATCAGTCGTGCTACTTTTAGTATTCATATTATAATGCTCGTTACTGTACAAGTAGTTGTAGTTTTTTGGCAAGGCAGGTATTGCATTATTAACATTAGGGCTATTACTATTTAAATTTAGTTCTACATTTAGTTTATGTTTTAGCATTAAGTTTAAGTTACTATTAACATAGGCTTTTGAGTATTCATTTTGTTGCTGCTGCGCACCCTCAGACTGCTGCTGCTGCTGCACCTGTTGCTGCTGCTGCTGCTGCTGCTGCTGCAGTTGTTGCAGTTGCAGTTGCTGCTGCGACGGTGTCTCGACCAGCTGCATATCCATGCCAGCAGCACCGCTCGTTGCTGCCGTTGCCGCTGCTGCCGCTGCCTCACGTTTTCGGCGTCCGCGCTTGCGTTGACTCGCCGCCAGCATGGCAAACAAATTGAAGGCCGAGGGCGCCAGCGAAGCGGTTGCTGTCAGCGCCGTCGACGCCGCTGTGGCTGTGTAGGAGGACGAGGAGGAGGACGATGCTGTTGGCAGCTGCTGCTCGGCGGAATGTTGCTCCCGTTGCTGCTGCTGCTGCTGCTGCTGCTCTTCCAGTTGCTGGCGGCGTCGCTGCAGGCGCCGGCGTCGACGACGCTCCAGCAGCGTTGCATTGTTGTGATGATGACGCACCACCAGGTTCTTGGGCTGCGGCTTCAGCATGGCGCCGGCGGCTTTGGCATGTTGCTTCCGATGCTGTTGCCGCTGCCGGCGGCGATGTTGCACGCGTCGCTGATGTTGCTGATTGCGCTTGATGATCTGCTGTTCGCGCAGCGCATCCTCCAACGCATTGTTGTTGGCTTGCTTGTGAGACTTAAGGCTATTGTTGTTGTTGTTGTTTTTGTTGCTGTTGTTGCTATTGTTGTTGTGGTTAGAAGAACTATCGCTATTAATACTTGTTTTTGTTGTTGTTGCTGTTGTTGCTGTTGCTGGCTGCGGGCGACGCTGCGGCTTGCCACGTGCGCGTTTTGTCACTGCCACTGGGCTCAACGTTGTTGTTGTTGTCGTTGTAGTTGTAGTTGTTGTCGTGCTGCTAGTTGTTGTCGTTCCCTTTGTTGTTGTCGTCGCCTTGCTTTTCCAATTGGCCAGATTGCTGTGGAAATGTTCGGCCTTCTCGCGATAGAATAGGAAGCAGGTATGTCGATGCAATTTATTCATATCCCTTGGACCAATCGGGCGAAAGTTGCGCTTGATTCCTACACGCAGCACCGGATTGTAGGCATTTGTATACTGATAATAGCCATGATCCATTGACTCTCTGAAGTGGCAATCGTTTGTGACGTTTCTCTACAGGAAATCAAGTAAAGGGGAAGAGAAAGCAGAGGTTAAAGTTAAAGCTTAGGCAAATGATAGAAGAGAAGAGAAGACTAAATTATAAAAGTTTAAATATACAGTTCCCCAAATCTTGTGTCCATTTTATCAACATTTTCTATTTATATTCTACTATATTCTTAGTATTTTTCAACGGATATGTTGATTGATATTATTCTTTTTGATCATAATTACATACAAATTTTTCAAGAAATTTCTTAAGAATTTTATCTGACCCATTAAATATATCGATACTTTATCAATTATCTCAGAGGAGTGAAAAAACACAAAGTTAATTAATCTTTCTAAAGATTAAATTTCTTTTATAGAGTGACTTGCAGTTCTTGTTTTTCTATGTTATCAGAAATACTGCTCGTTTAACAATGATATCTAAGATATTGATAAACTCTTTATTCATCAAATAAAGAAATAAAAAATATAAACAAAAGCACATTTCTTACCTTTCCAACAAGTTTGCCTTGGGCAAAGCACAAATAGTAGTCCACATCCTTGGCATAGATGGTGATTTTGAAATCCTCGCTGAGTACATCGCCAACACTGTCCATTGTGAAGGATTCTGTAATGGGCATTATCGGAAGAAACAAATCAATTTTAATTAATTATAAGCAAACAAAAGTTTTTCTGTTAGTTAAGTAAATATTTAATGCTAGTTGAGCTGCGGCTATATATATGGCATGCAAGTGTGAGGCGAGGGGTGCCACACACTTCAGCGCCCAGATAACCCAATTAATTGAAAGGTTTTCGATAAAGTTATGAAAGGTTTGATTAGCAGACAGGGGGCAGCGGCAAAGTTAACGATACGAAACAAGAATCAAACATTTAATGAAATTAAGTGCGCGTAGATTTTATAGCGGCTCTTCGTCTGAGCCCAATTGAGACCGGGTAGGGTTCAGTTAGCTTGGCTCTCTCTCGGTGCTATCATCAGCAACCAGTCAATTACCGACCGACCGACCGACTGACTGACTTCTTATCAAGCTGCGCCAATCATGCATGGAGCCTAACAGCATTTGTGGGCTCTGCCCGAAGCACAGTCGTTGAACTTCTCCACTTGGCCATCTTTTCTTTGGGCAGTTGCTTAACCCTGAAAACCTCCAAGCTCCAAGCTGGTAGCATCTTGCGTGCGTTCTTCACGTGCTCGTTGCATGGAGAAGACCTTCGATATGGCAACGCCTCGCATCGAAGCAAATCGATCAAATCAGCTAAGTCTGGCAAGTCTTGCGGAGCTTAAGCCCAAGTATTCCCTTCGAACGAACCAAATGCAGCAACAACAACAACAACGAACAACAACAACAACTGCCATGAGATAAGATAAAATACCAAACTGACAAAGTTAAATTTATGAAGAAACTGGCGCCTCCGCCCACACCCCCAACTCAGCCAATCCCCCACCCCCACCCCAGCTCTGTCACTCTGCTCTATCGAATTTCACGTGTGGACAATTTGTTGGTTTGATTTATGCGCTCTGAACTTTGCACTGGTCAAGTGGTTCGCCGATTCGCTGCCTGCCGCCGGCCAGTGTGACCTTAGGCGTATCAGTGACGCAATGTCCAGAAATATTTGGTATTCGCTGTGAGCGATAGGAATGTTATCGATATATGAAACTTGTCTACGATTTATCTAAACCTTTTCCATAAATACTGTTCTATTAGAATATATCTGTCTGTGTTTCCTATATTATTTATAATAAACTGTATCTGTATCTGTATCTCTATCTGTATCTGTATCTGTATCTGTATCTGTATCTGTATCTGTATCTGTATCTGTATCTGTATCTGTATCTGTATCTGTATCTGTATCTGTATCTGTATCTGTATCTGTATCTGTATCTGTATCTGTATCTGTATCTGTATCTGTATCTGTATCTGTATCTGTATCTGTATCTGTATCTGTATCTGTATCTGTATCTGTATCTGTATCTGTATCTGTATCTGTATCTGTATCTGTATCTGTATCTGTATCTGTATCTGTATCTGTATCTGTATCTGTATCTGTATCTGTATCTGTATCTGTATCTGTCTATCTGTATCTGTATCTGTATCTGTATCTGTATCTGTATCTGTATCTGTATCTGTATCTGTATCTGTATCTGTATCTGTATCTGTATCTGTATCTGTATCTGTATCTGTATCTGTATCTGTATCTGTATCTGTATCTGTATCTGTATCTGTATCTGTATCTGTATCTGTATCTGTATCTGTATCTGTATCTGTATCTGTATCTGTATCTGTATCTGTATCTGTATCTGTATCTGTATCTGTATCTGTATCTGTATCTGTATCTGTATCTGTATCTGTGTCTGTGTCTGTATCTGTATCTGTATCTGTATCTGTATCTGTATCTGTATCTTTATCTGTATATGTATATGATTCTGTATCTCTAAATGTATCTGTATGTATATGTGTATCTGTATCTGTATCTGTATCTTTATCTGCATCTGTAACATATACATACATAATAATACTCCCTACATATTTTTTTTCAATCTGTTAAATCTATTGAGTGGGCTTTGTTCCCCGTTAGCTTCTCACGCTTATTGCTTGTGACTGCTGTCGCTATCGCGTAGAGATCAACCCATTTCTGGATACGTTGCGGTGCTCCTGAACTTCACCCACTGAGTGTCGATCGGGCGGCAAATGCCAAGCGTCGGACGAGGAGTGGGGAGAAGGGGGGTGTGTGTGTGTGTGCAGAGAATCGCATGAATTCAAATAAATTGAAAGAAGAAGGCTAATATGAAACCGCAAACGTGGCGCCCATGGCGGGGCACATCAACATCAATCAAATATTAAATTACCAATAATTTAATTAAGCCCACAATATGCACAGACAGCACCAGAGTTCAAAATAAATGCCAATTCAATTTAAATGCCATTTGACCAGCTCTCGAGGCAGGCGCGCGCGCGCTTTCGAACAATGAAAATTGATGGGCAACAACAGCGCCGAAACAAACCATAAATAATAGATATATATATCAGATATATATATATATATATAGAGAGAGAGAGAGAATGAGAATGAGAGATATCAGGTATAGCTGTACTTACGTGCTAGTGATATATCCTCGGCTGTTACCCGGCCGTGCGCATTGATATGCAGCGCCCGATTGTTGTGGGTCTTGAGTGTTAAAATGTATTCCGTTTTCTTTGCACATGTTGTTGATACAAGAGCAAGCATTACCTGAAAAATGAAGTAGAATTGAAGGAGTTGAGTAAAGAGTATACAAAATATGGCATATTAAATATATACTGTACAACAAAATAAGCGCAAACTGTACAACCTGCAGCCAGCCGCCTGGCCTAATCCTGCCCATAAATTTTCATTAATACGCTCAGCATTTTATTATGAGACCTGAGAGACCCGAGCCTGGCCCTGGCCCTGGGCCACTGTGCACACATGTGACACAAAATGCCGCCAGGTTTTGCTTTTTATGGTCAAAGTTGAGCATCCATGTGAATCGCCCCACACCGCTGCTCAACACTGGCCATTAAAGCGGCTGTGTTAAGGCAGCCTACGGCAAATTGCTTTTAGAATCATGGAACATCAGCTAATCCTGCACTTTGTAGCCGCAACTCTGCTGAGGGTCGGTCGCAGCTGCAGCCGCACAAATTGATTACTAATTGAGCATATTGATAAAGCACTTAGCCAAATATGAACAGGCCAATCACATTCTTTTTCATTTACTTTAAAAGTAAGATTTCCCACATAATTTTGTCAAGTTTGTGTTGTCAACAGCTTACAAATACCTTAGATATTGGTCAACATCTGAAGATAAGCCTACAGAGGAAATTGAATAGCTTATCGTGCAACCATTTGTACAAACAATAAAACCAAAGCATCAATCAAATCGCGGCCAGGCAAGCTGCCCTGTACTCTATTGCCCCGAACAGCAACTAGCCAAATCTTTAGCTGATGTTGTTAACTCTGTTAAACACCACGTGTCTGGGCCGTGTCTGTCTATCAGTGGCACGTTTTTTGTTAGCCAACTTTGCATAAATACCTTTGCTGTGTGGGGGAGTGCTGCGAAAATTGTTGATATCGCAAATTGATATAGAACCCAAAATATGCGCAGTCAGCAAAACAAGGCGAACAGCAAAACATATGAGTATACATAATTGATAATTTGATATCTATATCGCTCTGGTTGGGGGGGATTAAAGGGCTTGCCACACGGCACTACAGCCACAGTTGCAAGTACTGGCAGTTATTTTGGTCGTATATCTAAAAATATGTGTATCTATAAGTCGATGGCTTAAGCGCATAAATGATAGGTAACCAATAGATAAAAATGTGCAAATGCACAAGCCAAAACAAATTGACCTAAGTCTGAAGACGCCCCTGGCTACCACACCCCCCTCCCGAGCCCCTTGCTCCACTGGCAAATGTCACTTGCCACTTGGCGAGACTTGATGAAATTTTTGAACTTTTATTTCTTTCAGCTGATTGTCAGACATTTCATCATTCTTCAAGTTGACACAAAATCAAACAATGTCAGTTTGTTTCTCTTAACACCCCACTCGCCACACACTGCACCCCTCGCAGTGGGGTACAGAGGGGGGGCACCTTCTGTTTGTACTACTCATAAAAAATTGTTCGTTTTCAGTTTTTGAGTTTTTAGTTTTCAGTTTCAGCTTTTTGATGGGCTGCTTAAATGACGTGCGACCTTTTTCACAGTTCAATGACGCTTTAACGCGCGTGTGTGTGTGTGTGCGAGTGTGTGTAATAATAATAATTATTATTATTTTTTTATTTTTATTACTATGTTGCCCGACTCAAGTGGCCATGCAACAGAGCCCGGACCAGACCCTGAGCTAGTGGCCCAAGCAGATCCGCAGACGTAGCCACTCCAATGTACACACAACGCACTCAGATATCAGACACCCCACATGTCCCCAGCCCCCGCTGCTCCCCCCATGCCTCAACTCCTTCCACACACTCCGCACACTTCACTTGTGATTACACACTCGATCTTGTTATAATAATCAAACGGAAAGAAATACTACACATATTGATATATAAATATGGGTTTTTTTATGATAATTATTATTTGGAGTGCTGAAAACGAAGACAACAACAACGAAAATTGTCACAACAAATTTGATGAAAATATAAATTGACAATAGATCTCAGCAGAAATATAACAGCCTGTTAACAGACTGTAAATAGACTGTTAAGCGGCTTTCGTTTGTTATTGTTTTTCTTCTAATTTAATATACCTATTCATAACAGTGAGGTCCATTAGAAATGCAAAAGTTATTTACACCCAAACGTATCGTAAATCAACCTATGCAATCTGATCTTTAATAAAATAATATGAACACGCCCATTATCAAGTGGAATCTGTGATATGCCAAGTCATCTTCAGGTACTTGCCATTTAATTAAAGTGCAAGCACAAAGATAAATCGAATTGAAACAAAGGCATGACTCTTAGTTACCCTGTTAAATCTGATTGAAGTTAATTATCTTAACTAAGTAATTAGTTAATTTAATTTAAGTGTTAAATCGACACTTTTTAGCTAACTTTTGTTACATTATAACTTACGCACGTTAGATAACTGTCACACTTAGATGGTAATTGATTTTATTCCTGTAGTATTACTGTATAACCAACTGTTATATTGTTTTATTTATCAGTTATAAAACTCTTTGGCTAACTTTTGTTATACCATATCTAACGTACGCAAGCCACCATTATAATTATATGACAGTTGATTTCATTCATGTGGTATAACTGTACATCAACTGTTATATTGCTATATCTGTTAGATTAACTTCTACTTACCATCAGTATAAAAATAATCCTGACATTGAGCAGCATGAACTGTAGTAACCTGCAATATAGGAAAACACAATATGAATATCATTTGGAGAGGGTGAGAGACTTACGATATCTACTATAAATAAAGTGTTGTACGCAAAAAAAGTATAAAAAAATTAGCATAACTCATACAGATTATTAATGATTATTTTTTTATTTTATTGATTTGTTTTTGTATTTTTTTTTAAATTATTTATTTTTTGTTGTTGTTTTGAGTACAACTTCCGTCTCGGGGCTGGGATTGGGAAGCTGAAAACAACAATTAAGTCATTTCATTTCATTGCCTGATCGTGAGCTCTTTAAACAAAAGCGTCAATATTATTGAAAGCTAAAAAGATGAACTGCTACCTTTGAGTAGTATTCAGATATGTAGTATTCATGAGTGGTATTCATGAGTATAAGCATTGCTTTGGCTCAATGTCAATGGTTATGGAAAAAGCCAAGAAAACGTTTTTTTGCTCTGCCTCTTGCTATTTTTTGTTTTTGTCGTGCCAATCGATTGGATCACTTACATATATATACTATATATAGATGTATACCATACTTATATTTTTAGTGCATATATATTTTGTTTCAGGCGACGCTGACTAATCCCTTTTGGCAGCGGCAGCGGCAGCGACTGAGGCAGCAACTGAGGCAGCGGCATAGGCAAAAGGTCATTGATTTCAGCTTAGAGAGCTGCCCCGAGCCAAAGAAGGGTAGTTTCTTTCGGACGAAGGTCTCTTGTTCTCAGTTTCTTGGGCTCGTTCTTATTCATGTTCTTTTTTACATTTGCTGCCGCTTTTGAAAAGTGAAAATCGCGCACAAGCCACAATGGCAACAAAGGCGACTCGAAAGTGCACAAGAAATCAATACAAGAAGGGACCATCGAAAAACCTGAGTGAGCCACAGCCCAAACCAAGTCCCGGCCAGCAGAGGCCAGTGCCATGTGCAAATTACTGGGCCCAATTTCCGAAGCGTTTTTGCGCTCACAGTAGGCAGTCCCCAAATAAAAAACTTATATATATATATATACTATAGTGTATATATGGCGAATGAATCGAGCAGAAGTTGAATCAAATGCCTTTTGGCTTTTTACGCGTGACTCTTGTGCGATTTTTATCATCATTTTTCAATTTCACAGCAGACAATAAAAAAGTTCAATTCAAAATAAAACCAAACAAATGGCCACGAATCGCCAGAGAATTTCAAATGTTTTCGCAATTCATTGATGGGGCGGCTGATCTGGTTCCGAGTCTCGTTTCGCTTAGCCAAGCAATTAAATGAAGCTCTGTTTGTGCGTCTTTTTTTCTTGTATTTTTTGTTAGCTTGAATTATGTTTAGCTTGCATTCGGCATAATTTCGATACAGGCAACTCAAACTTCAATGAACGGCAAGTCCAGTAAAACTTTTAATGTTTTTTCTTTGATTAAGCAAAGCAACAAGCTGCGCTGCTCTGGCAATCAGTTTCAAATGTCTCTTAAATCTTTAGGCATCAGCTTTCAGATTTTAGTTTAATTCTTGACCAAATGTCAAGAAATATAAACTTATCAACTGAAGTGCCTGAGCTTTCAGTCCAGCCAAAGCTCATTAAAGCTCAGTATTTTTAGGGGATTAAGGCTTAGGCATCTGCTGCAGTCTTTATTCCCTCAAGTTCGTAATGTCATAAAGCTTGTTGGAGCTTTTTAATTAAACTGTCTAGCCAGTTAAGAGAAGTTAAAGAAGAATAATCCAAAAAGTTGCATAAGGTTAATTTTGATTTCACGCTTTGCAGCGTAAAGCTCTATCCAACGCTTTAGGCCTTATGAAACTTTTAAGTTGTAAGCTCTAATTGTTATCATGGCTCGATTTCTATTTATACAGACATCAAGCTGTTCCATCTCATATTTAGCTCACAGTTTACCTTATCAACCCTAGCGCCGCAATTCTTGGCGAATTGAAACCGAAATGGAAACCCAGAGGCCAGTTTCTAATACACAAAAGCTCAGTTAATGCCGGCATGTGACCCGTAGCTAAACCACAATTTTCTTGATGTTGTTGTTGTTGTTGTGTTCTACGCGTATTCTATTCATCTTCATTGTTGACTGTCTCTATGCCACATTTCTCATGTATGTAATTTGATATTGGCTCTTTCTATGGCATGTCTGTGCTTTACTTTTGTTTCCCTTTACAATGCGGCTCATAATTACCTTTTTGGTATGCAGACAGAAGCACAGAGCCGGCTAAACGGGCCGGGGGCAGACGCCCAAATGAACTTGAGTAAAGTTTTTTTTTTATTTTTTTTCGTACGTTTCGTCTTCGGAGCCTTTGGCTAACGTCTGCGACTCCTCTTGCGTCTGATTGTGTCTGACGCAATAGACGACAACCATGTGCTCTGCATATTGAACAGTTTTTACTTCTGTTTGTATTTTCCTAGTGTACTCTTTTTTTTTTGGGAGGAGCATTTTGAATAGTACTCACATATTTCAGCTATTTTATAAGTTTTTACTGCAATTGTGGAATTTCGTTTTGGGCCAGAGACGTGCCTGAACGTTGGCCAGGACCACCCGACTAGATAAACACAGCACAGTTGTCGACTAGAGCAGCTGGGAGTTACGACTTGAGCTGAGCTTTTACACGTACGTGTCACACGCACACGCCGAAGCTTTGCAGCCGAGCATGGACAGGAAGCGGCGCTCGAAAGCTCACCAATACAGACGCAACGCATTCGAAAGGCGATTCGAGATTGGAATCAGTTTGTCTGGCCACGCACTGAGTTTAGCTTATTTTGCTTTTGGTGTCTTTCAGCCTTGCGGACATACTTGAGCTGTCTACGTCACAGGCAATCTAATCGCAGAAACGCTCTCTGCTAGCCGTAATTAGTTCGCATTTATAGGGAATGCAAATCAAAATGACAGCACAAAATAACAAGCTGCAAATCAAAAGCCACACAAAAAATACAAAGTTTGATCGACTTGCCAGATTAAAAGGCTAAACGCAACTTGTCAACTCTGGCCACTCAATGCAAATCAGATTTAAATACTCTAAGCATTTTATTTTTTTTTTTTTTTTGTAACGGGTTTCATGCTGTTTACTTTTCAGTGTGATTTGCTCTTTGGCCAAACACGTGTCACACGTTTTCCGACTGAATGCGAACTTGTTGAGTCCGCACGATAATCGACGAGCCACTCAAAGCCCAGTGCTTGGCGGCTATTTAGGCATGCGAGGAATGCGCGGGTGATTAGATTAACGCGCCTGAGCTTGGGGCACCTAAGTGGCGGGTCAAGATTCGCGATAAGCGTGGCCGATAAAGCTTAACTATATTTTGGCAAGGACTAAGCGAAATCCTTTAACTGCTTTTGAGTGCCTACCTGATTGCCGACACGTGTGTCGCACTCTTTCTTACTCTCGCTCTCGCTTTCGCTCTCTTTCTCTGTGTGTTCAGCTGTCTCATCAATCATGTAATCGCTTAATAACAATTACAGGCAGCAGCGGCAGCGGCTACCCCCTGCCACGTGTTTTGCGGCCAAGTGTGAAAGTTCCTGCTGTCAATTGTGCGTATAACGATGACGACTATGGTCACCCTAATGCACTGATACACCCTGCTGTAGCCAAGCCCCCTACCACCCTCCTCTCCACATACATTTGCCATGCTGCACTTAATGCAATTTTCGTTTACTTTTGTTTTAGGGGTTGCTACGTAACTTCACGTTATTTAATACTCTTGCATCATCCACCTTGCGCTTTTTTTTTTGGTTTTATTTTTTTTAAATTTTTTTGTTGTCCTCAGCCAACCCCCAGACCCTGCCCCTGTGCCGGCTGCAATTGCAACTCTTGCCTTGTTGTTGCTGCTGTTGCTGTGCTAGGGGCGTGCGCTTTAATGAAGTTCCAAAACGGGGAAACATTTCTCGGGGTTTACTGACTTTGACAGTTGCCAGTTTGTGGATTTGTATTGTTCTTTGCGCTGGGACAAGGCGTGTGCGGTGTATAAAAATATTTATATCATTTTTATGAGTCTGACTATTAAAAACAAGTAAAACGAGGAAATTATGACAAAATAGTGCTACAAAAAATAGAAATAAAAAACAAATAAAAATGAATTAACTCATCTGATAACTTGATTTTACAAGTACACGCACATTATCCTACAAAAATATAATAGAAAATGCAGCTAAAAATGCAGTTAATTCTTAAGTTAATTCAAAAATAACAACTTTATTTTGCCCACTGAGTACCCCTTTAAAACTTAGCATACTTTTTGCATGCTCCGTAAAACTCACTCAGATTGAACTCAGATTCAACGAGTTTGCCCGATTATAGAAATGTGTACATAGTATAAAACCCATGATACTTGAACTTGTGGCAGCAGCCAAGCAACGCCCCAAATATGAAACAGCATTTCGAGTTAGCTGTGGAACAATAGCAGCAACAGCAAACAGCAAAAATAAGAGTCGAGTCAGAAGTTCAGTGTACTCCGGCGATAGGCTGCGAGTATCTGCGCGTAAGTATCTATGTATCTGTATCTATGTATCTACATACGCGAGTCGCGCAAATAATTTGAAATGCACGCGCGCTCTGTTTATATCCAGGCTGTCAGATGCAGACTGAAGCTGAAGATTCGAGTTGGGAGATGGAAGATGGGAGTCGGAAGATGGGAGATGGAAGATGGGTCTAAGCCGGTGTCGTGCCGGTACACAAATCTGAGCTCATTAGCGGTGCCCCTGCTGGAATGTAGCTCGGTCTGTTGCTGCATAATTCTCAAATAGGCGTGAAAATAACACGGCGACAATTGCTCTGCGAGCGAGAGCGTGAAGGGGGGAGGGTAGAAGGTAAATGGCTTGTAGGGCTTGTATCTAATGCGATTTTCGTACGGCTACGGGGTGTGGGACAGCTGCTGGGCTGATAAGCCGCTTTTACTGTCGCACATTTTATATATTTTCCTTTTTGTGTATTTTTTTTTGTACAGAATGGGGTGCGGGGCCTGCAACTGGGCTGATAAGCCCAAACAGCCAGAGGCTACTTAAGTGGCAGCGTCCAAAACCAAATACATTTTGTTGTGCTAGGCAAGCGGCAACTTTCCCAAAGTGTCAATATTGGCCAGACAGAGTCGAAAGGCGTGCTGGGGGTGGGTGGGGGAGCATAACCAAGACGCCGACGAAGACAAGTCCAAGGTAAACACATAGCGAGTGCATTGAATGAGCCACAAGCCCACAAGCTGTCGATTGAATATCGAACACCCAGTTAACCCAGCAGGAACTCATGTGCTGCCAAACAGCTGATGATGCAGGCGTAACTGTTGTTATGCAAACAATTGCCTTTTTCTATTGTAGAAAATGATAAAATTTAATTTAAATTTATGCTAAAATGCCGATTGGGCCTTAAGACAATTAAGCTAAAGATTAATCAAAGTGTTTTTTGTTTGGCTTAAGTGCATGCACCAAAGAATAGCCGCTAGCTGGCTGCAGCTTGGTAACTTTCTAATTTTCACCCAAAAATTTTAACACTAATTTTGTAAGCGTTGATTTTGCAATGCGACGACGTCTGCGCTTGATCTGCTGATCGGTGTGTGTGTGCACGTGTGTGTGTATTAAGTGGGTGTGTTTGTTGTTTTACACAAGAGAAGAGACAACAAGACGACAACAACAACACGCTGCACATTGTAGGTCAGGTGCAACGCCGATCAACGCTTGGCCCTATGCAGCTCTCGAGAGGGGGGGCTGTATGAGGGGGGCGGGGGATTGCTTTTGTAACCCTCGACTTGGTAATTTGTAATGCAAATATTTGCATAAATTGAACAATTTTACAACCACGTATTCGACTTTGGCATGATTTATCTGCCACAGCAAATGCCGCTGCTGCTGCCGCTGCCTCCGCCTCTGCCCAGCTCTCGCTCTGACACGTGCTGACTGTCCGTCTGTCTGTCTCACTCGCACAGCTTAAATATTTTCAATTGTTTTATAAGCAGCCGCATCAAAGAAAGCGACCACCCACAGCTTGGTTAGTGAAAAACAAAAAAGAAAAAGCAAAAAAAACAAAACGTAGTAAATTTCAAGACCCAGTCAGGCAATAAGTTTTCCATAGTGTAACCGACATAGAGACATACCTAGCGCTATATATGTTATATATGTATATATATGTATATATGTGTGTGTCTAAAGTCTCAGTTGCCAGTCGCCAAAATAAACAACAAGCACTTGAGGGCCGTGACTTTATTTCTTACACAAAATAAAATGTTAATAATAATACATTTTTTCGCTCGAGCGTATTTTGGCGCTTTTGTTATTATTATTTTATTTATACTTATTGTTGGTATAGATGTATGCGAGCTTGTAGTAAGTGAGTATAGTATATGGCGTATATTTTGAACGTGTTGTCGATAAGATAAAAAACAGCACCTAACTAGACCCACAGAACTCACCCAACCACCCCCCCTATCCATACTAGGTATAAACCCATTTTCTAGTTGTAGTTCTTGGGGTTTTCGCAAAGACGTAGAAAACAGTTTTCATTTTGTTTTCCCTTTTTTCTCGTGCATCTTGTGCATCCACATAGGGTTTGACTTTTAGCTGAATGGAGAAGCATTTTAAAACAGCTTAAAATAAGTTGTGTTAAGCTTAAGCAAAATTTGATATGCTGTCTGAGTTTTTGGTAGCAAACCCAACTGAAAAGATCTCATTCCCAGTGAGCAGTTGTTGGGGTGTTATGTGTGTGTGTGAAATGTTTGTCAACATTTAAGCGATATAAATAAATGTTAAATTAATGGCGCATTTATAAACATTAGAGACGAACAACAGCAACAACAACAACTGCCAAGTCATGTGCGCGCTTTGGGCGCGTTTTAAAACGCGCGCGCAATGGCCCAAGCGTTTATTTATAAAATGCTGAGCCAAGAGCCGCCCAACTGACTCACAGCCTGCAGCTCGCGTCATGCACACATATATATGCACACACACATACATGTATGTGTATGTATGTATATATATGCATATATATGCTATATGCTCCATATATGAAGCATCAGCGATCATCATGAAACGTGACTTTTTAGCTCGCTCTCGGACTGCGTCACGGCCTCAACTGAAACCCTGCTCACTGCTCGCCCACCTACCTCTACCTTGCACCCCCCCTCCCCCTCCCGGTCCCATCACCGCCCCCTTTGCGCCCACGCCGCTGCCCACTGACTACTAGCTGTAACACGCGCCTTTTTTTCTACTATCGCTGCAACATACATATATCAGAATATATATCTATATATATATAAACTATGGCGACAAACCGTCAGGTTTTCTCTCGCAAATCATGCCTCAAACAAGCCCCCGCCCCCTCGCCAAAAGCCGCTCTCAAATTTTGCAGCTTTCTGCCACCCGCGCGTAACCTAATTATAAAACTTGAAGTGACATTTTTTGCTTCTTTTTTATTGTTTTCGCTTGTTTTTTTTCCATTTTTTTATTATATTTTCAAGCAGCGCCGCCAACAATTTTTTTCCTCGGTTTTTTTGCTTATTAAAGCCGCCCTCCATACATTCAAGTGAGTTGTGTGTTTTTTTCTTTTGTAATTTAAGTGGATCGCTGGATCGTGGAAAGTTGGCGACAGGTAGTTGCTTGGCATTTGCCTGGGGCGCTTAAAGTACGTTTGAACCCGTCAAATGATTGATGCACGCGACACGTTTAGCAATTTAACTGAAATTGTGGCAAACGTCGCACTAAAGAACAGGGTATACAGCGGTCGCTCAACGGGTAATTGAACTGAAGCTAAAGAGTACCTGTCCTAGAGAGATCTCAAAGGGGTCCGTAAATTATTAGAGTTACGATTACGTTACGTTAACTATAAGTTACGTTTCTTTTTGATTTAATGCTTAGTTTACGTTGTACCAACCAACTAGGTAGCATCTAATTTAAGAGATGCTAAGCTTAAGTAGAGCTGGTTATTTGAGCAGAGTTTGAATTAAGAATAGATTAGCTATAGTTATGCTTGGACAGCAGCTTAACATTTGATCAAGCAAATTTCATATTTAATATAAATATTAATAAGAAAATAGTTTAATATTTTGTATCGAGTATCGAGATACATTTTTACGACATATTTTCTATGAATTTTAACTTTTTAATTTGTTTTTTTATACTTCATATTTATATATATATTTTTTTATATTTGCTTTTAAATTTAATACTGAGAATCTTCACAGCTTAGTTTTTTTATTTTTTTTTTAATTTCTTTTTTTTTATTTTATGCTAAATATATTTATTCTTATATTTCTTTTACATAAATACATAAATTTATAAATTTATTTTATATGCTTACATTTTTAGGATGTTTTTAATTTTACTTAGGAAAATATTTTTTTTATATTATTTTTAATTTTTATTTACATTCTTGAAGCGCTCGAACTATGCCAATATAAATTGTTATTTTTTTAAAGCTGCAGCAGAATTTTTAAACAATTCAATTTATTTCTTTTCTGTGGAACAATAATTTTTAAGCTATTTAGTTTTATATTGTTGACATTTTTTAATGTTTTTTTTTTTGTGGCTCTGTTTACTCGAGCCTTTTATGTTTAAGGCCCCCTGCACTTCAAATAATTATCGCATTAGCATTCGTCATTGGCATTATGAGATGTAATGCGATGCAGTTGTTGTTGTTGCAGTTGCAGTTGCAGCAGTTGCAGTTGCAGTTGTTGTTGTTGTTGTTTTTGTTGTTTAACAAACCCTCGACTTGATTGTTAATGCGTAAAACCCAAACACTAAATGCCGCACCCTTAAAGCTTTTAGCTAATCGGCACATCATTAACTGACAAATTGACTAACTGTCAAATTGACAAACTGACTAACTGACAAGGTGACTATTTGGCTAACTGGCCAGTCATGAACGTGCAGCCAGCTCTTGGCACAGGTCTACAAAGTAGGCAGCAGCAACCCATTCTAAAGCTCTAACATAGCTCTATAGTAACATTTACTATAACTAAGATTACTTTTGATTATGTCTAGGCTGTGTACGTGTGTGTGTGTGTGTTTATTGATTGCATTAATCAAAGCTGCACAAATATGTGCCAAGTCATAAAAGTATTTACGCTGTTTCTGTTGCCTTTCTGCTTGTGATTTGCCAAATGCGTATCTATCGGATCATAAATTTCAATAAACCCCAAAGTCAAGCTGTTAAGAATCCCATGTGACTGAACCAGCCAAAAGATGAAGAGACTTGAGGTAGAACCAGTTGAAGGTATTTTCCAGTAACTGAACTTGGAACTACTTGAAATATAATTATGCTTTTAACGAAATATGAGGAATTATTTGTGAATAAGATCTGATTTTTATTTCGTATTGTTTTAAGACTTCTTTAATAAAATTTTCTTAACAGCTTATTAATCTTTTTAGACTTGCTCAAAAAGATTATCAATGATACTCGAGAAACTTGCAGATGATATTTTGAGACTTGTGTACTATATGTGAACCATTTTATACATAGATTCATATTTATTGTACTTTTAATACAATTAGGAAATAAATGCGTGATAATTCTGCGCGTGTCTAGATATGTACTATTAATATCTATATAATAATATCTAAAAGAAAATTGTCTTTCAAAATCTTAGCACACACTTTGTATAATTAAAGCAAATATTTGCGCAATCGCACAACTATAAAACACTCAGTTTTTGTTTCTGTCCAATTCTCACAGATCTTTCACTTTCGAGAATTTGCCACCGCAGTTCAGCGTTGATCCACATTAGATTAAAGTGCTATAAAAAGCGAGGCTTATCAAACAAACCTTAAAAGAAACTGAAACATTTTCGGGAACTGTCTCGCGTTTTACAACAGTTTTTTTTATGCCCCATTTTTATCTGTGTGCTTTTCCGTTTAATTAATAAAAAGATATAAACAAAAGCAAGTCGAAATCTTAAATCAAATATTGTCTATTTTTATGCTTATCATGATACACGCCCACATATATATATAATAGGGCGTGACAGTATTTGACTTAGGAAATTTGTTGCATGCGTCGCCTGCTTTTAGTTTGCGGTGGGGGAGAAGGGTGGTGGGCGGAGGGGCGGCGTGTGGCATTGGCATTTATGATGAAATTCTTGCAAAGTCGTGCATGTCTTAAAGCTGATTAATTGACGCGTTTTCGTAGCGTTTTTTGTCGCCAGCGGCTGGCGGCGGTGGCTGCTGCCGCTGCAATTGATTTATGGCTCAGGTAAATGTCCTGAGATCAGGACATGCCACAAGCACGAAACACGAAGCTGACGACCCTTTGCAGCAAAAAGTTTTTTATTTTACATTTTATTTTGAAAAAAGGGGTTGTGCACACACACACACACACACAGTCGGAGTGAGTGTGAGAGGGAGAGCTGGCATTTATCCTGGCATTTTGCATGTGTTGGTGCCATAACAAGTTATGAATCGCAATTATTGCCACGTTTCGTTTCGTTTCGTTCACGTTTTCACAATTCTCGTTTGAAACATATAATTGTGCTTTTTATGTATGTTTGAAAATTGTTTTTTAAGTGAAATTACTTGCCGCCTGATAAATGTGCGTGCGTGTGTGTGTGTGTGTGTGTGTGTGTATGAGAAAGGAATATACTATTTACTTATACAATATAGCCAAAGGGACTCCACACACACAGGTCATGGTGCTTTTTTCTTTCCAAATGCTTTTGTATTGAGTTTTGCGAAATGTGTTTTTGTGTTTTGAGTTTTAGGTTCTGACTATGGGAATGGCGTGTTTTTTCTCAGTGCTTTTCTACATGTGGCCTGCCGCTGTGCTAAGATTGTATTTATTTATAAAATCTTTATAAAAATAATTGCTAATACTTGTTAATTTAAACGCAAGTTTTTGAGATTCAGAAAGAATAATGAAATATTGTTGAGCTGTTAAGATCTACCCCATTCCTAATTTTCACTTCTTTCTTTGTGCAAAAGTTGATTCCAGCTTTTAACGAAACACAAGAAAAGGCCAGCAAAATGTGAACTTAATGTGCATTCACATTAAATAAATCAAATAAATAAATAAATCCGCCTTTCAATCTTTCATATATCAATTCAGCATCATTATTTTATTAATATATATTAAATTAATTATTAATATTTATTAATTTTCTCCTTTAACCTTTCATAAAAATATTAAACATTAATTTTTTATTAATATATATTATCAATATATATTTAATTCCTAGATAAATAAATTCAACATTATTTAAAATTTATATTCTTTGGCAACACTTCCTCAACTTACAAAGAATTCCATAAAAAATTATGTTAACATTTTCTTCAAAAAACCTTTTATGTAGGCTCGAATTTTAGTTGATTTTTTTTATTGCACACGAATTTCTTTGTATTCGTCAATTCCTCAAAATCATGGCACAATTATTAAATTATATCATAAATACGCGCAGCACACTTTAGTTTTTTTATAAATCTTTTCAAGGGAATTATTTGTGAGCCACATTCAAATGCTTTGAGGAAATATTTTGAAGTACATGGCAGAACTATTTATACACTACGTTCCAGTTATCAGTTCGTAATTAGAAGCTAATATATGACTTAATTCAGTTTAAGTGCGATCGTAATCGTTGTTGGTATTGTGCAATTATTGGAAGTGCGTTGCTTGGTTAGCTGTAAAGAGGAGTGGGGGGGATCGGTACTTACATTGTATATTTCTGGCCGCATTGTAGCCCCCAAATTTAAGGGTATAAATTATAATCCAACATGGGTTTGTGCGTGATGCCGTCTGGAAACGTACATTTGAGTTGAGGTGACGAAAAGTTGCGACGTATCAAAAATCCAAACGGAAATCAAAAGTTATACATGTGTATATATATGTTATATTTAATATATATATATCTGTATGTATGGGTGTGTGTGTGTGTGTATATGTTTAATTATTTTGCATGCAAATCGTGCCGCGTTAACAAAAAAAATTACACAGCGAAAAAAATGCAACAAAAGCCGAGTTACAATTTGTATTTTGTTTTGTTTTGTTTTGGTTTTTTTTTCTTCACTTTTTACAGCAATTTTTATGTTATGTACAATAATTTGTTGTTGCTGTTGTAGTTGTGGCTTTTGATATGTGTATTAATTAATCAAATCATGCGTGTATTTGTTGTTGCATTAAATATATGTATATATTTATGTGTGTGTGTATTGCACTTTTATTTGTCGGCGATTGTGGCGACAATTTATAATTTTATTCGATTTTTATTTTGCACAAAAAATGTTGTATTATTTATTTGTTGTATTTATTTAATTTTATTACTTTTGGCACTTGGGCATAATTTGTATTTTAAAGAACTGGTTGCGTTTAGTATATATATTTATATATAATTCTAGTCGATTTTTAAAACAAAATCAGTTATTGAACGAAATTTGTAAATGCGATTTATTCTCATGCACACTTTTCACTTTCATTTTTTGATGTTGAATGGAACTTTACTTGCATTTTCTTTGTGGCATTTCGAAAAATTTATTAACTTGTTTATTTTCGTCTGCTTTTCTTGTTTCCAATTCAATTTTCAATTTAACGCATTTGTTGTGTTTGCCGTTGCTCTGGCTTCGGTTATATTTGATTTGATTTCTTCTTCTTGATTTCTTCGTTTTTTTCTTTTAATTTTCCTCCGCTCTGTTCGCGGCAACGATCTCGAACCGACGAAAGGTGCACACAAACTCAGATACAGATACAAATGTGCGCTCGCCGTATGCTGTTAAGGCGAACGAGCGCTGTTAACTAATCACCATTCTGTTATGTTAAACTCAAAATGGCAGCGCACATGTCGCAGCTGGTTTGACGTTGCAGCCGCAGGGCATGCTGATAACAGCCGCTGTTAAATGTGTTGTAGCATCAGAAACTATGGCAAATCCAGAGTAGAGTTAAAACAAATCATAAAAATTTGAAACTAATGGAATCACAATAAAAGTAAAACACATGCCAATTTGTAGTGCTGCCAATTGAGAAAAAAACCCACAAATAAACGATGCATTTTAACTAGTAGTTCTGGTTATGGCCAAAATATGCATAATATATTGACCAAGGTCTAGTTAGCAGCGCTTGCAGCGTTGATCGATTAGACAGGGCCTGGCTTTTTATCGATCGGTTGATTAAATCAAATTGGGTTGTTGCCAACGACCCAAAAAGAAAACAAAAAACACAACACTATATAAAAAGGCGATTACATTAGGCAATGTGCGTAGTGTGAAAGCAGCTTATCGAGAGACGCAGCCAAATTGGAATCTAATCAAGCGCAGTCAGACAACGATTACAAGAAACTCAACTAGCTAGTTAACTCTTCCGACATCGTGACATCTTCGTCTCACCTTAAAACCTTCAAAGTTCAGCGCAATTTGTCCAAATAGTCACTGATAAGCCTCTGCTCGTGCGGCTTTTCGAGCTGTCAGCGGCTATCAGCCTCAGAGCAATCTGTCAAATAGTCTAAGCAGGCAACTTAATTTTCAATATCGCAGAGGTAAAGCACCCAAAACAAAACAAACAAACGAAAAAAAATGATTGTGGACTTTGCCCGTGTCTCAATTTCCAATTAACTTCAGGCAGATACTGAATATATATTTCGACGTGTGTGTCCGTGAAATGACGCCTCGATAGGCGGGCAAGCAAATCGGTTCAATTAAAAAACAAAAGCATTTGACATGAATGAAATATCTTCGATAGTAGGTAACTTCAGGGAATTCGGTAGCTGTGCTTATCAAACAAAATACTTCTCGCTCGCTCTCTTCTTCTTTTTAGCTATTTTGTTTACGCGAAACTGTGTCAAATGCCGCTGACTCACAATCAGACAAGACCAGGAAATGCTAATTCATGAAATGTGCTCGAAGCATCCACATTGAAAAGTTTGATAAAAATATTGCGCATATTCCAATCTTAGAATTGATAAAAAATGCTTCACATTGAATTTGAATTTGAAACCAAAAAGACAGTTACTGGCCTTAACAGAGGGCTGTTAATGTTGCGCGCTGCCAACATGTTGCGTGTCTGCTCAAACCAAGCTGTTGCATCAAGCAGTGCACGGCCCAACAAATCAAGCAGTACATAGCTTAGCAGCGCGGCATTTCAAAAAACATTTAAAAAATCTTGAATAAAAATGTTAAAAATTTTTATTGCGCTAAAATGGAAGCGAAACAGTTTACAATTTAAGTTAGTGTTCGGCAACTTTTAAGACTGACTGTAAATTCTGTTTATTAACTTATTTGACACAATGTTGAAATCAAAAAAATATTTCCACTCCACGCACCTGCGACTTTTCTTTCCCGCGAGCAATGCATTACCCCTAATCAGTTGTGGGTGCGTCTTATTTGGCAGCTCGCGCAAAAGTAACTCAAAGATAGATTAGGCGCCCGCTAATTGAGATTTATGCGAGGTTGTCGCGTCCGAAGCTCAAAAGTGTCCGAAACTCTTGACGCTGACAAGAAACAAAACAAAAAAAACCTTTTCAACGACGGAAATGACGAAAAAAATTAGCAACTAAACTAATGACAATGATAAATTAAATGTCGCTGTACTTAAACATAAACCAAATACCAGCATGAAAAACAAAATCAATTGATTTGCCGGACTAAGTTAATTATTCAAGTAAAATGTGGCAGCAACAAAACTGATAAGGTAATATAGAAAAAAGACTTTAGATATTCTGAATTTCAAGTAGTTAATGGCGCTTCAATTTTAACAGAAATCGATTTGGTCAGTTGTAGAACCTTTTTAAAAAGCTCGAGCTACTGTGGACTTCCAGCCAGAAAACCGAGCCGTGAATGACAATCCATCTACCAAGAAAAACTTATTAAATTTTAACTTTATAATACACAACTTTTTATTATTATGTTTTTTAATGAAAATATATTCCTTTAAAATATAAAATACATTGAAAATGGGTAAAAAGGGTATAATATATTCTTGATCAGCATCAATGCGTCTAAGAACCTAAAAGGGCTAGAAACTTGAACGTACATAGGTATTCCTAGTGCCCGCACAGTACGAGTCCTTGTCTAATATTCGATAGCTTGCCCCGTTCCCAAGCAATCGAAAAATATCGATATCGAAATCCTGTTTTTTAGCAAATCTCTAATGTTTTAAGAGCTAGAGTCACAAAATTTGTCTTGTAGGTTCCAGTATAGTATATGTTTATAAAGTATCTTTAACTTCCGACTAGACCCGCTTACTTGTTTGTTTTTATATTGAAGTAATGGTTGAAGTAATTCGAATTATGTGTAAAAGTACGACCTTGTAAAACGCATTTAAAGGATGATATATATATATATTTTACTTATTTTAATGCTTCAACTAGATTAAGTTCTTCAATTTACCTGTCTCATATATAAATTATCTGATATATACTTTATATATAAATGTTGTTGTTTTCTTTACAGGCAACTCTTATGCACAGCTGCTTGGTAAGATTTTTGTGGCTCAAATATAAAACTGTTCCATAATCCGCCCACCCATACACAAAATACACTCCACCTAATTCAAATGTCCTAAAAAAAAAAACCAAAAAGAAAACAATCCAAAAAATCCAACCGCAATTTTAGGCCAACAAATTTTTGCCTCACGCCTCGAATTCCCAGTCCATAGCTATAACCGGTAAATTACTCTGTTGTGTGTGTGTGGCTGTGTGTGTGTGTGTGTGCGTTTCGTCCTTTTGGCAAACGCAGCAGGACACGTAGCGAGCTGCTGGCGCCATGTCGCGCCCTCAGCCCAAAAATTTAGATGTTACGAAAATAGGCAAAAAAAAAGACAAAAACGTGTCAAATGCGTTTCCGAATTGAATGCAGTGTGAAATATGCACTCAGAACAATGCCAAACGCCAACAATAAGAAGAAGAGAAAAACAAGTTAAACTATTTATGAGTTGATGCCACCTCGTTGCCGTCTCAGGTGCGACAAGTTAATTTTTGTATTTTATTTTTTTATTTGCTGCCGCATTTCCTTGTACCACTCGGTGGGCCCACACCACGTGATTTATTAGCTCCGAGTGTGTGTGTGTGTGTGTGTGTGTCTCGGTGTGCTGCTGATGTTGTTGTCCTTTGACTCTAGCGCATCATATCTGATGCAAATGTGTCACACTCACGACAATCAGCGCAGCGCAGCAGCCAAAACCCCAAAAACTCGACAAAGTCCTAAAAATCTTTAAGAAAATGAAAATAAACCAAAAAAAACCCTGAGAAATATTTTAATTAAAATTCAGTGCCCCCAAAAAAAAGAATTACCTAAAGCCGCTGCTCGGCAGCCCGGCTGGAAGGCAGGCAGGCAGGCTGGCAGGCTGGCGGGCAGGCAGGATAAGCCCCAGTCCCAGTCGCAGTCCCCGACGCAGTCGCAGACATATCCGTGGCTGATCTTAACTGATAAACGCGCAAAAACCAACAAAAGCAGCACAAATAATAATAAGAGCTGTGCGCTAAAAATGTGGATGCGACTATTGAATGCACTACGAAAATGAAGCTATAAGTTATTTCTAAAATTTGTATCCCTACAAAAATGAAACTTAAAGCTATTTCTTGAATTTGCATATTAGTATTCTGTTGTAACAGACATGTATAATGCAAACAGGGTTGCCAGCTTTTTTTATTATAGATTTATCGATTAATGCAAAAGCATATTCTTATTCGTATAGAGAATGCCTGATGTCACGAATATCTTTAGCTTGTGTATCGATAGCTCATTCTCAATCTCAAGAAAAAGAAAGTATTCTAATATGAAAAACATTTTATCTGCATTTATAATTGTATATATTTATATCGATATATCGATTATTTTATCATAGCCATCAATCAGGTTTGCCGCACATACTCAAAAACTAGTTGTGAATCACAGGGCTCAAATTCGAGCCGTAAATAGTTGAGAAACTCTTTTCAACGGGATTGATAAGCAATCTTGAAAACCTTACCTTTAAAAAATGTAGATTATTTGAAACAGTCTGTCTCAAGAAAGAAAAAGTAAACGCCAACCAAAATGAGGATATTTGATACAGTATCTGTATAGACAGTATCTAGAAGACTAGCAATTTAAAATTTAAGAAAATCCTAAAAAAAAACTAAAATAAAAAACCTTGAACTTAACTTAATCAACAGAAAAACTATATGTTTGACTCTAAAGATTTTCTTAAATTTGTTATTTTTTTGAACAGCTTCTAAAAAACTTACAAATTTATCTATCTATCTACCTTAGTATCTATGAAGCCAGTATCTATAAATCTACAATTTAAAGAAAATCTTAAAAAATCTTAAATAAAAAAATCTTAAATAGAAATTTTAATTAAGTACTTAAATAACAGAAAAAAATATATATTAAATTTAAAAGATTTTATTAAATATTTAATTTTTATGATCAGCATCTATATAGACACTATCGATAATAAAAAGACTTGAGAAAATCTTAAAAAAAGAGGAAATGAAATCTTCAATGTTAAATCTTAAAGTCAGTATCTATTAAGATAGTATCTTTAAAAAATAAAATGTATCTATATATCTCAGTATCTATACAGACAGTATCCATCAACATTACAAATTTAAGAAAATCGGAAGTAAAAAATCTTAAATAAGTACTTAAAAAATCAGAAAAACTACTTCTTGGATCTGAAAATAATTAAAAATTAATCTAACCACCTATCTTATTATCTATATAGGCAGTATCTATCTAAATTCAGAATATATCTATCTATCTATATAGACAGTATCTATAAAAATGACAAATTTAAGAAAATTTAAAAGACTTCTTTAAGTCATGCTTGCGAAAATGGCTGACAAAATCGAGATACCATTTAGGGTAGAGCAGCAAAAGCAGCTAAAAGGTAAGCCGTAAAAACGGTGGGCGTTGGTTAAAGACGAAGATCGAAATACTGTGGAGGAGAGGCGTTGTTCCGTGGAACTGGTCGTTCCAGGCACACACTGGAGCATTGGATCAATGGCATTTCAACGCCGATGGTGTCGCTGATCTCGCAGTCGCCGGTCCAGTTCGGCCCCCTCCCCCCTCCCCATCTCCCTCACCCCAACCCCCAACTTGATCAATCGATGGTCTCGAACGTGGCCAAAATTTACCGCTGCGCCTATCGCACGCATCTTTTTCCCACTTGGTTTTTTACGCTTGTTTGCTTTTGTTGTTGTCGTGAGCTGCAAATTCAATTAAACAAACAATGCGCAATGAACGCTCGTTTTTTCGGTAACCCTTCTCCCGGGTTGCGACTCGTCCCGACTCGCCTACCCAGTTGCAAATCGCCTTAATTACGAGCCGCCCCTATCAGCTGGCATATTCGACCAAGGAAAGTTGCTGCCAACCGTTGTCGGTGCCGGCAGTTGGGCTCATTTTATGCTAAATGCGTTTTCCCTCAGCGCTTGTTAATGAAAACGTTCGCCCAGTTGACATTGGACATGACAACCCTGGACAGCCGTCGTGCCCTCAACGAAAGTTCACTAATTTATGCGCCATGGTCCATTGGGCGTTTGTTATGCTTATTTCTTTGATCTTGATCGCGATCATCATGAACACAACAATAATAATAATAATGAAACCAACTTCTGTTAGCATAAATGTTCTAACGAGGATCACGCCAGAAAGTGAATAGCGGCAACAAGGGTTGTCGGTGTAAATAAACAAATAGGCAATAGGAGAGTTAAGAGGATCTGTTGCGGCTTGACAATTTGAATTGGTCTTTTATAGAATTCAAGTGTTTTACAAATTATAAACAAGCCTGCAAAACCATAAGAATATTATCATCGAGGCTTGAACTCTCTAAAGGCAGGTTCGAATCGTAAGCATAGTTAACACAATTTTGCATTCAAATTTGGTTTAAGCCTAGGTTTTCAAAATGTCAGCTGTTTTTTTTTAAATTTTATTTAATTTGGAGATTTATGTTTATCCCATTTTTTATTTTGCATAATATTAATATGTTTTTTATATTTTTTGTGGCATTGTGTTGATTCTAAATCGATCTAAATTAATTTTAATTAAGATCTATTATTAAATTTATTTATTTATTATATTATTATTTTTTTTATTATTATTATTAAATTATTATTATTATTATTATTATAATTATTATTATTATTATTATTATTATTATTATTATTATTATTATTATTATTATTGTTATTATTATTATTATTATTATTATTATTATTATTATTATTATTATTATTATTATTATTATTATATTATAATTATTATTAATTATTATCCAATCATGACAATTTTATCCAAAGATGGTTATTTTGTTCGAAAATCAATATAAAAATTATAAAAAATTTTTGGTACCATAAAATCTTCGTCAGAATATTGTTTTGTTTTAAAAATAGAATTTCTTACACATTTTAACGAAAATACATTCGTTTCTACCCTTTAACTTTGGCATAAGCCAACTCTAAAGCCATACTCCCAGATATATTCTTTATCCCCACTCCTGTCTATATAGAGACATCAAATACTTTCGCTTTTATATATACATTTGCCAGACATTCTATTGCATACTTTTAGAGTGTTTGAAATAAATGTGAGACCCGCAAGAAGAAGAGGAATTGCGTTTCTTAATGGATAGACCAGAGTTCCGAAAATATTGTTGGAAATACATACATCTGGCACCCACTGTATCCCTGCCCATCTGGCATTTATCGATATCGCCCTTTTTGCAACTATCGCATTTTAGTTCTCCTCTAACACTTGTAAGAAAATTGTCCCTTACTATATCGAGCCTATAATATAATATGATATAATATAATATAGAAAAATGCATACATTCATTAATAACAGTCAGCATGAAAATCTAGAAGCCCATCAAACATATTGCCTGTTTATTGCTATATTTTAATGAAAAATAAATTAGTTCAATAAAAGTTCTATCAAAAATACTATCTAAATGAAAAATCTAGTATATAACTGGCCCCAACTCGTTTTCGGTTTAGATGCTGACTCTGATTTCTGATTTGCCAGCCTCTAAAAAGAAAGTCTTTGTATTTGTGTGCATAGAACTTTTCTCGAACAACTTATTGCGATTTGCCTTCGATGACTCCTCTGGAGTGTGTTGTCGTTGTGGCCCTTGGAGTGTCGCTGATCAATTAGCAGGGTGCTTAAAAACACATTAACCTCTTGGCCCTGGCCTTAGCCTTTGGGCAGGCGCGTTAATTTGCAGCACAAATAAGGCAGCTGCCTGCTGAAATTCGCATACGTTATTCAATAATGATTCACAGGGGCGCATAAATTGTCATAAATGAACAAAAAATCAAAATTTATTGAATGCAATTCGAAGTCAACGCGGAACTCGCGTACAAAGTTTCTGGACTTGGCCAAAATTTAAGGTTTATTTTAGTTTTGTTTTTTTTCTTCTTCAAATATTTAGACTTGTGAATTTTGCGCTTTAAAAATATCATTGGTTTTTCTGCTCATGCTCTTGTAGAGGCTATTATAATTTTGTAATCAAATGTGTAACGCACAAATGGAAGCATATATATTCTCGTTCAGCATCAACAGACGAATTGATATAGCCATGCCCGGCTGTCCGTCCATCCGTCTGTCTGTTTCAATGCGAACTCTCATTTTTAAAGCTATCGTCTTGAAACTTTGCATGGGGCCGTCTTTCTGTTGCAGGCCGTACATAATTCCGAGCCGGCCGGATCGGAAAGCTATATCATATACATGCTATTTGCAAAATCTTATCAACATCGGATAATATCATATAGCTGCCATAAGAACGGTTCGTCGAATAGTTTGTTCAGATATGCAAACCTTTTTTTATCTTAATATAACTTGATTAATCTCGGGATTTATTAATTCCATTATGATCCTCATATATAGGCAAAATCTTTTCAATAGCTGCTTTTGCAAATATCGGTGGAGGATTCTATAAGACAAAATATTCTGTTTTCAAAGATATTTGAACAAACTCAGCATTTTCGAGTTGCACTATGCTCACATTTCAGGGAAATGTCTACAAGGGTATTAAATTTTCGGCGTGCCGAAGATATTCTTACTTTCTCGTTACTCTTGTAGAGGGTATTAAAAATGCATCATGCAATATGTAATTCATCCTTGATGTTTCTTACACGTGTCCAAACTTTCATCAATATGGGACTATGTAATATATTTTATAGGTCTATAAGGCATACCTGACCCTAAAAAATGTATATATTCATGATATATACGTGTTTTTTACATATGAGGAAAACCTTATCAACATCGAACTTCTCATATATTATATAGCTCTTCAGGAAGAACCCCTATCAAGGCAGACTCCAATATCTTAAAGCTCGTACAGAACAAAAATATGGTCACAGAAGAAACTTTCGTATTGAAGGGTATTAAATCTTTGAAGATCGGTATTCTTTCCTGTTTTTACCTTCGTCTGTTTCCCATTTAATTAGCGAAATTGTCAAATTTAGCCATTGGCTTCTATTTTTGTGCTCGCTTGTTTTTCGGCCAAAAGTCAACAGAGCTGGGCTGGCCAAGTCAACACGCACATTCCACATATTGTTTTTGTACATCTTTTTTATGTACATTTTATTTTATCTCTTTTTCACTTTCATTTTTTTTTTTTTTGTGTGTTTTTTTCTTTGCTGTTGTTAATTTTGTTGGCAAACACAAAAGCTACACGTGTTTCAAGCTGAAAAACAACAATTATGATTTTAATAATCGCAGTGTGATTATTTTTTCAGTTAGTGCCCATTTACAGATAGTTTGAGAGTTGCGACCACGTGAACGTCTGCTGAAACTTCACGCAGTTGGCGCGGTCAAAGGTCACCCAGATATAAGCTATAAAAACAAGCAGGGCAACTAGCTGAAGTCCACGAAGTACTTGGGTCGAACTCCTTGCATTAATTAATGTAGTTGAGGATAAAATTTAAGCAAAAATATATTTTGAGTTAAACAAACTCGAGCAAGCAAAAGCGAATGCCGAAAGCGAAAACAGAGGATTCTACGTGAGAGTCTTTAGGTAAAAGATCAAGCCGGCTCGAATCTTTGTATGTTCCTATTAATTAAGTTTGGATGCTGGCGAACTGATCTTTAGTAAGATTGTCAAAGATTCGAACCCCGAAAAGAGCCAATGTCTGTTTAAATAAGGTTCTTACTAGATTTCTTGAGCTTTCTATTAAATCAAATTCTTTTTGATAAGCGAGAAAAATATACGAATGAGATGGTAGTTTATTTTTATATTGATAAACTTTTTTATTATTATATATCCTGGCAAAATATGCTAAAATTGAAAATCGTGTTAAGAATTCCAACATACAAATCACATAATTAAGATTTAAGATTTCAGCATCTTTATCCAATAAATGCTTTTGCTTTCCTCTCAATTGCTTGGTTACATTTTTGAGCACTTAATAGTACAACTCATTACATGAATATCGTAGGTAATATTCGCTACTTTTCTTTTGATTACTTGCTGAAATATAAGACCTATAGTAAAAGTGTTAGCATTATGCCCAAAAAATACTGCGTATAGCCCATGAAAGCACGCACAAATTTCTCATATAACCCATCAGGCAAATTAACTATGTCGTTTCATAACTGTCAACTTTTATTGTCCATCCAAAGAGGAAAAACTGATACAACACCCACATATAATAGCTCACATATCGATAGCTCAATTATGCGATTAGCATTCAAAGTCATTTGGAGAACGCCCCCGAGAGTGGTTCCATCAGTTTTGTTAGACGCTTCATTACCGGCCATTAGATGCCAAATCGTACATCAAAGCGAGGGAAGACAGTTCAAATGTGTGTGTGTTGTTTTTTTTTTTCAACTCTTGTAATTTGATGCGCAATAAATTTGCGTTTCCCACCAACTCTCGAGCCGCATACCAGAAATAAAACGAAAAAAAAATAACCAACCGGCCAAAAGGCGGGCGAAGGCAAACATTTTCATTAGGCCAAGACGCATGACACCCACAATAGAGCTGTGTGTGTGCGCGTGTGTGTGTGTGTGTGTGTGTGCGTGTGTGTGTGTGTGTGTGTTTGCACTCTTATAAGAAGCGGGCTCATAATTTATTGAGCCAACAAGCTCAGCCTCGAGATCTAAAACATCTGCAGCAGCAGCTGCTGCTGCCCCCACAAAGTTAACCAAACCAAACCGAACCGAACCCAAGTTAAACTCGAAATTGTTGAATGAATTTTTATTTTAATTTTTTTTTTTCGTGGACTCGAATTTGCGCTACAAATTTGCGTGCCCATGTGAAGTGCTGCAGCAACAACAACAACAACAAGTGGCCAGAAGCAGCAGAGTTATAGCACTAGCAACAAGTTATAATTATAAAACATATAAATAAACATAAACATAATGCGTTGTACAACACTCGCAAAGCCGACGAATTTCGCGCTGTCCTCGCCATTGAATTTCTGGCCAACGTGTTCAAGAAGTTTTATGTATATTTAGCGAATACCCAGAGCTTAATCCGGCTGCAAAGCACAGTGGTCGAAGATCGATGGGAATATGTGGAAAAGGTGAAAGAGTGACCTGATAAATATGTAAGCAGTTATCGATAAGCATTAATATCGATCGAAATAAAAGTAAATGCTCTTCTTGTGATCTATTTAATAGATAAGCAGTTATCGATATACGTTATGCTATTCTTATGACCTACTTCACATGCTATACATACATATAAGCAGTTATTGATCAACCGTAATATCAATACAAATAAAAGAAAAGGCTTTCCTGAGATCTATTTAATAGATAAGCAGTTATCGATACACGTTATGCTATTCCTATGACCTACTTCATATTTAAGCAGTCATCGATAAACTCTAGTATCGCAAAAAATAAAGGAAAATGATATTCTGTGACCTATTCAATATATAAACAGTTATCGATTAATGTCGGTCGAAATTAAAGATAATGCTATTGTAAAAAAATAAAGGAAAATTCTATTGTTGTGACCTATTCAATATATGAGCAGTCATTGATAAACTTGAATATAGATAAAGAAAAAAGTAACACTTTTCGTGTGACCTATTTATCGATAAAAGTAAAGTAAAGTATTCTTTTTGAGACATATTCAATCTCTATATATAAAACTGTTTGTCCTGACTGACTGACTGACTGACTGACTGACTGACTGACTGACTGACTGACTGACTGATTGGTGATCAACGCACAGCCCAAACCGTAAGAGCTATGAAGCTGAAATGTTCACTGTAGCTACTTTATGTGATGTAGGTGCACGTTATGAAGGGGATTTGGGAAATTCCACCCGCAAGTGTGGAAAATCGCGAAAAAACGTTTGTATGTAACTTTTTTGTTTACCATCCGATCGGCCTCAAACTTATTTTCAAAAATCTTTGTTCAAATTCATTTGAGGGGTGTTTCACACTTTTCGAAAAATCCGTTCCTTCTTGGTGGAAATGGAGGTCAAAGATTTGTTGGGTGACGTTACGCGCTCAAATTCGTTTCCAAAGATCTATAAGAAAAATCATTTGAGACGTGTTTCACACTTTTCGCAGAATCCAAACTTTTTCAGGTGGATTTTTTGTGCGAAGTTTTAAATTGTGTCCGATTTGCTTCAAACTTATTTTCAAAGCTCTACATAAGAATGTAATGAATTCGTGTTTCAGCGATTTGGGAAATTCCACTCGCAACAGTGGTAAATTGGCGGAAAACGTTTGTATGAAAGTTATGTGTTTACCGTCAAATCAGTTTCAAAATCATTTCAAATTTTTTTGAGAACATTGATTTTATAACATACGTGCCACGGGCAAGGCCGGGTTATACCCGCTAGTATATATATATATATGTAAGCAGCTATCGATACTTTAATATCGGCAACAGGCAAACTTAATATGTCCACAAAAAATATTGTCAAAAATAATGAACTTGCCCCATTGTGCCGCAGTTACTATACGCGAATTTGTGCCATTTTGCTAATTATTTGTTTTAATATTGAAACGTTCACATTGTTCGCCTAATATGCCATAGTTACCTCCGCCTTGCGCCCCCCTCTGCTATCATTCCATTCCTTAAACGGCACAGATCACAGGGTTTCTCCGATTTAGCATTCTCAACTTAATTAGACAAATTTGCCGTTTATCACGGGAAATTCACATGAGTATTTGACAAACGTTTCTCGACGATATTTTTTGCAATCATTTTGCAAATATAGTAATTAGCACTAGAATACTGTGATGTAAGAAATTAGAGGGTAAAAAAGAAAATAAAAGAAAAGAATTCGATTTGAAACTTTTTATATTAACCGATAACAGCTTAATTAAGCGGAAAAAAAATATTTGTTCACTAATTGCTTTGCCTAAAAAGGCTTTATGTTTATACTTAGTTTCTAGATATCCTCAATAAATTAGAACGTTATGAGGTATGGAGCTATAGGGTAAGAAAGAAGAAAAAAATAGAAAACGAATTATATTCGGATTTCTTATATTGATCCAAAAATTCCTACTTCAGCGGAAATAAAAATACTTTTTTTTTATTAATTTCTTTGCTAAAAATGCTTTTTTTCTATTTCCTAGATATGCATTATCCAATCAAAAATTGAAAAAATTGTTGATTTTCAAATATTGTATATTGATCGATAAAATCTTACGAAGGCGGAACAAGATATATGATTTTTTCATGTATCTCTTTGCCAAAAACAGCTTTATGTTTCCTGATCTTAGCTAGCGGGCAAGAAAGGAAAAAAAGAATATATCTTCGGTTATTTTTGGGGATCGATAAAATCTTACTTATGCTCTAATATAAATATACCCTTTTTATCAATTGCTTTGGCCAAAAACCTTTTTTCTATGGCAAAACGGCTATCATAACTACACAATACATTAGCCTGTGGTTTGAACCAGCAGGTGGATCACTTAGAAATCACATCTAACGTGAAACTGCAAGTTAATCTTACCTAAATATACAAATTCCTTTCGGTACTTCATTAGTTCCAACAGCTATTTGTCTGATATTCTTAACAAGTCTTCTTAACTGATGCCCTCAGCAAATTTTGTACGTCAAGGGCTAATCAACGGCAACGGCAATGGCAACCTTTCGGGCAAGAACTCATCGAAACCAATAACGAACCTCAATGACCAAAACGCGTTCCATATGAATTGTATGAATGGCCCACCCGCTCTCCAGTCCCTCCCCCCTCAGCCATAGTCATATGAATGAGTGCAGTGTGGAGCTATGGGGCAATCAAGTGAGAAAATTAAAATTACATGCCGTGGTTCGGAATGCCATGGATGCTGCTGTTGCTGCTGCTGCTGCTGCTGCAGTGGCCACATTTAAAGGTTCATAACTTCCAAGTCAATTACGCGGCGCATACGCAAAATCTTATCCACGTTTGGTCTGCTGAACTGTTGCTCGCTGACTGACTGAATTAGAAGCAAGTTTAGGCGTTGGCATTGCGAAGGGTCTGATCTGATATACCCTGTAAAACCAAAACTTTATATTACGTTCCTATCCTTGAGCTTTTTGTCTTGACCTGGGTTCGATCCCTGAACTTCGTGCTTAGTCTGCCAACGACTAGCTCACTGCGCTGCTCAAGCGACTTTTTCTTAACCGATTTAAATCACTAAGTTACAACAATATATACCCTGTATAAACCAAAAAGTTCCAGTAACCGAGCCAATACCAAACAGTTTGCTATCCTCTTTGGTCTTTTTTTTACATTTTTCACTCCATTTGCAATATACCCCTCAAACCCCGTTTACAGGATATCGAAATTGCACGCTCAAGCATAAGAGGCACGCGGTATCTGAATTCTGAGTCCTGTTTCAGCCTCCACACAGTTGGGCTGTCTGTCATAACTCACGAGCGCAGCCTCCGCAGCCAGAAGAACCGCTGCGCAGGCGCAGGTGAACTAGACAGCGAGGGACACGCAGAAGCAGCAGACTCCAAGTGGCGTGGGGGGCACCCGCGAGCAACTACTGTGGGAACCGTACCGATCTGCAACTCCAGCGAATTAATTTGTGACGCGCGCTGCATTTGCTGCAAGTCCGATTCTGAGTGCTCGTTCCACACTGTGGCAGCCGGCAGGCAATTTACTCGCACGCAGTGGCCAAGCGGAGCGACCCCAAGGAGTAACCAGGCCCAGACAAGAGCCCACAAATGCGAGCCTCTGTCTGTTAGTCTGTTCTTCTTGGCTGCACTGTGGCCCAGCTCGTGACTGCAACGTCGTGTGGCAAGTGGCTGCTGCTGCTGGTTCGGCTGCTGCTGCCTCTTCTGGAGGCAACTCTTGGCGGCTTTGGCGCTGGTGTCAAACGTTTTGTAATCTGTCACGTCGCATCGTTTTAATATTTTCTGCGGCTATACGAGGAAATGCAGACGCTTGCGTGTAAGAATAGGCGTTACCCTTTGGTATTTATGATCGTTTGCCAGGCACTGCCTTCTCCTCTACCAATCTCCACCCCCCCCCCCCCCCTGCCCCCATACAACCTCTTAGCCCACCTCCCTTTTCATTTTTGTTTGGTTTGTCAGCAGCCGCGGGGCAGCTGCTGCTCTTGACTCCGGCTTGGTAGCAGGTTCATCTGCCCGGCGCTGCATTGCATTGGATCATTTCGGCTCCTCTTTTTTATTATCTAAATCATTATTAGTTTGACCTTCAGCCCGAGGTGTTTCGGGGCGGCTTGTGTGCTTGTTCCAAGTGGGTTTCCTTATCTTATTAATTATGCGCTGCCTGCAAATTTCGACTACTGTGCGTGTGTGTGTGTGTATCTGTGAGTCACTCGGAAGAGTTGAGAGAATGCTATATGATGGCATTTGACTGGGTTAAATAGTAGCTTGATATGAGTATATAAGAGTTAGCCTGGGCAGCTGCTGGAAATAAAGCTGATTTACCTAAAAGCCCACAAAATGAGTTACAGGAAAACGATAGATTATTGAAGGGGTTTATTAACTCTTAAGATAGATACTATAGTGCAGTGTATTATAAAAAGTAGAGCAAATGTATTATATTTAGCATGCAAACTAAGATTATTAAGACATATATTTCTGGAATATTTAAGATAGACTTACACATATTCCTAACTGGAATAGCTCTTTAAAAGTAACTCCGGAATGCCTTTTTGATATTCATTTGATGTATTTAATTTTGAAATTACATTTTAACTAACTTTACTTTAAGGATTTGATTTTTCCGTCCCATTTTCTCCATTTACTTGGTCCTAACTATGTTAAAAGAAAATTTCGATTTCTATACAGCAGAATGAGGTTCATTTCCAAAATCGATTTGATAACTTAATTGTAGGCACTTGCAAAATTATATTTTCACCAATTTACAAGCCCTTACTGAGTTTTACTTGAATTACCAGTTAAAACTTTGTGTACTTTAATTACTTGTTAAATATAATACAATAGTCTGGACAAGAAAAAAAGTTATTTTGAAGGTAGCTATTAACATTTACTTTAACATTTACTCCAAATGTCAAGTATATACTGACACACTGTTCAACACACTGATGCGTAGCAGATACCGTTGCAGTACTTAATGCTAATTGCTATGGTTAACATTCTGTTAACCCATGTCAATGCCCCAATTATTGCACGTGTCAAGAACTGCAGTGCACTGACCCACTAACTGACTGCCAATGGGACCTTACTGGACAGTGACTCATCCGTACGCTCAGAAGCAGAACAAATAAAAAAAAAATATTCCCACAAGCTGTGCACACCCAAAAAAGAAGTAAATAAAATAAAAATTCTGCACGCCTATTAGCGGGCGATTCGTTAACCCTACTCAAGTGCTCATAAGCAGGCAGTCAGCGTGCATTTAACATACGCCTAACATAACAGCTACAGCAACAACAACAACAGCAGACGGAACCGGTACAGTAGTTAAGCATTACAGTGCCTGACAACCGTTAATCAGGCGCCACAAATCAGACAGCGACAGCGGCAACAGTTAATTGTTTAACAGCCGCGCGCAGAGCGATTAACAGCCCCTCCCAGCGCGGCCCCCCTAGCGCAACAACGACGCTACTTGGCTTTGCTCTGTGATTGGCCAGCAAATAGAAAGAGTCAGTGAGTGAGTGAGTAAGCGAGAAAGAGAGTGGGTGAGTGAGGGAGAGAGCGAGAGCGTGCGACTACATTTGAATTGTCTGCATCTATTTTTAGTTGCGATCGCCGTCGTTAAGCCAAAAATGGCGCCACAGTGCCAAGCCGCATGTCAAATGCCCTGGTATTTTCCATGGAGCCATCTAAAACTCTCTGGTAACTCTGTCTAGGCGGCGCGACGAAACGCGAAACGCCGAACGCCAAACGCGAAAATATTGACACGATCCAAACGCCTCAGACCTTTATATCAACAATGATACAAAGATATTATTGTTGGCATTGTGCTTTGGCATAGGCATGAAAATTATAAAGCTAAATATAAATACGAGTCAGATCGGTAAATATAAATATGGCTAAACAGCTGTGCCCTAATCGAACCAATATAATAGAACAGGATGCAATGCGTAGGTGGGCGAGTGTTAATTGCCAGAGAGTTAATTAGCTGGAATGGAATATTTATGAGTTGAGCAACAAATAAATACAGAATCGTAAATACCAAATGCGTATATACTAATTGCTAATTGAAGCCAATTGGCAACAATCAGTGAACCAATAAACAACAACAATTGCAGTTTCAATTGAACCACTCTAACTGTCAGACACGTCTAGAAAGAGTCGCTGAAAACAATTCAATCTAGAACCTAGACAACCTAGCTTGAGTTAAGAATCTTGCAAAACTAATTACATTTGTACCTTACTGAAGGCCGGAGCTATAATACACATAGCTTCGATTTACTTTCCTTAAATTATCTATCTTTAATAATAATATTAAGATTAGGTGAGAACCTCTGTCCCAAGTGCAATCACTGTAGAGAGTTCAACCTAAGCTAACCTTAAACAAATACTAAAGCATGACACACTTATTCCTATGGAACTTATGGAGGAACTATCAACAATCAGAGCTTAAAGCGAATTTGATCCTATAAACCAAAGAACACATTTTTCATATGGTTTGTCATATTGATTTATCAAATTGAAATATGAACCATATCATTTATAAACTTTTCTTAGAAATTAATTCTGAAATGTTGATACATTTTGTATGATGCTCTATATTAAATCTAAAGTTTATAGCTGCAAAACAAGAGGGTACAAACTGCTAAGAACCAGTTCGTTCTTAACATTTCTTTATTTAACAGCCATTTAAATATCCCTTGTATTTTACCAAAGCTGGAAATATATGTTGAACCACGCTGTAGGAACCAGTTATGCTTGGATACTCAGCCCTTTAACCTTACAGATTTAATTATTTTTTACAGATTTTTATTGAATATTTTAGAGTTCAATTGTGCTGTCTGTTATTGTCACATACTTAACAGCCTTTTAACATTTGAGTCAGAGTTGAACCAAAACAATTCCTTTTACAGAACTGCGAATATTTGCAGCTACAGTATTGATCGACTACGGAAACCTCCGAGACTGTGACAGCCACAGTCTTGTTCAGCACAATAAAACATAAGAAAAGTACACACGAATATATTTGTATAAGCCGAGAAAATATCTCTTGCAGATGGCGTTTTTAGTGCGCTTTTTTCTAGTTCTGCATTTGATCCTGCAGGACAAGAGCTGCGCTGAGGAATTATTGCCTGTCATTATTGATGAGCTCAATGAACGCCTTGAAATGGAAGCGAACGTTGTTTACAATCCGCAGTTAGATGAACTGAATTATCTACTCGAAATAAAGCCCATGACTCAGCTGATTATAAGCTCACCTAATAGTTCCGCACTTAATGCCATGGAACTAGTTCAGTTCTTAGATGAGAAATCGCTTTTCGTGCTGCTTGTGGAGACACCTCCAATTGAGCTGTTCGAACAGCTGCGTTTCCTCTTTCAGAAAGCGGACTTTATGCTGGTATTGAAGGAATACCCTGTGACTGATATCTGGCTGGATTTTGTGCAGCAGGCTTGGGAGCTGGGCTACTACAGGCTGCTGTTCCTGCACACAGGCCGGCAGGGAGCGCTCTACAAGAAGCAAATGTTTCCCCAATTGGAACTCGTACCGACCAGTGTGAGCAACTATGTCGCAACGCGTGGTCGCTTCAGCGATATGCATGGCTTTGAGATACGCGTGGCGGTCTACTCGAATCCACCGCGTTGCCTCTACTATGAGGACGAGTGGGGCGGGCCGGTCTATGGCGGCTACTATATGCGCTTCGTACGACATTTTCTGGCCACGCACAATGCCAGATTTGTGCCCGTTCACACGCCCAACGATTCGCCCGGACACTGCGTTAAGGCCCTGCTAGCCCGACGTGTGGATCTGTGCGCGGATGCACTGGCTCAGGGCTCGGATAAGACCTTTGTCGTAACAAATGCCATACGCATGGCATATGCCAATATTATGGTGGCCAATGCGAAACCTTTGAGCTCATTTCGCTATCTCATAGCCCCGTTCCATACGACGGTCTGGATCTGCCTGATTGTGTATATCGGCTTCATCGTCTGCTTTATGAGTTGCATCCACTGGCAGCAGCAGCGACGCTGGATCTTCAGCACCTTTCTGCTGGAAGCCATCAGCTCGCTGCTGTTTACGGGCTTCGCTCTGAAGGATCTGCATGGACGGGAGCGTTATATACTGTTTGCTGTGCTTTTTATAGCGGGCTTCATCTATTCCACCTTCTATCTGGGCTATCTGAAGAGCATACTGACCACGGAGGTGTTCGAGGAGCAGATAAACAGCTTTGAGCAGCTTCTGGAAGCGAACATCAGCATTATCATAGATGAGTACGACAGCAACCTAACGAGAAGGTACTTTCTGCCGGATATGCTCTGGCCGATCATACAGGTGGTGCCCGATGAGAAGCTGAAGCGGCATCGCACCGGCTTTGACCAGCAATACGCCTACATACTCTTCAGCGATCGCATGGACCTGTACGACTATGCACAGAAGTATCTGAAGCATCCGCGCATGCGCCGCATACCCATCAACATATTCTTTCTGTACGCCGGCTTTCCCATGCGTGAGAGCTGGTTCTTGAAGCAGCACCTGAGCGAGGCCTGGGCAAATGCTTTCGAGAGCGGGCTTTTGCAGAAGCTGGCACTGGATGCCGACCATGAGACAATGACATCCAGCGTGGGCTTTCTGCATTTCCTAGCCACCGAGTACTACGAAGCGCAGTCCCTGGGACTCGATTATTTCGTCATGCCGGCCATGTCGCTGGCCTTCGGCTACGGTTTGGCGTTCCTCGCATTTGTCATCGAGTTGACGGCCTGGCGCATGCGCAGGGAGCGTTGAGGATCCACTGCACCGACTGTGCAATCCTCTTGGCGTTGATTGATTGATGGATGCTTTGATGAAGTCTAGCAGTTGCAGTTGCTTGTTCCTTGGCACTTTCTAGTTGTGTGTGTGTGTGTACTTCTGTGTGTAGTTCTCGCAAATAAAGCAACAATCTAGTTACACGGAGAGAAAATTTTTTTCCTTTCCTATCCGTTTCTTATTTATCCTATCCTATTCTATGCTACCTAATCTTGTCCTGTCCTTCCCTTTTTTGCTTTAACTTAACTACGCTTTTTGCTTTAAGATTTATAGAGATAAGATTAAACATTATAGTTAATATTTCTCCTGTAATACACTATTTAAAATAAGAATATGAAACTTAAAACTTTTTGCAGCTACCCCTAATAAATCCTTCCTTCACTTATTATTTTCCTTCCATTTTGGGCTAATAATCCCTTTAGAAAGATTGGTACATATTTCCTATCCTATATAAGTCACTTTTACTTAGATTTTGTTCGTGTTTAGTCCTTTAATATTGAAATCACATTCTCCTTACACAACTTATCCTAGCTCTTTAGATGTAGGGGTTAGTAGGTAAACTTTTCTTTTTTATTTCTAACACAACTCTACCTTTGTACTTTCTCATCCTATATTTATCATATAATTCATTATTTTAAGTGCAGCTTTAGTCTTCTACCTTATTACTTATTACTTTCCCCTTACAACCCTGTCCACGTTATGGCTTTCCCAAAAAAATTCACTCTCTGGCTTCTGCTTTATAGAGGTTATAGCTTCCTATCCTATCCTATCTTATCTGCATATACCACACTCCCACTACCACATTCCTCTACACTTTACTTAACGCATTATTGAGACTCACAAGTCTAAAACACGGCTTTTAACGCTTTGCTTTTTCTGCAGCTTATCTAAATATCCACACAGCTCTACAACGCGATTCTAGACGTGCTTATTTTCTGATTGATTCTGATCTGAAACATGGCTAAGCTTCTTTTTCTTATCTGTCTGCTCCCCTATGTAGGCCCAAGCACCTTGGAGCTAGGCTCAACCATAGTTGCACTCAGTCGGGGACTAGAGAGTAGAACCAATATTGTTTACACGGAAGCGACACAGCCCCTGGAAGTCTATACGCAGATCAGCCAGACCCTAAGCCAAATTCCTAGCGTATTGTTGAAGAGTGACTATGCAAGGCTGTTCGACAACAGCCTTCATCTACCCCAGCCCCTTTTGATGATACTGCCTCAGCCCAACCAGGGACAAATCCAAACCATATTCGGGCAGTTGCCCGAGCAAATGCAGCAATCGGATTTTCTGATTGTGGGCTGCGACAATGCTGCCAACTGGCTGCATTTGCTGTCCACCCTCTGGCAACTGGGTTATCCAAATGTGCTCATCTTCAACAGCAGCGATGAGTCGGGCTTAGGTCAGCTTTATACCAGCGACTCATTTCCACAGCAGCAACTGCGCCGCAGCAGCATTGATCATTATCTGTGGGCGCGTCGGCACTGGTTCGACCGACTCGAAGGTTGGGAGGTGCGTGTGGCCCTCTATAATAATCCGCCACGCACCTTGGTCTATCCGGATCAGGAGCTCTACGATGGCTATGCGCTGATGCTGCTGCGTGAATTTCTAGCCCAACGCGGTGCCAAATTCGTGCCTGTACTGACGCCCGACTATAGGGTCTATTCGCCCAACGATTGCCTCAAGTTCTTGCAGCTCAATCAGTCGGACATATGTGGGGATGTGCTGGCCTACTCCAACAACTTTAGCTTTACGGCTAGCTATAAGTATTTGTATGGCAATATATTGATACCCTACTCGCTGCCCATATCCAAAAACTATTACATTATAGCGCCCATGCAGCTGAAGACCTGGCTGCTGTTGGTCTTCTATATAGCCATGATCTGCGGCTTTGCTAGCTTCATCTGCTGGCTGCAGCTGGGTCGCTGGGAGTATGGCAAGCTTCTGCTGGAGATTCTATCCAGTTTACTAATCTCGGGGTTTCGTCTAAACGATATTAAGGGCAGCCAGCGCTACATACTCTTTTGTACCATTTTTCTGTCTGGCTTTATATGCTCCAACTATTATCTGGCCTTCTTGGCAACCATTCTGTCCACGGGTCTGTACGAGCCGCAAATCAATAGCTTTGAGAAGCTTGTCGAGCAGAACATCAGCATTGTCATTGGGGACTATGACAAGACGGTGCTCAAGAGCTACGACTTTCCGGACATTCTGTGGAACATAACCCGTGTGGTGCCCTATGATTTCATATTGGCGCATCGCCGGGTCTTCGATACCAACTATGCCTATCTTGCCCACAGCGATCGCCTTGAACTGTTCGATTTCCAGCAACAGTATATGGTAAAGCCGCGCATGCGACCACTGCCCATCGATCTGATGCACTCGCTGCCGGGCTACCCCATGCGTCGCCAGTTTCTACTGAAGTACAAGCTGAGCGAGGCGCTGCTCAACTGCTTTGTCAGCGGCCTGATGCAAAAGCTCGCGGATGACACCAATCGCCAGACGATACACATTGGCTATCTGAATCTTATACCATCGGAACCGTTCGAGGCACGGCCCTTGGCCTTGGACTACTTCAATGTGCCGCTCATAATGCTGATCTCGGGTCTAATCATTGGCTTTGTCTGCCTGCTGGGCGAGCTGCTCTGGTGCCTCGTGCAGAACCCCAGCAGAGAGCAGAGAGAACTGGAGTAGGAGGCCTGCAGAACGATTCGAGCATGGGGTAAGTCTTAAGTCTATTGATCCAAAGAAACTATTTACTTCTCTTCAATCTTTTCTCAACTTTCGATGAAATACAGTCAAGAAATCCCACAATTTTGGCTAGGTTAGACCGCTTTAAAACCCTTTGAATTTTTCTTATTCTCACCAGAGCTTTAAAGTGCCCATGGCTATTTTTTTATTACTTCTGTGTAACCCGTAGCAGACTCGAGTACTTTTAAATTTCTTTTCAATCTATCATTGAATCCTGCACAGACTTCAAAAAGAGAACCACAAATACATAAACACTGCATAAAATTTGCGAAACACCCTCGAGAAGCTCAAACGAGCGAGCACTTTGACAGCCGACCAAAATAAATAGCACTTGAGATATTTCCAAAACATTTGCCAGCCAAGACCGTAACAATTTCGTTCTACTGACCCGTCGCCCCGCCCCGCTAAGCGCCTGCAAGCATGCAAGTCAAATGATAACGCAAAAACATGCCAAGGGGTGGTGCAGAACCCACCCCACCCCACATCCACCCACATCCAGCTACGCCAGCCCAGGCCACCCACAGCTGCTGACTTGCACAAATATTTGCCAAGGATAAGAAATGGAAGATGGAGCGACATCAAAAATTACTTACCACTAGGCGAAAGGGATGGCAGGGTGTTGAGTGGGCGTTACTTGCAACATTTCGGCAATGGGCGTGTCTCAGCTTTTGGTCTAGCGACACATTTTAAAGTTCATTGAACTGTGCCACAGTTTTTCTTATGCCACTTGACGCCGTGGCGCCTCGAAGTATGCAACCGAAATGTGGCGACAATAAAGTTTATGCGCGGCGCCAGCCGCAAAAAAAAATACTTTCAACTGACAGACATGGCAAATACATTTGTGTGTGTGTGTGGGTGGAGATAATCACCACCAGCTGCGCCAGCCGAGTGCCTCAAATAAAACATTTACGAATTATTCGGTACAGGAGCATTAACTTTCTGGCACCAGTGTCGGTGCGACACAGATTCATGCATGCTGCATGCATGCGTGGGTAACGCCCACCACGAAAAAAAATGAGGGACCAGCTCTGCAGCAAGGTCCGGGGTCCGAGTCACGTGCGTGCCTGGGCTCAATATCGTTGCTGTCGACGCGGCGAGAGTTAAATGAAAATTCGAAACAAAAAAAATTGTATTGTATATAAATAAATATCTCGCCCTTCGGTCGCTTAATTGCTGATTTCATGTTTTCATCGCGACTTTAATCGATTTCGTGCGCAATTTAACTGCCCACGACTGTCACATGTGGCATGCCCCAACCAGGGCATACACTGAAAACAAAAATCAAGAATTTGTACGCTGATTTTCATTCTTTTTATTAAATTATTGAATATTACTTATTCAGGTGCCTTACACTAAACTGTATAATTGGGTTGGCTTAAAAGTACAAAAGGGCATTTATTTTTAAGTTCCGAGTTCACTTGTCCGAGTAATTGTTTATTAAGTTTAAATAATACTAACATGTGAATATCTAGGGCATATTACGTCCAATTATGAAATGATTGCATTCGAAAAGTCGAATTCTAAGATTTCATTTCCGGATAGTCCTTTAAGATTTTTAAATATAATAAAATTAGAATATCTCGGGTATATAATGTCCGATTTTCGAATAATTTGGTCTGCTGGACTCGAACTAACATCACAACTTTGACGAAAATGGGGTTTGTCTGGGAATGAAGCATTTTTGATCGATTCTATGTTTCACGAGTTTAACGATTCCAAGGAGGTATATCTTTTTAGGAACGGACTTCATTTAGCTGAGTTATGGGCATCCAAATGTCTCGAAAAATATTTAAAATGTAATCTTTCTAAAATCTGACTTTATTGGTTTTTAGTTCGGATATTTTTGATATATTAAGTCCATTTAGATCATCTAAAGGTATAAGTATTGTTGCTGCAATTTGTATATATAAAACTGTTTCTCCTGACCGACTCATTGGTGATCAACGCATAGCGCGACCCATAAGTTACCTTATGTGCTAATGGTACACGCTGAGACGGGGTTTGGAAAAATTCCCGCGCGGAGCTATATCGTTTGGAGTCAGATTTTATTAATATTTTTACTTTTACTATCATTTCAGCTCTGGATTTTATAGGCCTGTCTTCTAAGCGTCCCGGCAGAGACATCTTTAAATCGATATAAATGCTTGCGATTTGAACTCGGAATCACAATGTTCATCTGCGTGAATGCATGCACCGCTTCATAAACTCATCAACCGGCTTCTGACCGTTTCAAATATTTACTATATTATGTTATATTAAAATATTTTTCATGAAAATAGATTTTTTAATGAAATTCTTGCATTTATTGTAAATAGCTAAGCAAATATTATGAGAAATTAATACAAAATGCAAACAAATATTATGAAAAGCTTGATTTTTTATTAATATGGGTATTTTCAGGCTGAGCTTTGTGGTCCGCTGAATTGTCAGTTCTTCATTAAATTTCAGATAAAATACCAGGCGAACAGCAATCCACAGAAGGTCGCCAAACTAAAAATTAAAAATTGTGGTGCATAGTTTCAATGGCAACAATTTTGGGCTGCTTACCAAGAAATCTTAAAAGCGAATTTCAGCTGAAATACCAGGCGAACAGCAATCAGCAGAAGGTCGCCAAGCTAAAAACAAATCCAAATTGTGGTGTATACTTTCGTGGGCAACAATTTATGGATACTTTGCGAAAAATCTTTAAAGCGAATTTCAGCTTAAATACCAGGCGAACAGAAATCAGCAGAAGGTCGCTAAACTAAAAATTATAAATTCTACTGCGTGCTTATATGGGCATAAGTTGCATATCATGTCAAAATACCAAATTTGGCTTAACAGTAGCTGCAGGTGCTGAATAAAATGGGGAGGGTGGGGCAGCTGAAAAGAAAAGCATACATACATATTTTTAACAACCTTATTGTGCAGGTTGGTTTTTAGGTTCCCCAGGACTATATCTATGGCATATTAGCCAAGGATATATAGGTCAACTAGGAATGCATGAATGCATTTAATTTTGGTAGAAAACCAAACAAATTTGGAGTATCTGAGTATGTGAAAAATTTTAAATTTGGAATATCTAGAGTATATAGAGTTCGATTTCCAAATAATTTGCTTTGTTGGACTCATACTTACCAGGACTTTCGATTGGCATTCGAAATATTGAATTCTAAAATTTGGTCGAATTTAAGAAAAATGGCAACATCACAATTTTGACGAAAATAGGGTTAGTCTGGTAATCAAACACTTTTAATGCCAATCGATGCTAAATAGTTTAACGAGTCCGAGGAGGTATATCTCTAGAGGATCGGATGTCATTTAGCCGAGCTATAGTCCATTAAAGTTTTGAAAATGTTTGTATATCATTTGAATGTGTCGACTATATTATAGATTTAGTTTAAGAGACTTGTTTGTTGGTAACTATGTTTTTCTGCTTGGCTGAATAGTTTTTAACTCAATCATTTTTCAGTTGGGAAAACGTAAGTTAACCATCTTTTTCTTTCTCTGTAGACAAACCGAAGCCAACAGATTACAATCGACTTTAAAGTAAACATTTGTTTTTATTCTTGCAGCAGGGCGGCTTTTAATTAAGATTGTGTAATGCGATAAGTGGCAAGTGTTTCGCAAATCGATTCGAGGGCATGGGGCGGATCAAAACTCAATATAAATCCCGTATTTGTTGCGTTTGGTTGAGTTGCAGTTGTGGCAATCCCAACAGATGCTCGTATCTGACTTTCGCTTCTAAGGTATATGGTTATTCGTTAGGGTTGCAACAGGCTAGACATCTAATAGACATCTAATAAAGCTGAACTCTCCTCCCGTCTATTAGATTTTAAGCTTCCGTTTAATCAGGCTTCTGTATAATCTTTTTGATTAAGTATCGAACATTTGAGCTCAGAGATTTTATCCCTGAGTCGCTTACCTTCTGCAAATCCCAAGTTTCAAATAGCTGTATTTGGAAATTGCTTTGTAATTGTCTTATTTATAGAAATTCGCAGTTTTTAAAAGTATTCCCAATATCTAATTAAAAATTTCAGCTATCTTTAATGTCAATCTGGTATTTTTCAGATAAATTCTAATTTTTGCGAGTTCAAAATATTTTCGCTTTTTTTACAATCCTCACGGAGCCTAATTTTTTTATAGAGATAGTTCCAGTGCTGAATTTGGTACTTTTATTGGGGCCCTTCTGATTAATCCTACACATTGCAAACTTCTTTCTTTAACAAAATCTAAAAGAAATCGAAATTTCTAAAATAGCCCAAGTATCCCATTGTAGTTCCCTGTTTTTCCAAAACTTTCACTTAACAATTTTGGGCCCTCATTAACTTCTAATCTGTGGCTGACTGTGCTACATAATATCCTAACCCAGCAACTCAGCTTCAGCAAATGAACCCCTATTTCGCATTTGGTCAATTGTGAAGCGTTAGCCCTTTAAGTCCACCCAACTGTAAGCGAGATGACAAATTTAAACGTACACCTCAGCAATACCCTGCTCTCTGTGCCTACCATAACAATGGGGGGGATTATCTGGTGCGCTCAGCTGTGGCACGTTGAATGCAATGTCTGACCCTTTTATCAGGCAGACATGTGAGCCGTATGCATCGCATATCACATGCCCCAGGCTGGACACACACACACGGAAAGGGCAAGGGGCAACAATTGAAAGGCCTGCCCCAAAGGCAATTTTCTGATTCCACATTGCCGCATGATTGACTGCACGCTTTGTTGGCCCTCTGTCCATTTGGTATGGAATTGTTTGTGGTCTGCAATCGCAACTCGCAGCTAATTGCAGTTTGGCTGAGGTCTCTTTGAGTGTTTGGCTTGCTATAGAGCCTCTTTTTTTTTTGGGCGCTAGCCTGGCATTTGTGAATGCTCTTTAAATGCTATTTATTTAAATCGATGCACTCTGGCGACTCGCCTCTGAAGCCTGCTCCTATGAGGTGCAAATTTATGTGGCATGCCTAATTGCCGGCAGCGAACTTCAAAGTGGCCTCGCTTCGCTCTCCCCCAGCCCCACAATCTCCGGCTCCATCGAACGCAATTATCGCGCTCCAACTTATGCTAAGATAAATGACCATCGCACAGCCAGTGAAAATTGGCCACACTTTCCAGACGCTCAGCGCTTGGGCCATAAAGAAATAAAATATCATAAAAAATCGGGCAACCTGACAATTGGCAATTTTTGGTTGATTTTGCAATTTATGACGGCAACGAGCAGCGCGGCTTGTTTTGGCGGAGGCAAGCGGACTGTGTCATTGGCGGCATGACCAAAAGACCCATTTATGGGTTTTCTTTTTATGTTTTTTTTTTTCGGGAATTCCGGAACTACTGTGAAGTCCCAATCAATGCCAGATAGCATGTGTTTAAAGATGAAAAAGCCTGTGTGAAAAAATAGAAAGAATACTTGATAAAAAATTAACTATAATACTTAAAGTAGTACTCCATATATAACGCATTCTCAAAACACAATTAAAATATAGACGAAAAGGCATTTTGAAAATCGTCTGGAATATTATAATTGTCATTTCCTTCTGCACAGATATATTTAGAATTTATGCATTCATATTGTTCAAGCACTTTGGTTGATTAAGTGAATTTACAATTTGTTTTGGCACAATATGCATATACTATATTTCTTTAATCAGAAAATAATAAATCATTATTTCTTAGTTTTCAAAATTGGATTTATGATTGTGGTTTTGAGTGAAACATGCACGACAATTGTTAATAAGGAAAAAATTTCAAAGAAAAGGAACAACAAATAGCTAAGTAGATAAACTTAAACGAAGAAAGTTAATGGAAAGTTAGTCAGCCTAACCAAAAATTAAATTAAGGCATCACAAAGGAAATATGTATAGAAAGAACCATTAGACAAAGAAAAGATAATGAGAATAAAAATAATAAAAAAAGATAAATAACAAAAAAAAAAATAATAATAATATAATAATAAAATTTTGATATAATTACATAAAAACACTATATTATATTTTCGTTTCTCGAGCTCTTTCAAGTTCGTCCTCATAGGAACTTAATTACAATTTTAGTCACTACTCAAATCTCCTTTATGAACCCAAATTAAGAGTCTCCACACTTGAACATAGCTCTTAGCTGGGACCTTCGATTCGGAATGCTTTGGCAGTTGACTTTTGCCAGCCCGTTAACCTTATGGCAGACATCTTTGGGTCAGTCAGTTGCTAAATATAGCCCGGCACACAAACCAAACGAAATGCTATCCAATTAAGCGCAACAAACAACTTCACGCCACATGCCACATGCCACACGAGGCGTTTATCGGGGCAGTCCGATCAGATCCAACATCAACATCAACTCGATTGCATCGCCGCCGGTGTCTGCCACTGCCACTGCCACTGCCACTGCCACTGCCACTGCCACTGCTCCTGCCACTGCCGCTGCCACTGTCCATGCCCCCAGTCCAGCTTCTACACAGGGCCCATTGTAATGGCCAACGATTTGTCGCTGTCGCAGGACCTGTGCCCAACAACAACAACAACAACAACAACAAAGACAATTGGCGATCGTCCCGAGATAAGATCGGACTCCGATAAACGGCGACAGCAGCCACATTTATGCTAATAAGTTGACATTTGACCACCATGACGAAATAATGAAACGATCAGAGGCCGTCAATATGACAGGCCACAGTACAATGGGCACAATACACAAATGAGTTGCCAGTCGAGTTTTTAAAATATTTCTTTAATTCGATTTTTTTGTTTTGCATTCATATTTTGGCAATATTTTTTTTTGTAGTTTTCTCCCAAGTGTTACCTTCATTCAAATCAACTGGATCAGAGCTAAATATAAATTAAGTATCATGAAAAGTAAAAAAGAAAAGATTTTCTATATTTCTCCCTCTGAGGGGCTATTATATCATCGCTCAAGAACGGATCTCTTTCATACAAAAACCAATTTGTTTTAATGGATATCTTAACCAAACACTTTCATCTAGATCATAAAGATATCCGACATTATTAGTCAGTTTAAATATTCGCGACTATTTGCATTCTTCTTCTTTATCGGTTTAGCATCTTTAGGCAATATATATTTATTCGCTTGCACCGAATCAATTGGAATAAATTCATTTGCAGGACTCAAAACTAAAGTTTATTTCTTTATGTTATTCATCATTTTTATCGAGCATAATTTTTACGACTATTTGAATTTGCGCCAATCTTATCAAAGAGCAAACAAACTCTTTGGTTTTGGAAAAAATTTGGATTACAATATGAGCATAAAGACCCTCCATGGATACATAATCGCCTTCATATTGCGGCGATAAAGTTAACCCCAATATAACATACAACAACGATAACCTGCTATTTGATATATATTCCAAATTATATGCTACTTTTTTTCAGCAACAACAATATTATCAATAGCAATTATGATCTAGTGGGGAGTGCTCGACTTAAAGATGCATAGATCGGAGTAGCGAAGGGTTCTGAAAGAAAATGGTTCAATTTAACATTTAAATTGAATCCTACAGGACAGTTTATATTATTATCAAATATATTATTATATGATAAAAGGGAACATTTTCTTTAAAAAAGGGATTCTCATCTGTTAAAATTTTAACCTTATGCAAATCTTTTAAGAAACTTGTGCTGAATATTTCTAAATAATTATATAGAATTATTATTTCGTAAGAATTATCTATGATCCTTTTAGTTTAGATGTATTCTATTATTTCTTTTGAAAAATTAGCCCAAATGAGCCCTTGTGTATACCCATTATTTGTGAGCACAGGGTATACAAATTTGGATAGTCACCAAATTTCACACACGATTACGATCTGCCACGAGCTTCCATTGGAAGGCAATAAGCTAATGGGCGTAATAAATGTATGTATTTTAAATTGATTATTTATTGAAGCACCGACTTTATGATACCATTCCAGACTACTATAAATTGTTCAAACGTTTCTCCCGAACTGTGTAGTTTCACTTGTGAACCCGCGGAACTCACATCTGCAGAAAAACATAGCTATCGAGCATGAGCGATAAGGATAAACTTGTAAACACATTTAAAATTAATAATTCCGACAATTTTCTAATAATTTGTTGCACATCATTTGCAGATTTTGGAGGAGAATGGCGTCGGATTATCTAGGAAACTGGCCAGAAAGGATATCAACATAAGGCCACCCTGGTACCTGGGCCCTGGATTCCTGCTCTTCTGGGTCCTACTCTTCTTCGCAGTGGTCATACCGCTCTTCTATCGCCTGCCCACATCGCTGACCGTCGAGGATGACAATGCAGGCGAATTCATTGGAGATCGCGCCTATAACACGCTCAACAATCTGGTGAACATTGGACCCAAGGTGACGGGCAGCAATGCGAATGAGGTGGATGCAGTAGCTTATCTGCTAACTGAAATAGCTGATATCAAAAAAGAGTTCCTTGAGGATCTGTTCACCTTGGAGATTGACATACAGAAAACTACGGGCTCGCACATCTACTATGACATGCTTGAGATGTATCAAGGAGTACAGAATATTGTGGTCAAGCTGAGCACAAAGAACTCCGCAAGCGAGTCGTACCTTTTGGTCAACAGCCACTTCGATTCAGTGCCAAATTCTCCAGCAGCTGGCGACGATTGCTTCATGGTTGCCACCATGCTGGAGGTGCTGCGTGTGATGGCCACAACCAGACAACCCTTCGAGCATCCAGTCGCCTTTTTGTTCAACGGAGACGAGGAAATGGGCATGCAGGCCTCACACGGTTTCATAACGCAGCACAAATGGGCACCAAAATGCAAGTATGTATGGTATTAGTTCAAGTTAAAAGGAAGATTCCAATTCATGAACTGCATTCGCAGAGCTGTCGTCAATTTGGATGCCGCAGGCAGTGGTGGACGCGAGATTTTATTCCAAACTGGCCCCTCACACGCCTGGCTAGCCACTGTAAGACCTTGTCAACAACTGTTTGAACCGCTTGAACTCTCACAATCACACAATCCCAATCTTTTCACAGTATTACAAACAGAGTGCGAAACATCCTTTTGCCACCACCCTGGCTGAGGAAATCTTCCAAATGGGTCTTGTGCCGTCCGATTCGGACTATCGTATTTTCACACAATACGGCAATATTCCAGGTAAAGCACCTAATTGTTAACAAGAAAATGGTTATCAACAAAATGTTTTACTATACAGGTGTTGACATGGGCCAGGCCATCAATGGCTTTATATATCACACCAAATACGATCGTATCGATGTTATTCCTCGCGGCTCTATTCAAAACACGGGCGATAATCTTCTCAGTTTAGTGCGCAATTTGGCAAACGCAACCGAATTGCACGATACAGAGGTAAGCAAATAAAACCTTATCAACTTTATCATTGTTAGATATTAAGGACTATAAGAAATTAAAACTATTTATAAAATTTGACGATCGCTGTTGAATTTGAACCAGCGACCTCTCGCTTGTTAGACCCTTAGAATTATCAGTCAGTCAGGACAAACTTTTCGTATATATACACTAACTTTTGTATAATCCAACAACAGGCATATAAAAATGGCCAAGCTGTGTACTTTGACTTTTTGGGCCTATTTTTCGTCAACTACTCCGAGAAAACGGGCAAAACTTTGAACTACTGCGCAGCAGGTGCCACGCTCATCCTGGTTTTCATCTCGGTGTGGCGCATGTCAGCCGTTGCTCGCTTGTCCTCATGCGGTGTCTGGCAGCGTCTTATATTCCTAGTGATTCTACAGATTATAGCCTTCGTCTTAGCCCTGGGACTGCCCTTACTAGTAGCCTATATTTTCGACAGCTTTGGCTTATCGTTGACCTACTTCAGCTCTCCAGCGCTGCTGATCGGTTTGTACATATGCCCGGCGCTAATTGGTCTAGGTCTTCCAATCACCATCTACTATCAGTCGCAGCAGAACGTGAGTACATAAACTATTTTATTTGATTTAAGTGCCCACTTAATATTTACCATTACTAGAATAAATTACCTATCACATATCACCTGCAACTGGCTCTGCATAGCTGGGTCGTTGTTTTGGCTCTTCTGGCTATAGGAGGAACAGCCTATGGCGTGCGCTCCATCTATATTATCACAATTCTGATTATCTTCTATGGCATTTCCTTGGCCCTAAATCTTTTGACGACGTTCCACGATCGTGGCTACAGTTGGACTGGCCTGGTCATAGCTAGCCAGGTGATGCCTTTCCTGTACAGTAGCTACCTCTTCTACATATTCATTGTGGTGCTGACGCCCATGAATGGTCGGTCCGGTAGTGCTTCCAATCCGGACACAACTATTGCTGCTCTGGCAGCACTGGGCGCTGTGACTTCCTTTGGATTTTTGGTGAGTCTGCTTCAATTGTTTCCCCATTCAGCTGCATTATCGGATGTCTCTTTAGCTGCCTTTGACCAACATTTTCCGGCGACCCTGGTCGGTATTGCTCACCCTGTTGCTTGTCACGGGCGTTACGATATTCCTAGCCTGTGGCACTCAGATCGGTTTTCCCTATCGCCAGAGGACCAACAGTGCGCGAGTAGCTTATCAGGTACTTTGGGCAGCAACTGCGACGAGCTTTTGTTCTTAAAAACATATTTGTATTCTTTGTACCAGCACGTGCGCCGAATATTTTACGAGTACGACGGCAGCGTTAGCAAGGATGACTCCGGTTATTTGTTCAATTTCCAGGATAGGCGTCAAGCACAAGCGTTTCCCGGCGTGAATCTAACTGGCGCGATAAGCCAGACGTCCAATTGCGATACACACATGATGTGTGGGGTGCCTCTGTTCGACGAACGCTGGGTGGGCAATCGTATGCAGGGCATGTGGCTGCCACGTGAGGAGCCCATCGTGCCACCAAAACCAGCCAATCTGGAGCTGCTGAGCAAAACAGTGTTGAATGATACGAAAACTGTGCGCTTTGAATTCCGCTTGACGGGGCCGAACTATTTGAGTTTGTTTGTGCAAGCCTATGAGGATGATTATGTCACTGTGAGCGACTGGTCCTTCTCCCGGAGTTACCTGGAGCAGAAGCCAGCTCTTCCGCTGGCGTATCACATGTACATTACCTATGGAAGTAATTCAGCTCTCGAGTTTAGTCTGGATCTTACAGTAAGTAAATGATACAATTACTTTTGGGTCTTTGGTATGCTTAGTATATTTGCATTTTATAGAAACCGAATGGGGACTTCAATGTGCCGCTGTTCCAACTAGGCGTATCGTCGCACAATATTGGAAATAAGGGCGACGAGCATAGCGTGAAGTTCGCCTCAACATTCCCCTCGTATGCAGTCATAACCGATTGGCCTTCCCTATATCAAAGATATATATTCTAAATAATTTAACTCTAAGCGATTTCGAACATATAAAATGCAATAGTCTGGGTCTTGTGAACCTTCTTGGGGGTCGAGTAGAGTCGAACGGAAGAATCATGGGATGACTAAGACTACGTCATGATGGGGAATCACTCGTTACGTAAAAGCACTGCCGAAAGTTCCTAGTAGCCTATTATTATGCGATAATGTTTTAATCAATATGGTAATAAATACAAGAAGTCTACCACGCGATAAGCTAAGCAATCACTACGTAAATTTTTTTAAAAATTTCTTGGGGACTTGTGCAGCAGCTGGAATTATCCGTAGAGTGATGACTGATTAGACTGCAACAGACAGACATTGGCGAACCAAAATTAAATTTTCCAGATTAAAGCAGATTATATATATTTATGACAGCAGATTATGGCTTATTTTCAAGATCCTATGGCGTGTGTGTTCCATATCATCATGACCGGGGCCGTCGTTTTAAGCGTGCTTCTTTAATCATGGCTGTAAATTTGGCTAACGAGGGCAGTTGGAAATGTTGCGATTATTTGAGATGCGAGCTAGAATCTTATGTATTTTTACACAAGGTAAAACAATTTAGATATTAAGTATGAATAAATAATAATAATAATATAAAAATTATGCCATTTTTTTATTCAATTTAGTTTGATTTGTAGTCCTTGTCGGTTATTTCTTTTTATATATCACTTTTAGGTATTGAACCGCCCTCGTATTTATTGTTATCACTTTTATACTGAATCATTGGCGCTATAAAATTATATATTTTTAAAATTTTTGACCAGAAACCCCGATTTTATGACTATTCTTTTCCATGCTATAAAAGAGTGTTACATTTTGGTGGTTTTGCTAGTTGAGCAATTCGATACGCTGGGTTCAGTACGGAAAAAACCAAATAGTTAGCAAAATGAGCGATGAGGATAATCTGGTAAAGGCGTTAATAAACAACAAGTGATATAATTTTTGCTAAACGTGAAACCAACGCGCAGATATCGGAAGAAAATGGCGATGTGCTCTCCAAAAATCTGGCCAAAAGCGATATCAACGTAAAGGCAGCCTGGTACTTTGGCACTGGATTCCTGCTCTTCTGGGTCCTACTCTTCTTCGCAGTGGTCATACCCCTCTTCTATCGCCTGCCCACAGCGCTGACAATCGAGGATGACAAGAATGGCGAATTCATTGGAGATCGCGCCTATAACACGCTCAACAATCTGGTCAACATTGGCCCCAAGGTGGTGGGCAGCAATGCCAACGAGGTGGAGACTGTGCTCTTTTTGCTCAAAGAACTTGCGGAGATCAGGAAAGTTCTACGCCAGGACTATTTCACCATGGAGATAGACATTCAGCGTCCCTCGGGCGCACTTATATACAGCAACATGCTCAACATGTACCAGGGCGTACAGAATATAATTGTGAAATTGAGCTCGAAGAACTCGACAAGCGAGTCTTATCTGCTGGTGAATAGCCATTTCGATTCGCAGATAACTTCCCCGGCAGCGGGGGACGATGGCTTCATGGTCGCCACCATGCTGGAGGTGTTACGTGTGATGGCCACAACGGAGCAGCCCTTCGAGCATCCCGTCGTCTTCCTATTCAATGGAGCTGAGGAGACTGCATTGCAGGCATCCCATGGTTTTATTACGCAACACAAATGGGCACCAAATTGCAAGTATGTTGCGGGTTAGTTCACTTTTCAAGGAAATTTCCAATTCAAGAACTGCATTTACAGAGCTGTCGTCAATTTGGATGCTGCGGGCAGCGGTGGACGCGACATTCTGTTTCAAAGTGGACCCTCCCATCCGTGGCTCGTTGACGTAAGAACCTAAAGGGCATTCTTGAGTTAATGCATTGCCTTAAGACCTTTAACGTTCTTACAGTACTACAAGAAGAGCGCCAAGCACCCGTTTGCCACGACTTTGGGCGAGGAAGTGTTTCAGTCGGGCGTGATTCCGTCGGATACAGATTACGCTGCCTTTGTGCAATATGGCAATATACCAGGTATTACCAGGAATTAAGGCAATATCTTCTTAAACAGGTTTGACTGATTTCGTTGACTGTTTAGGCCTCGACATAGCCCAGGTGATCAATGGCTATATATATCACACCAAGTACGATCGCATTGATGTGATTCCTCGCGGCGCTATGCAAAATACGGGTGATAATATTCTCAGCCTAGTGCGCGCTTTGGCGAATGCAACCGAATTGCACGACACAGAGGTAACATTTTAGTTGATTATAATATGAACAGGACTTGGTATACTATTCACTTGAAATAGGCACATGAAGAAGGACACGCAGTTTTCTTTGACTTCCTGGGCCTGTTTTTCATCAGCTACTCGGACCAAACTGGCCAAATATTGAACTACTGTGCGGCTGGAACTATGCTCATCCTGGTTTTCATCTCTATGTGGCGCATGTCAGCCGTTTCTAGCCTGTCCTTTGCTCACGTACTGAAGCGTATTTTGATACTGCTGATTCTACAGATTCTGGCCCTGGGGCTAGGCCTGGCACTGCCTCTGCTAATCGCCTGTATCTTAGATAGCTTCGGCTCGTCCTTGACCTACTTCAGCTCGCTATCGCTTCTGATCGGCCTTTATGTTTGCCCTTCGCTTATCGGGCTGAGTCTTCCCATCACAATTTACTATCAGCTGAAAACGAAGGTGAGTGTAGACGTCGATTAGTTAAACTGCTCGAGGTAGCTAAACTTTATTCCTTCCAGAACAACTTGCCTTTCCCCCACCACCTGCAACTGGCTCTGCATAGTTGGGCCGTCGTTCTGGCTCTTTTGGCTTTGGGAGTGACCGCCTATGGCTTGCGTTCCGTCTATATTATCACAATTATGATTATCTTCTATGGCAGTTCCTTGACACTTAATCTATTGACGACGTTCCATGATCGTGGTTACAGTTGGACGGGCCTGGTAATGCTTAGCCAGGTGATGCCTTTCCTGTACAGTAGCTACCTCTTCTACCTCTTCCTCGTCGTGGTGATACCAATGAGTGGGCGTTCCGGCAGCTCCATGAATCCAGATCTATTTATCTCTGGCTTGGCTGCTTTGGGTGCGATTATGGCGTTTGGCTTCTTGGTAAGTCAGCTCCTATCTTCGCAACTTCTCCGATTAAAAGCTAATGGTCTGCACGCTTAGATGCCCCTGATCAACATGTTCCGTCGTCCATATCTAATAGTGCTCAGCATTCTGACAGTAACTGCGATTACTGTGATCCTCGCCACTGGCACTCAAATCGGATTTCCCTATCGTCCCAAGGCGAGCAGTGAGCGGGTGTCCTATCAGGTATTCACTGATCTTATGATTGGTCGATTTTAATCTAATGCATTCCATTTGCCAGCATGTGCGCAAAATCTTTTACGAGTACGATGGCACCATTAGCAAGGATGAGTCCGGTTATCTGTTCAGTTTCCAAGATCGACGCTAGGCGGCACCCATGACGATGCGCATGGCAGGTGCGGAAAACATGAGATCCGACTGTGACAAGCACATGATGTGCGGAGTACCCTTATACGATGAACGTTGGGTCGACAATCGCCTGGAGGGCGTATGGTTACCACGGGAGATACCCATTGAACCACCGGCTAAAACCCAACTGACGCTTTTAAGTAAAACCATACTGGAGAACAATACAACGGCTCGATTTGAATTCAAATTGGTGGGCCCGGATCATATGAGCTTGTTCATCCAGCCCTATGAAGATGACTTCGTGACCGTGAGCAACTGGTCCTTTGAGCACAGTTACCTTGAGGATCCCCCAGCCCATCCATTATCATACCATATCTACTTTACATATGGCATAGATAGCTCACCTTTGGAATTCTATCTGGACATTTCGGTAAGTTCGAATAGTTTACGTAATTGAACACGATGAGCATAGCTTTCTATTATAGAAACCCAATGGGGACTTCAACGTACCACTATTCCAATTAGGCGTATCGGGTCATTATATAGAAAGCAAAGGAGATGCCCTCAGTGTGGAGTTCGCAGAATCATTTCCAGACTATGCAGTGCTTGTCGATTGGCCCTCGTCATATGATAGATACATTTTCTAGTACCGTAAATGAAGCACTAAGAACCAATTAAGCAGCCATTAAATGATATAAGTGCTGCGGGCGATTAGCTGTATTCAATATATGTATATCAAATTAAACAGCTACCCATTCGAGCAGCTCAATTCCTGAGCATAGGCACCGGAACATTAAGAATATGGCCATGGCGAGCCCTTAGTTTGTTTTGAATTTAGTGCACACAACGGGTAATATCGGACAGAAAAATAAATAACAAATCCCAACAAGACTTATCAATAACAAATGTGCAATTTCTCGGCTCAAGAACTCGGCGCTTTATTAACACAATATATTTGAATTTTTTTTTTTGGTTTGAAGATAAATTTTAACATGAAGTTAAAAGGCATTTACTTGGCTTAATTTAATCGTGTGGCAACGCCGCATCGACGCCATATGTGCAATGCACTAAAAGATGGCAGCACTGACAATTCTGAGAATATATTTAACATTTTGATAACTGGATGATAACTGAGGCAAGGAAAATCAAGTTTGACAGCCGGTTAAACCGGTTGCCAGATGTAAGCAAAGCCAGTGCAGCTGTGCCATGAATTTTGAGCGCACAAATCAACTGTGGCGCCCACTGTGCGCCACTTAACGTCGACGACAATTGGACACACATAACGACACACTGGCTCATATATGTATACGTACGCATGTCTACTGACGCATCTGTATAGATTTTTGACATTTGTTTGACACAGAAGCCGCTTGCCGCCGGCGACGCACTAATTTCCAGGAATTTCACGCCACTCTTCGCTTTACGCTTATCTCGCGACTCTCGTCTGGGATGCAAAAGGCATATGGTATATGCAAATTTTCGAATGTATCTTCACACGATCTACTGCGATCTGCCGCTTGTTAACTGCTGCACAGATTGAGCCGGCACCCGCGGCTTTTGGCTATGTTGAAAATGAATTTTAATTGTTGTTGCCACGGAAACACGGCCGTGGCGGGGGGTTGCCTAATGGACAATAATTTACAACAAATTGGCCAACAGAGGACTGGAATTTATTACGAAACGAAAAAGTACAGAATCAGGCAGGACCAATTACTGAACGTTAAATCATAAATAGCCGACAATCAAAGCTATTCCTGCTCAGTCAAATATTGATTGCGTTTGGAGTTTGGTCTACTATCCTGTCGCTTATAGTTGTTGCCTCTGCTGTAGTTATTGTAGTTGTTGTTTCTACTGTAGTTGTTGTTTCTACTGTAGTTGTTGTTGCTGTTGTTGTTGTAGCTGCTGTTTCTACTGTAGTTGTTATAGTTGTCGCTTCTGCTGCTGCCGCTACTGTGGTAGTTGCTGTTGTTGCTGCTGTTGTTATTGTTGTACCTGCGGTAATTGTTGTAGCTGCTGGTGCTGCTTCTGCCATAACTTTGATCCTCCACATGGCGATGGCGACTGTTCTGCCTGGGCTGCCAATTGCTTTGCTCCCGATAGCGTCCATTGTCTGCCGCCTGATAATCGTTGTTTCGTATTTGCTTATGAGCCGTCTCCTCGCTGTGGGCCTGCTGACGCCAACGCTGCGGCTGCCGATGCTGCTGCTGCTGCCAGCCATTATCCTGGCCATCATTTCTGGTATTGCGCCATTGCTGGCTTTGCGGCTGCTGCTGCTGCGGCTGCCGCTGTTGCCAACCATTCTGATCCTGTTGACGATTACGCCAATTGTCAGATCTGTCATCGTAGCGCCTCTCAATGCGAGTCTCATGCTGCTCATCCCGTGGCCTGTGCTTACCCCCTCTGTGGCTGCTGCTCTCACTCTGCTGCCTGGTCCGATCTGGTGTGGAATCCAGATGCCGTAACGACTTTGTGTAGTTTTCACGCTCAATTTTGTGGCCACGCGCATCGGCAAAAGCTGCAAGTCGAAATGGGATTATTAGCAGCTGTTTGTTTTGGCTTGGTTGAAGCTTTCTTTTCATTGATTTACGCACTCTGTATGGCCAATTTGGGCGACATATTCATCTTGGTGATCATAAAGTAGCAGATCAGATAGCCGGTACGATTTACGCCGTGTGTGCAGTGCACGCCAATGAGTTTGTCTGTAAAGTGGAGTATTTGGAGAGTTCCTCTTGTCTATTGTAATTATTTTTATTTAAATGACAAGCAACATGTTCTGTCAGTTGGAAATTCTACATTAAATTCATGCAATGCTTAGAAGGGTTGTCACGTTTCTTGTTTCGGGCTCGGTTACTGTTTAGGGCAGAGAAAGCATTTAGCTGCCACTGGCAGCTTCATGTCGCCACAAATTGCTACAAATTTCATTTCAAAGCCAGCCACAGGAATGCGCCGCGCCTCGCCTCGCCTCGCCTCGCCCACGCCGTGTGGCCAAACCGGCTGCGTCTCTGCGTATCTCTGACTGGGTTTTCAGGGAGAGGGGTACAAGGAGCCATTGGTATAAAAGCAGAAGCGGCGACCTGGGCTAAATCTAGAAAACAGCGCGCGCAATGCCAATATGCACAACATTGGCAATAAATTTCATACAAGCAACAACAAAAAAAAACCATGTCGGTCATGCGGGGGGGTGCAGCAAAAAGTCGTTTTGTGGTGGTGCGCTATGCGGGTGCTATGGCTGCGGCCAGTCGAAACTGCCAGTGGTACGTCATGTTTTTGGTTGCATTTAAGCCAACTTGCAACAAGAGCAATGCCACAGCATCCTTGTGTCGCAATCTGGGGCACAATGGGCAGTATGATTACCCACTCAATGAATTTCATATTTATCAGCACTCCAGACAGCCAGGCAATTACGAACAATGCTGTCTGGCTAAACCATAATAAAGTTAAGCACTTAAAGGATAGACTATTTTGTTGTCATAGCAACATGCATTAAGCTGGCAGACTATGCATATCACACGCCTAATTACCAGTATTTTTCACACATGCATTTACTGAACAATATTTTGATTGCTATCAGTATGGCAACACTGGCGGCTCATAACTAAAGCTATTTGAGAACAGCGAGTTGTTTGCCCCACTGTCAAACGAATGAGCCTGCAACTTTTATGGGCCCATGGACAAGTGCCGACCACCTTGAATTTTTCTCATATACTTTTTGATTTCTTGCCCTGTGAACAGCGCGCGTTTTATTTACTTGGCAGTTGTAACTTGCAGAGCAGACAGTGGGATTTTTATTATTGGGTTTTTTTTTGGGCATACCATTCGTAATGTAATCTGTTAACATAAGACAAACAACCCTGACTATCGACCATTTCGCTGGTTGGCAACGCGAGACTTCCCATATCGTTTAAAATATTATTTTTTTTTATTTTAATCATTAAAACTAGACTTATAGCCCGTTTATTGTAGGAGCGAAATTCGGCATCTCCCCCAATTTACATGCTTACTGATAGCCTCCGTTAAAGCGCGCGCCAGGCCTAATTCAGCCTACACAATTTGCATATATGCATATTTTCTAATCACAGTTAAATAGTTGCTGCCAGTTTTAGAGTTCAAGAAGACTCCTATTGACCTGTTCAAAACGGAGTATTGCGCAGTCAGTTGCACCCGACTGTAAAGATCCCGCTAGATATTTTTGTACGCTCATGACTAGCTTCCCATAAGTGATTTGTTTGCCTGCCACTTGGAAATGAGACTGGGAACCGACTCTAACAGACGCCCACTTCTATGCGCCAGTTAAAGGTTAAATATAAATACTCTTTCTTTTTTTGGTCACTTGCCACATTTCTATTTGGCTGCAAGGTATGTTTATTGTGCGCTTGGCAGCTGATAGGCATCTAGAGGCTGTGCTGCCTCCACATGCCTCCACATGGTAATTGCATGTTACACGTGGACGGCGACTCGCTTTTGATATACATGATTTCATTGCATATTTCGAGCTCTAATTGTGTTGACAGATATGCATCTGCATAGTTGATGTGGGGGAAAGCGTTCCCACGGCACAGTGAGCAGCGCCAGTGAGTGGGCGTTGTGGTTAACAATTTATGCACTTACCATTATCCGGATTTGCCTCCAGAAAGCTAGTCACATACTGGCAAAATCTGCAATTAAAGAAAGGTTTATTAGCTGAAAGCAGTCGGGGATTAACAATGAACGCACCTTTGTGCCAGCTCCCTGGGCGGCGTCTGATGGCCAGGTATCATGAGCTTTTGATGCGCCACATTTTGATCCGTGAAGGTCTGCAAGGGAGGGCATTAATTAAATGAGCTTAGCGACACAGTGGAACAGCATTTGCACTTGCCTGGGGACTGTAGTAGCGATTGGTGTTGGTCAAGTCAACGATCAGGCCCAAATTTGGCACAGACTCCAGCAACGAGTGTGGCGCCAGACGCAGCTGCTCATCATCGATGCCCTCATTGATATTCTGTGAAAAAGGCAAATATGAGACATATAGAGAAAACATGCTGAAATTGCTCAATTTATGCAACGGCCGGCGGCGGTACAATTAATAAGCTGCCAAGGAGCAACTCCACGGCGTCAGTTAATTAAGCCAAAACAATTTAATTTAATATTCATGCGGCTGCGTGGGGTCCTTCTGCAGCGCCTGCTGTTGCCGCTGCTGCTTCTGCTGCTCTGTGTGGAACGACATGTACCACTTGCCACTTTTATGCATAATTGCAATACACACAAAATTCGTTCCCTTTTGTTATTTATTTTTAGAGGGGCCCCTTGGCCGGTGGTCCACATTTCAACATCAATCAATTCGCAGGCGGCAGCTGTATCTGGCGCTGCTGCTGCTTCTGGTTCTGCTCCTGCTAACCGGTTATTGGGGTCAGGAAGGGGGCGGCTGCACTCACCTCACCCAGCGGCACTTTGAATGCTATAAAGCGTGTACCCGCAATCCGCTCGCCAATAGGCCGATAATTAAGCCAGCTGCAAACAGAATAACAACCAAAACAATGCCACGCTTAGTTGTAAGTATTGAAATTGCACCGAAGCCAACAAACCTACCGATCGGGTATTGATTTACCCATTTTTTGCAATGTTTATGATACAGTTGAACAGCTAAACTTGTTAAATATAACTATTCATAGCCAAAAAATTTATACACACATCCAGAATTTTTACCGCGTGCTATATACAAAATACAAATGTATACATATACACATGCACACAACTTGCATATGTCGAGCATCTGATTTGGCGTTGCCATGTTGCTGGATTTAAGTGCCAGCATCGCTGTTAACTAACAGCAGCTAAATGTGCTAAATATTGCCAAGCGTGAACAGCTGACAAAACGACTTTTGGACTTTCTGCGATTGATACTGTGGCAGGTACTCTTAAATTCAATTAACATTAATTGTTTATAATAACATCGTTTTTCTTATAAAAGTTCAAGCCTTAAAAGTACACAACATGTTTGCGAACAACACCCGCAGTCTAGTGCGCAGCAGCTTTGTATGTATCTAAATTGAATTGCCAAAATAAAATGAGGCACGATCACCCAAAATTTAATTACATATTAAATAATCAATTTGCGTTTTACAGCTGCAGCGCTGCAAGAGCACATTGGTCGTGGCGGAGCACAACAATGAGACACTTAATCCACTCACACTGAACACCATTACGGCGGCCAAGAAGATCGGCGGTGACGTCACAGTTCTGGTAGCAGGCACAAAATGTGGACCCGTAAGTTGTGTTATTGTTGTTGTTAATTTTGTTGCATAATCATGCGATTTTGACATTGATTTTAGGCCTCGGAAGCTGTCGCGAAGGTTGAGGGCGTTACCAAAGTTTTGGTCGCTGAAAATGCCGCCTTCAAGGGCTTCACCGCCGAATCCCTGACCCCATTGGTCCTCGCCGCCCAGTCGCAGTTCAAGTTCACGCACATTTTGGCTGGCGCCTCGGCGTTTGGCAAGAATGTGCTGCCACGTATCGCCGCCAAGCTGGACGTATCGCCCATTTCCGAGATTATCGATGTCAAGTCGGAAGACACATTTGTGCGCACCATTTATGCAGGCAATGCGATACTTACATTCAAATCCAAGGATGCCGTCAAGGTGATTACAGTTCGTGGTACGAGCTTCCCACCAGCTGCCACTAGCGGCGGCAATGGTGCCGTGGAACAAGCGCCAGCCGGCGACTATGCCAGCAGCCTGACCGAATTTGTGTCCCAGGAACTCACCAAGTCGGATCGCCCTGAGCTGGCGGGTGCCAAGGTTATTATCTCTGGCGGACGTGGACTTAAGTCCGGTGACAATTTCAAGCTGCTCTACGATCTGGCTGACAAGTTTGGCGCTGCTGTCGGCGCCTCACGTGCCGCTGTCGACGCTGGCTTTGTGCCCAACGATCTGCAAATTGGCCAGACGGGCAAAATTGTGGCGCCCGATCTATACATAGCTGTGGGCATTTCCGGTGCCATTCAGCACTTGGCCGGCATGAAGGATTCCAAAACGATTGTGGCCATCAACAAGGACCCCGAGGCGCCCATTTTCCAGGTGGCCGATATTGGTCTAGTGGCGGATCTGTTCAAGGCTGTGCCCGAGCTAACTGGCAAATTGTAAAGAATGTGTAGTTGTATAAAGCTAATTGATTCTATCAAATTTAAGATTTGAATTGTGCATTTATTTGAGATTAGTGTCTACGCAACTGTCCGCCCGTCGCTTTCCGGCTGTGCGCTATCATAAATGTTTACTTTTCCTTTTTTGTAATAAAAACTAAGCTGAACGTCCGAATATTTTTTGTTGTTTTTTGTTGCGTGTTGTGTCTGCGCTTAGAAAGTAAACGCTCTTATCATTTCGACAGATTGTGCAACTAATATGTCGCGTGTTATTCTAGAAGATCATTATGACGTGTTATCAGCAAATACTTATGTTAATTAGCGGAAATATGCTGTGAGAAGCATATGTTAACAGTGGTCAGGGCTGTTATGTTTTGTGACGACAGAAACTGTAAATGTAACCGCAAACTGGAAATGTGAAAGCGACAGACAAAATTTGCAACGATTTACGGCATATAAACACTTCAGGCCTTATCTGTGTCTGGGATATTTTTGAGAGCATGCCATATACTACTAGACTGCCGCCATATCTACGGTATGCATAACACTAGCAGCCGAGTCTAATCCATTATTCTTATCATTGCAATTAATTTAGTTTCTACCGCCTATCGGATGTCATTCCTTCATGATTTGATGTCTGTCAACAACAATCAAATATTTAATTATTCCCCACACATTTGTTTAATTAAATCCCATTGAGCTTTCCGAGTTAGCACCTTAACATTACGCATGCGGACTTTTAAGCGGCTAGTAAATATGGGTGTTTGAATGTAAACACAGATGCAACAGATTTTTTCTACATATAGTAAATTTCTTATTTGAGGCGTTCATAATTTCCAGCTGATAATTGTACAATAAAGTATGCTAATAAACTGAAATGACACAATGACTTTGTGCCTGCGATTCAGTGAAACAAGAAAATCTTTCCAGCGAAAGGAAAAATTGAAAGCTGCGATCACGAGTGAGTGCCAGAGAAAGAGAGAGAAAATAGAGCACTTGCTATAAGCTTATCAAACAGCAGAGGGCAAGTAAATAAGGAACTGAATCAACTGCAACTGAATTGAGCAGCAGCGCTCAATGCATATTTTGTTGTGTGACAGCACTTTCATTCACGCCGACGCCGACGCCAACGCCAACGCCGACGCAGACGTTGACGTGAACGACTCTGTTATGTGATTGAGCGTCAAGTATTTACAGCAGGGAGATTCTGTTGAGTCGACTTGGTAATGCGCTGCGATTTATTTTAAAGCTAAAAGATTTTATAAATAATTTAAAAATGAAAATAATATTAAAAAATAATAATAATGAATTATAAAATATTAATAGAGAAGCCGCGCAATATATTAAATAAGATCTCATCTAGTTGAATAAGTTATAATAAATAAATAAAATTAAACAGCAAATGGCTGGGTTCAGATATCTAGCTTCATATTCTTTGAATAATATTAAATTTCTAGAGTAAAATATAATTTGTATATAGCATAGATTTCAGACTGAGACTCTCGCATGCTTGTTGCAAACGCAATCTGTTAACTAAGCATGCCCACAGAACAGGTCGCACGGTATCGCCTAGCGACATATGCTCGGGTCTGTGAACGCTGGAACAAATGTAAGCGCTGGCCGGCTGAGCTAGTCACTTATCACTCGGCGAGCTGGAGAGACACATTGGGCAAGACTCTCGAAGCTACGTGCAACAGTTTCAACTGCAGTGAAGAGAAATAAATCCGTAAAGAAATAAAATGTACAAGACGCCAATGCACGAGCTGCGTCGCGTGTGCGTCATTGGAGGTATGGAATTGAATGCTAAAAGAACTTTATGAATGTTGAGAAACTTGTGGAAACTATTTTGGTATTTTAGCCGGCACAGCGGGATTGAGCGCCCTGAAGAATGCACTCGAGGAGGGTCTGGAAGCGGTAGCCTACGAGCAGGACTCCGAAATCGGTGGCACTTGGGTGTTCTCGGAGGAGATGCCCAAGGATGAGAACGACGAGGTGCACAGCAGCATGTACGAGGGCTTGCGGTAGGTTTAAACAAGCAGAAAATCATACATACTATAGACTATATACAATACTAAACTATATGAAACCTGGGTGCAGCACTAATTTACCCAAGGAAGTGATGGGCTATCCGGACTACCCATATCCCGCGGAGATTGAAGAGTCTTTTATCACATCGCAGCAGGTTCTGGAATTTCTCCGCTCCTATGCCGATCATTTCAAGCTCCGGCCGCACATCAAACTGCAGCACGAGGTCATGAGGGTGCGTCCCCGTTTACACGATTGGGAGGTGAGTGCTGACGTCTGATACAATCAGCCTTTCATCATGCATTATTCCGAATTAATTATGCAATAATAATTGAATATATTGTTTTTGTTTACATTGCACGATCTTGCCCGGCGATTAAATGCACTTCCCTACAACCTTATTTGAATTGATAAAGGTCTATGTGCGGGATCACATCAACGACACTTGCGAAACGGTCTATTTTGATTTCATCTATGTCTGCAATGGCCACTACACGGAACCGGATATGCCTACAATCGAGGGCATGGATCTGTTCGAGGGTCGGCAAATTCACAGCCATCTATATCGCAAGGCTGAGAAGTTTAAGGGTGAGCTCAAGCGCAGATAACAAATAAATTCAAATCAATTTTCTCTAATAGTTATAAGTTAAGATAAGATTCGATTCCCGTCCTACGCCTGCCAACAGCAACTTCTGTATTTGCTCCATATATTTTTTCCCCCGCTTGATACAAACTATCAGTCGCAAAAACTTTTAGCCTAGTTACAGACGGAATTTCGTTTTCATATTATAAATAATTGAGTCTTATCAAGCACTCAAGATGTTTCGGCTCCGGGTGCTTATTGTCTGACATAATCACAAAATAGTTTTAACTTGTTTCCATACTCAAATTAACTGATAAACTAAAAAGCACTTCAGCACAAAACTTTTCCAGGTTTTATATAGAACAGCGTCTGGGCTAAACACAATGCGTATTATCTGCACGTATTTTGATAAATGATTGTGCAAGGTCTTTGCAAATGAAACATATGTATGTCTCATGGTGAATCAGCTGACCTTTAGGATAAATAAAATATCGTGCTATTTTTATACATATTATATTTTTGAATATTAATCGATGCTTGTTTCGGCAGATGAAAAGGTTTTGGTCATTGGCGCCGGTCCCAGTGGCATGGACATCACGAATCACATTCGCAAGGAGGCCAAGCATGTGTATCTGAGCCATCATCTGACGACCACGCCGAACACCGCTTTTATGGGCAATGTGACACAAAAGCCGGATGTGGAGCGGTTCACCAAAGACGGTGCCATCTTCAAGGATGGCAGTCGGGAAACGTTTGAGCATGTGGTCCATTGCACCGGCTACCAGTACAGTTTTCCGTGCCTGAGCACCGATGTGGGTGTGCAGGTGATCGATAACTTTGTGCAGCCACTGTGGAAGCACTGCATCAACATTAACAATCCGACCATGTCGTTCATTGGACTGCCCTTCAATGTGATACCCACGCACATATTCGACATGCAGGTCCGATTCACCCTCAAGTTCTACACGGGCAAGCGGGAGCTGCCCACACGGGAGCAGATGATTGCCGACTTGGAGAAGGAGCAGGGCGAGCGCTGGGAATGCGGTTTCGCCAATCGCAAGAAGGCCCATCAAATGGGCGAGCGCCAGGTGGGCATTGCTTACATGTTATTGAAGTGCCGCTTATGATAATTTATTTATTATATATTTAATATAGTTTGACTATTACAATGAGCTGGCGAATATGACGGGCATTGAAAATATAAAGCCCGTTATTCTGAAGTTGATGAAGGATTGCGGCAAGAAATATATATTTGAATTGGATACCTACCGCAATTATCGCTACAAGGTCATAGATAATGAAAATTTCGGCAAATACCCGCTGTGATGGCATTCAGATTTATATGTATTTTATGTTTATTATGTAGTTTTTGTTGCGCTTAATTATACAAATTGTGAAAATAAATTTACCAATTCTAAACAAAACACAAAACCGATTGAATGACATAGCACGCAGCTTTATGGAGCTGCAGTGTTTGTTTGCCGAGTGGCAGCACTGTTGCTGTTATGTTGTGCTCAAAAAGAACTCTTAACATACGGCCAGCTGTTAAACAGCCCTGTAAAGCCTTCTGTTCAATTTTAAAAAGGTTCCGATTTGTCTGCAATGGAAATAATATAGAAATTAATTGTTTATGTTTCTACATCCACATCTAAACATCTTTTAACAGCTTATTAAAAATTATACGCATATATGTTTGTTGTTTTATGTACATAGTTGTAATAATTTATTCATTCAGTTAAATTCTGATTTTGCCCGCACTATGTGCTACTACAGTTTATTAAAATTAAAATTATAATTTTAATTATGTTTATTTAAGTCAGCACGCACACTTCCATAATATGAGCTAATATTTAATAAGGGCTACTACTATTTCTACTACACTTTTATGTTAATGCCTATTCACTACTTTTTTGCTTTAGCACTGTTGTTGCTGTTCATATTGCACGCTTCCTCTTCGTCCTTGCTGTTATTGTTGCTGCTACTGTTGTTGTTGATGTTATTGTTGTTGCTGCTACTGTTGCTGTTGCTATTGCTGTTGTTATTGTGCGCATCAAATGTTTCCAGCTCCCTCAGCGCAATCTTCTGAAAATCACAATCAATAATCCTTTTACGCTTGCGCAAGGGCCGCGTGCTTTCCGCTGCCGCAGCGCAGTTGCTGCCGCTGCAGCTGCCGCTGCCGCTGCCACCGCCGCTGCCAGCTGTGGGAGATGTGGGCGTGGCCGTCTCTTTGGTTTGGATGAGCGTGCGTTTGGTTTGCAGGCGTGTAATCTTTAGCTTGGGCAGTTTCTGTGTCTCCAGCTCGGCTGAGGCACTATCATTGGCGTCGACTGCCGCCGGCTCCACGTTGTGCACCACGATGCAGTGCGTCGCCTCTTGCGTGGCGTCCGGCGAGTCTGTGGTGGGCGATGTTGCTGGCGACGGTGTCGTTCCAGCTGGCTTTGTCTTTGGTATGGATTTCATCTCTTCCTCCTCCACGTTCTCCTCCAGCTGCGGTTGCTGCTCCTGCTCCGGCTCCTGCTGCTGCTGCTGCTGCTCCTCCTGTTGTTGCTGCTGCTGCTGCTGCTGGTCCGGTTCCAGTTCCTGCTCTGTCTTGGACTTGCTGCAGTCCAGCGGTTGTGGCTGCTCCTCTGCTCTGCTCGTGCTCTGTGCCGCAACGCGTTCCTCATCGTAGCGCTTCCTCTGTTCGGGCGTCAGATACGCCTTGTAGAAGTCCACAATGGGCAATGGCACTGGTATGGGTATGGGCAGCGGTATTATAATTGGATAGGGCACCATCACAGTGACGGGTGGCGCAGCGCCCAGTAGTGCGCCCAGGGCGCCCTGCAACTCCGGCTGCAGCTGTGGCTGCAGCTGCGGCGGCGGCGGCAGTCCGAAGTGTGCGCCAAATCCACGCGGCAGCATGCCCGGCGGTGGCGGCAGGAAGGGATGCGGCGGCGGTGGCGCTGCTCGAGCACCAAATGGATGACCCAGCATGCCGTTGGGCGGCGTGGCAAAGTAACCGCCCGGTATGCCGGTCGGTGGGCGGCCCATTGGCTGTGGCAACTGGGGCGGCGGATGCTGCGGTGGATGCTGTTGATGCTGCGGCTGCGGCTGCTGCTGGTCCGGCATGGGCGACAGCGGGGGCAGCGGCACACTGGAGCCGGCAAAGTCCGCGCTTAACGGCGCCGGCTGCTGTTGCTGCTGCTGTTTCTGCAGCAAACTAGCGACCGTTTCGGAGCCAGCAGCTCCGGCAGCGCGATGCGGACGCTTGCGCCGGCCCGGCTTGGGTCCAGCGTGAACGTGGTGCCGCTGCAGCTGTGGCAGCGGCGGCGGCGGAGCACCAGTTGAAATTGAGGAGCTAGCGGGGCTCTTTTGCGCCGACAATTTGGATATGGGCGCCACTGAGATCAGAGGTTTGTTTGGATGGCTCGGCGGTGTGTTGCAGGGCGAGCTGCGCTTGGAGGCATTCGCAATGCAGACTGCCGCCGGTCCGGGCGACACCGAAATGGTGGACGCAGGCGAGGCAGACCGACTGCGACAGTTGCGCAGCCAGAGATCGGGCGTGATGAGACCCGCTCCGTCGCCAGCGGCGGCAGCCTCCAGACCCTGATCGCGCAGATGCGGATTCATGTCCAGATGCGCCTGCGTCTCGTTGCAGAATATCTGCATCTTGTACTGATTGAGACACTTCTCCGAGCAGAACTGCAGCTGCGAGGCACCATCCTGGAAGTCCACATAGCTGACCGCGTGCCGCACATGCTTGCACCAGTCGCAGGTTTTCGCCTTCTTGAAGGACGCCCGACGGCTCTGCGTGAAACAGGACTCGGAGCAGTAACGCGGTCCATCCGTGCTGGTTAGATAATCCGGCGCATTCTCAGCGATCGGCCGATGGCACCAGCAGCAGTTGTTGTAGTCTGCAACGAGAGAGAGCGAAGAAAACCTTTAAATATGGCATAAGTCAGTCTGTTGAGAAGCGCAGAGAGGGGCAGCTGCAGACAAAAGCAATTAGGTATGCTCTACAGTTCATCTTATTCTCTGTCGCAAGTAATGTTATTTCAAATTTAATGATAAAACCAATGCAATAATATTTCAGTCCGTTCAGCCGCAATGCACATGTTTTTCAATATATAATCCATGTTCATATTAAATTCCTTCGCTTTCTTTTATATATGCTACGAAAACTCTTTTGTTCCCCAGGGTTACGTAGATTCCGATTGCATTGCTAGTTACTATTTCTGTCGTCCATGGTCACATAGTTAATACGCCATCCTCTAGATAAATCTGACGCATAAGAGTTCACTTCGAAAGCCCATCTGTCTGTTTACTTAAGTGCCCGACTTCTTCGCCAAATACATACAATTCTAGCTCTACGCTTTTAAAAGCTTGCGCATACAAATTCTATTCTTACAATTCTCAACCATTTACAGCAAAAAATAACTTCATACATGAAATAGTTTTTTTGTTCCTTCCAGTGCAGAAAATGTGTTCATTAACTTTTGTTTGCATCAAAATTCAAGGCGGTTACCCAATAGGCTGGTCTGGCGCTGACTCTGGCCCTGCCCCTGACACAGCTCCGGACCATTTACAGGCAAATTCCGCAAAATACACTGTTTTCAAAATTTGTAAACCATATTTGGGTCTTAATGAATCCGTTATTTGATAATGCAGCTGCAACAGCCAAAAACTTTGCCAAAATCAGTTGATGCCAAAGTTAGCAAAGTTTCAAACCTGTCTGTGTGTAAAATTCGCATAATGACTGACTCGCTGCGTCACGGGGTAAGAGGGGGTTGGTGATTGGGGGTAACAGGGGGAGCGGAGTGGGCACAAGTCGAACTTCTCAAGTTGCAAACAAATATCGGTAACAGAGGCAGCAGCCGAGGCAGAGGATGCTGCAACAATGTGGCAGGAACTGAATTTATGAATTTGATTTTTGCCTGTCCTAAACCAACTGATGGTTATTTGTATACCCAGCAGCCATCAAATAGGTGTGGTGTTACTTAGCCGTAGACAGTATTCTAGACAAATTTCCGATTGAAAATTTCAAATTGAAATGCATTTTGCATTTGGAATAGAAACCCCTTTGCCAGCGTCATGTCCGACATTTAATATTCTCCCCTCGTTCACAAACTTTATGTCTGGCAGTTAAGAGGAGCTATCGCCTGGCAGATACATTTACGATACGAGATACAAAAACTATGATATTTGATTAAATGATATTTAATTATAAATAATTGTTAAAGTAACCTTTTGCTTAGCCCAAAAAATAGTATTGTTTGTAGTATAGTATAGCATTGTATTGTTTAAAGCTAGTAACATATTTTGCAACTATCGAAAATGTATCTTCCAGACGACTTTCTCGCTATAGCTAATTTTACTTAATGCAACCAAAACTGTGTTCAACTGGGTAACATTTAAAATACTAGGTATTATTTTAAGTGCAACTGCCAGGCAACTTCATACAAACTATCGCCAGGGAAGTTAAATAAGCGATAGTTATGTACAGTAAAAACGCTATTGGACGTACAGAGAGCATTCCGTTTTTTTTTGGACGCTCAAGATGATTGTCCGCCTAATGGAGGCCAGGTTAATAAAGTCCGTTAAAAAATGTTTAAAAAGATTTTCAAGAAATTAATAGGTGTGCTCGCTAGGTGAGGTATTACTGTATTTGAGAGTTGCGCAATTCGTGTACGCTTAAGAGGAGTGTCGTCCTAATAGAGTCGAGGTTAAAATGGTTAAAAATAGTTAAGGAGAGATTACTGAAACTATTTGCTGTCTCCGTTAGAATAGTTTCAACTGTATTTGACAGTTATTTTCTTATTTTTTATGTTTTAGGCAACTACAGGGTATTTGTTAGTTCTCTACTTGCTTCACACGCACCTATTTTCTCCTCGCTGTGCGGCGTCGTCAGGGCTGTGGCAGACGGCTTGCCGATTGAGTGCGGACTCTTGGAGTCATCCTCGCGTGAGCTGCGTGTGTCATGATCTGAGGGTGTTGTTGTATTGCTGTGACAGTTCAAATTGCTCGCTTTGCGATTGCTGTTGATGATGTTGTTGCTGTTGCTGTTGCTGTTGTTATTATTGTTGTTGTGATAAGCTGCTGCCAGAGCGCTGCTGCGACTGCTGCGCATGTGACTGCGCTGCTGCTGCTGCTGCTGTTGTTGCTGCTGCTGCTGCTGCTGCTGATGCTGCGTTGCCGCCGCGACAGCTGCGGCGCTTTGCAGCAAACGCGACGTCTTGGCGGTTAGATCCAGGCGATCCACATCGACGCCATCGAAGCCATACCAGCCGAGCAGCTCGTTCATGGTGTGCTGCGCGAATTCCTGGAACGAAACAGAAGCATAGCCAAAATCAATATTAACATATTATTGCGGGCATGCCAATTGTATGACGCAGATGACGCAGTTCGTCCAAATGCAGACACGGGACTAACTCGTGGCTCGTGTCATTCAATAGCCCTTTCAGGCCCTAGCCAGAGCGTGCCAGGTAGCTGTATCTGGCGGCAATTCAATACGACCTATATACCCTGCTTCTTGTTTTTCTTTTAGCCCTATCTACAACAGGTGCAGCTCACTGAGCCGCATAATTGTGGCTGCTTCTTGTTGCAGCAGCAGCCACAATGTGTTGCCAATGCGGTGGCAGCTATATTTCAACGATATTATCTGCTATTGTTAACAATATTTAAATGGGTATTATGAATTTGATCCAATCAATAGAACATCAGAACAGCAAACGCTCGTCTTGAGTTTGTTTTGTGAAATAACATGCATGATAAGAAAGATATATAGTGAAAGATAAAGAAAAGTAAAATGCAACAACTGCAATGTTACATAACGGGAATGTTTACATAACTTAATTCTGTTAAGATAACAGACGTGAACTACAGTAAGTTTACATAAAAGCACGCCCGTCACGTGTTGTTTTATTTACTTTGGTGAATTTAATGATTTAAGACCTAAAGTAAACGTTATGGGATGAAAAAATTAGTACTCAAAAAGCTCCCCTTATTGCTACTTTTTTCCATGAAAGGAGTCCATCTCTACCAAGTGCAGAGTTGCCCTAAATAAAATTTCAGCTTGGAAGCACGACCTCACCATAATTTTAATTTAAAAACTACTTACATGTACTTTATGAGGCTGACCCAGTCACAGACCATAATTAGCTAAGAACCTAATCTGAACTGAACTGAGAGATAGTATTGAGCAGAATATAGTTAAAGATATTCTGTTACTTAATTGAAAATATACGAAACTTCGTTACGTTCTTTGCAATAAAAGATTTATTAAAAAGTTTCCTTCATGCACGCAAAACCTGGGGTTAAAAATGTGGAGAACATAGTTTACGGCCCGAAGCGATTGATTTGAGCGGAAAAGCGAACCAACAGACATATTTTCAATGGACTTGCAGTCATTGCCGCAAACTATAAGATAAAATTAGATTAAAGAGACCCATCAAAACAATATGCTTGCCTGACGTAAGAGAACTTTTAATATGAAAATCATAAGAGATTAAATTAATTATTTTAATTAAATCATATTCTCAACTATCCGTAAAATTCGCTTAATTCTGTAATACTTTTTGCAGTATTTTTGGCAATTCCATACGACAGAAATAATGCGAAAATGTAATAAAATATTACTTGAAATCAATTTTGCCAAGTTAAGCAGAAATTTTATTATATAATTTTAGAGAAAATGCTTTAAAGTTGCCTTTAAAATAAGTTTTTAAATGAGTTTTAACGTTTTTCAATGAGCTGGGGCTTGGATTATGCCCCATTTGTAATTAATAACTTTGATGAGACTTGCGGCACACACACACACTCACACACACGTACAGACACACACTTAAGGATATCAACTAACACACACGCATCCGCAAAACAAAACTTTATAATGGAGGTAACGCAGGAGCTGCGGGTCTCAGGGGGGCTGCAGGGCAGCAGGGTGTGCGGGTTGCAGGTTAGTTGGAGAAAGGGCCAACATTCGCACATATAATCCTTCGTGTTGCTTTTGTTGCTCTTCGTTTCGCAATGGGATCTGCCTTTCGGCAGCTGCAGCAGGGGGAGGAGGGCGGACCCTTCGATGCTGGGCATGACATTGATATGCACTGTTTGTGTGTGTGTGTGTGTGCGTGTGTGTGAGTTGCCTTTCTGCATATAATACTGTTTTTAAACAAGTAGAAGTGTTTTAGTCGGATGTGCCTGACTAGGAGATGCCCTAAGCACAATGCATTTGAAATCGTTTGAGTTGCCCTTTTGCTTCTACTGTGCTTCTTCTTCATTTTAACTAACTCTGCATTCTTGAGTAACTCAAGTCTTTATAGTCCGATTCTTATGCGATTTTCAGGGCAAGCATATAGCAGCCATATAGCCATTCGATATCGATTTTTATCGATTACTTGGAAACGGGGCAAGTTATCGAATATCGGAAATAAACTAGATCTGCGCGGGGACTAGGAGGACCTACAGCTAAAATTTCAAGTTTTCAATTTTGTGGAAAATGCGGGGCCTACATACCAAGTTAAGTGTATTTAGCTTTTATAATTTTTGAGCTATGCCTGAATAGCTAAATTTTAAAATCGATATTTATCGATATTATCGAAATAGCAGCAGATATCGAAAAAGAATTCTTCTGCATGATATATGGGATAGTATATATTTTCAATTTAGTCTCTAGCAGACGATTAGACGGACAGGACAAAGCTACATTGACTTAGCTCGGAGCTGTTTCATTCTGTTTGTAACATACATTTGCACAGAACTATAATACCCCTTTACAATTTTTATAGGGTATTATTAAGCAACAATAATATGCGCCTCAAAAGACCGATCGGAGTCGGCGTCCGTTCAGGGACGAGTCGAAGTCGAAGCAAGGAACTGTTGCGGCTTTTGAAGTTAATTTCGGGTTTTCGTTTCTTGTTTCTTGAAATGAAACAAACCAAAATGATATATATATATATAGTACATGTGTGTGTGTGTGAGTGCATGCACACATGTGCAGTCTGTATGGACACAAAAATTTCACACAAGGCTACGCAACTGCATTAAGACGTATCAAATTACATTGAAATTCTCATATTCAAAGTCGTCGATGTTGTTGCTCTTTTTGTAGTCAAAGCGACGCATCAGCGCAGAGGCAGAGGTGTTGCCAATAAAAGGGGCAGGGGGTTGGTTTTTGAGAGGGTGATAGGAATTTATAAATGCAGAGCAGAGAATATGTGTACAAATTATTTAAGACTTGATTCTAAAGTAAGCTATTTGTGTAGTGTAGTGTATTAGGTTGTTTATTTATCTATCTATTTATTATAAATAAGTTCGATGATAGGAATGCTATTTAAAACTTCAAAGGATAAAAGGTACATACATATATACAACAAGAGTGTTGGTTTTGGCCACCTTTCCATTTTTTAATTAAAATATAAAGTAATATATATCATATAATATTTAATTAGCTGGAGCACTAGTCAGCTAATTAAATATTAACAAAAAAAAGGTCGCTAAATGCAACATTAAAATTGATATATTTCAATATAAAAGTCCATAAATAAAAACTTAAAGCATTTACAAGATTTGAAAAAACGATTGTATTTGATTATGTGAAAATTAATTATGAAAAATTTTTAAGTTGCTTTGCCCAAAAAAATAGTATTTGTTTGAAGCCTTGAACATATTTTGACCTTCAAAGCCGTTTAATACATAAATCATTAAAAAATAATAATTTCTTATGAATTCATTTTAATTGAACCCCTTGCTGACTACGCCACTGCATTCGACCGCAGCTCAGATTTACTGGGCAGGCAGAACATTTTTGGTGCTTCTGCGGAATGGTAAATTACTCATACGACATGTGGAAAATGTTGACACAAGCGCTGACAGCTTGAATGCGACATGCGACATGCAATTGTGGGCGTGGCTGCCGACAGACACGATTTCTCTTTCTTGTTATTGTTTTTGTTCTTTTGATTTTTTTGGCAAATCTTGGGCAACAATTAAAGGCAGGCAAATGGCGAATGAATCACTTGGACTGTGAAATCTATGCCAATGCTGCTAACTAGCTGCTGCTCAAGAGCTTGGCATTTGTTATGCGACACCCAGCGCTGGACACACGATATGGCCCACTGTGGCACAGTGGGCAAAAGCGATGCTAACTTGATGACAAAACACGCAAAGACACGTCTAATCAGCGGCGGCTGCACGTCGTCTGCCAAGTCACACGCTCGCTTGGCTCGGCCCCGCTCTGAGCCAAGTTGTTATTGTTATTGTTGTTGTTGTTGTTGTTGTGTCTGTGTAGGGTATTAACAATTCGCACGATAAAAATCTTGTGACTGGCTGCAAGGCGTATCGATTACACGCCTCAGGTGCGACCTCGTCGCTGAGCGAGCTGTGCACTGGTAGGTTGGTTGGCGGTACGGTGGACGAGGGGGGGGGGGGTCAGCATTGGGTATAGGGGGCTTTAGCATAGGCAGGAGACGCACGCCCGGCTCAAGTTCAGCTCTGGCTGTCGCAGCCACTCGCAGAGTCCGAGTCCAACTGTGCGGTAATCGGAGGCGCATTTGCTGTTAGCTCTTGGCATATCAATTCCACCTTTTGATAACTGCTCTCTCTTGCTCTCCCCCTCTCTCTTTTCTCTCGTCTAGCTATCTCGCTTTTTGTGTGCTTCTGTCTCTGTCTGTAGGTTTTTAATATCATTTGACTGTTAATTTATGTTTGGTTTTTAATTTCTGATTTGTGCGTTCGCTGGCAGGCAGCTGCCTTATCGGTAGGGGGGGGGGGGGGGGGGGGGGGTTTGGGGGTTATGCTAGGGAGGGCAGCCTCCGGCACAGATGACGACGACGACGACATTTAAACTTGCGCTTATTGCAAGCGCTGAAATTCTAAACCGCAATGCGAATAAAAATCAATTAATTAAAAAATGTAATTTTATGCTCTTTATTGTTGTTGTTGTTGTTGTTCTTCTTCTTCTTCTGCTGCTGCTGCTGGAGTTGTGAGTTGTCTGGCTTGTCCGTCTGTGTCTGTCTGTGAGCCTGCCCGTGTCTGTTATTTGCTCGTTTCCCGCCACATTTCCCCATCAACATTTCCATAATTAATGCTTAAAGTATCTGACAGATACAGTTGGCAATAGCAGCGCTCCTCTTATTTCACACACTCTTTCCCCCTCTCTCTATCTCTCTCGCTCTCTCGTTATCCCTCTCGCTCTGCCTGTTGAATTTCGCAAAATCTCAACTTACAAAAACATATCAGATTTGCGCTTTTATTATGAATCGCAAATGAACTGGAGCTGACTTGACGAGTGCTTTTTTATATTTTTATTTTCGAGTCCAGGTCCAAGTGCCAGTTCCCGTTCCCGTTGCGAGAGCCACTTCAATTGTTGTCGCAGTCATTACATACACTGCGCGAAAAACTAAAGCAACTTGTGGCACAAGTTCCAAAATAAATTAATTTCAAAAATGGAATTCTTTTAAGAAACTTCTATATAGTTAACTTGTCTCAGATAACTAATCGTATTTCTATTTGGAACTAGTTCCATGGTTCCTTAATGCAGAGTTAAGTTAGCTGCGCCTCACAGTTTGTTATAAGAGTTAGTTCCGAGCTCTGAACAATTTGTTTCGTATTTTGTTGTATCATTTCTTCTTATTTACATATATATTTGAGCTAATAAGTATTACCCAAAATTTCCACTTAGAGGATAACATTTTCAAAAACCTGTTAAATTGCAGAATTCAATCAGACAGTCAGTTAGTTTGTCAGTTAATCAATTAGTTATTGAAAGATATGTTTTACACAACTTTACGTTTTCAAGTGCAAGTCGAATAGCTCACATCCAGGCAGAGCCTTTGGCACCTATTGGCTAAAAGCAGCTCCTGCAACATTTTGTGCTCATAGTTATGGCCCCTGGCAATGCCTGGGCGCAGTGTGTTATGCGAGTCGGCCACATTAATACATGTCTACGGTTACTCAAAAAGAAACCCAATAGAATAATGTAAAGTATACGCTGGCAATGGCTAACGACGGAGACGATGGGCAACCCAATACGTTTATAATAACTCACCCTGAACCCAGTAAACTGAACTCGGCTCAACTGAGCTGTGGCGCTACTGCTGCTGCTGCTGCTGCTGCTGCTAAAACTAAAACGAACTAAACCAAGCTGCAACCTAGCAGCGTGAGGCCCAAGTCGGAGACAGAGACGGAGACGTTGCTCGGGCCGAACCCAATCCCGCTCGGTCACCACCGCCACCAACCACCAGCAACACCACCCCAAACAAGAGGCATCGAGTCCGCAGTGCTCGACTAGAAGATACCCTGAACCCGAAGCTGCCCTGAGAACTTTTTGAACTGCGACTGTGATTGCTCTGCCTTTGGTCCCACCCAATGGAAAATACACTCTTAAATAACTAAAGTGTTTCTGGTCTAAGTCTTATGCAATTTTCAGACAATCAAAATGACACCCAAATGTGTGTACATACCAAAGCTCAAGGCTCTAAGTTAAGAACTATCCTAAGAAGTGAAATAATCCTAATCTTTATACACTTTAAGAGTATCTAAATATCATTTTTTTGTGTATCTAGCACTTCGATTTTTAGAGTTATGCTAAAAAAAAAGTTAAAGAAGTTATTGAAGCAAGGTATTATAAACTTGTTTTGCGTGTGATATAAGAAAATATATATATATCAAATTTCAGATCCCTAGCAGACAACCAAACAGATGGCCAAACTTGTATAGATCTACTCAGCTCTTCGTTCCGCTCAAGAATAAATATACTTAATAGAGTCAGATAAGCCTCCCTCTGCCTGTTACATGCAGTTGCCCAAAATCAATGTACCCCATTTAAAATGAAAATAACAGCAACAACATATTCTAGAATTACGCTAGTTTTCTCAACGGTAAGGCACAAGCATGTGTGTGTGTACGTGTGTGTGTGTGTGTGTGTGTGTGTCGTGCACAAAGTCAGTCGGTTTTTAGTTTGTTGTAATCGAATATCGATAGCTCGGGATTGAATGACGCGCGTCCTTCTTTTGAATTCTTACATGACATACTTGGGAGCGCTGTCTCTGTATCTGTGTGAATTTTCAGTTTTCCTCATGTGTTCTTGTTGTTGTTGTTGTTTCTGTTGTTGTTGTTGTTGCTGTTTTGCAACTTAATATTTTATTTCATTTTAATGTGTGTACATGAGATATGGGTTGGCTCTACACATACGTATGTATTTATGGAACTGTTAGTGTATTGAATTGCTCATAGTACACATTCACATATATACGTCTATGTATTGTATTACAATGACCTTTCTGCTTTAGTGAAGATTCGGTTAAAGCTTGACATACGACCTATTACTATATGTAGGTGTATGACATGGACTTAGACCAAGAATTACGGAAATTGGTCTATTTTGTGGCATCATGAGAAATGGGATTTATTTAATTAATTTTTAATGTTATCAATTTTATTTTTCCTTCATCCTCCACTTATATATTTTATTTCTTCATGTTAGATTATATTTATATATTTAATTATATATGTATATAGATCCTTAGAAGCATTAAACAAAACTCATTTTTCTACCAATTTTTCCATTGATATAGTAGTCCGATGTTGATAAGATTGTTTGGGTAGAATGTAAGAGCCCATAAAAATCAAGTTTAGTTAGGATATTTTGAAAGAGTTTTGACGGATAGTTCCGATTTTGATATGAGACAAATATTATATTCCTTAAATTGTCAAGGCTTTTCTTTTACTTTACATTGTGAAGGCAAGGTCTTCAATATATCCATAATATCCATAAATCATATAAGCAACACACACTGAGCGGTATTTTAATTTTTTGTTCTATTTCTATTTCACATACATACACATTCCGCCCTCCGCTCGCTCGCAACTCAAATTCAACACCCTGTTTTCATGGCTTTATCTATTTCTTTGTGCATTTCTATACTCATTTAACACAAAAGAGCCTCTCATTGCACTTGATGCCATTGGAAACATCAATGCTGCAGCTGCACTCGAGCGCCATCTGACGCATGTCAGAGTCAACGGCAGCTCAGAGCAGGTCACAGCATGATGGAGTTACAACATTCCGTGCCCTTCACTCACACTGCGGCACATAATGCCGCCCACTCAGTGGCTCAAATTAATTTAACGTTATTTTAATTTGAGCTGTTGCTATTTCGCTCTAACTAACGTTGCACGCCTGCGCCACCTGTGTAGTAGGAGCTGTCAGACTGATGCTGCCTCCACAGGGTGCCTCATGTTACGCCCGCTCTCTCGCACACTTCATATTGTGTGTGTGTGTGTGTGTGTGTGTGCATGTGTTGCCAACTGCATTTGCTGGTGTTTTCGCATAGATTTTATCATATTCCATTTTGTTTGTAATTTAATCTGCGACGCTGTTATTAAAGTTCTGCTGCTGCCGCGTCATTTGAGCTATGACTGTGCCTAAGACCACCCCCCCCCCCCTCCGTCCTGAACCTCTTCTACGCTCTAACATGCCGGGGGAGGGGAATGGTGTGGGCGGGCTGGGGGCGTGTCGGCGGGCTGTTGTTGCTGTTGTCCCTGAGTAGCTGCTAGGCCAGTGCGTTGTCATTGTGTTTGTAATATAATATCCCTGTCCTGTGCGAGCTTGTATGTGTGTATGCAGAAGTTTATAACTAGGATATGAATGTGCGCGTGGGTGTAAGTAAATAGCTGGAGGTTGCCTAGATTGCCCCTTAACTCCCCTAAACTGAATGTCTTTGCATGATTATTAATTAAGAATTTTATGTTAAATATAATTATACACAAAATACTATCTTATTATCGAAATGATTTTGATTTACTTCGTTTATAATTGTAAATTCGAAAAGCAAAACAAGCGAAGATTTTAAGCTGAGTTATCTAGAAATGTTTGTGCTCTGTCTATATTTTAAGGGTTTTGTCATTTTAAAAGTTCATTTAACTGAACATTTTACCTCAAAATGGGATTTTTAGGCGATTCACCGATTGCGGAAAATCCACTGCACTGAGTGGAATTAAAGGTGCAAGGTGAAACAGAAACATGTCGTGTGTGGAAAGGAATACATGAAACTTGAATAAAAAAAACCTAAGCTGGGCGAAGCCTTAGCTCAAAGAAAGTTAAAAACGATTTTTTTAAATTATATTATTTTTAAACTATATTCAAACTATACTATAGCCTAAATTTCTGGCTGATTCTCGGCAAAACAAATAAAACAAATATTAAAAAAAAATATTCAAATTAAACTTTAAATGCGAAATCAAGTTGAAATGTTTGGCTGTGACAAAAATGCGTTCAGCTAGAAATATGTTTGTGTTTTGAGAGTTTGTTGGAATTGGGTAGTGCAGGAATATTTTTTTATAAATATCTTAAGACCATATAACCTTTCGTTTATGAACTTTTTATTATACTTTCGTGTGACCTTAATGCGTACTGTGTCTGGCATAACAACTCTTGTATTTGTCAATATCATTTCTTACGCCCACTTACAGTTATTTATTTCATATACGCAATCTATATAAATGCGCCAAAATTGTTATCAAGCGAGGGCAGTTACTGCAGTTGCTGTGCTTACAGTGGGCCCAAACTGATTGAGTTGCAATACAAATTTGAAGCGTAAGACAACATTTAGAGGCTTTAATTGTAAGTTGTAGCAAATTATTAACAATATTATTAGGCTTAGAAACTGAGTGAAACGCCCCACGTGTATATTTGCAGTGCGTGTCCTTTGCGCTGTGCACATCCTTTTGAGACACGGCGTTTGGCTAGGCTCGGTTCGGCTCGGGTTGGGTTTTGGAGCGACGACGCGACGCTGTCATAAAGCGGAAACCTTGAAGCGTATCGTCTTACCACAGACCTATCGAATTGCACCCATGAGGCGCGTTAATGTTGTGCGTGTTGTTGCTGTTGTTGTTGTTGTTGCTGCTGTTGTTGTTGTTTGTTGTTCGTTGTTATTGGCGGGTTGTAATTATGTTGTCTGTTATTGCTTCTTCTTTCACTCCATTACATATTTTGCCGCTGTCTTTGCAGCAAATGCAGCTTGTAATTACGACACGGCCATTGAGCCAGGTTAAAAAACAGCTAAATTTTCATATTTTTAATTGAGTTTTTTTGTTGTCTAAAATACAGAAAGTGTTGCATACTTTGTGGGTCGGCAATTAGGGGTTGATGGGGTATAATGGGTTATTAATCCATGAACATGATACGCTTATGAAGCAAATGTTTATGTGTCGGCATTTGAGAAATTATAACATAGACACGGAATAATATCTGTTTCAATGTCCAATATATCCAATGCGAAATACCCAAGCCTAGTATAGTTCAATATAACTTACTGTATGCTACATTATACAATTTTTATGCAAACATATGAATTTATATACAAATCAATATACATATATGTACATATATATCGGAATAAAAGATTCTATGTGAGTATTTCTTAATTTTCCCAAAGTTCGATAACATATTCTATATAAGTATATACATATATATTTCTGATTGATTAATTAACAATAAAATATTAATTTAAAAAAAAATTAAAATAAAATTAAAATAATAATTATAAATCTTATTAATACAAATAAAATAATTTTTAACAATAATAACAATAATAATAAAGTGATTTTTATTTTTAATTTTCAAAAAAAATTATTTTAAACATCAAATCAGAACACATTTTTAAATAACTCCAATAGGGTTTACTTTAACTTAATTATGTCCCAATTTGTGTTATGTACACACACATTTTATATGGAAATTGAGGCATAGGAGCTAATTCCCTGAAACGCCCACTTTCTCGCCATTTAAGCAAAGTTGCCGACTCAGACGAGGCGAATTTATAACCAAAGACCAGAGCTAAAGCTCATGCCAAAAAAAAAAAACAAAAAAAAAATAAGAGAAGAGAAGAAAAAAACCCGAACCCAATCCCAACGCAGCTCCATTCATTATAATAATTTTTCTGTTTAATAATATCATTGCGCTCAACTGCAAGCCAGCGGCTACAATTTCAATTTACCGATCCGATTACACGTGCAACAACAACAACAACAACAACAAGAATAGCTACAAAAAAATGTTGTGCGACCGCCGTCAACGTTGCTGTTATTGTTGTTGTTGTTGTTGTCATTCTCGCGGGTCTCTGGCATTAAATTAATTTTGCTCATTTGGCGAAAAACTCACCACACAGCGCAAGATATTAAAGAGTGTGGGGAGTGCGGGTAGCGGTAACGGGCTAGCGGGCAGCGAGGTAAGAAGAGACACTCAGACTCAATGCGAAGCAGAGGCAGGCAGTCTGCTTCTATTTGCAACCCACTCACAGCGCGCGCACACACACACACACACACACACACTCACTCACTCACTCACACGCACACACAGAGTGTGGCACTCGTTCACTCACTCGTTAAAATGATTATAAAAATTTATCAATATAAAATTACCAACGCTGCTTCGGTTTACAGTTAACTCGCACAATGTTGGCGTAATCGTAATTGCTAGACTTCGACGCTGACGCCAACGCCAACGTCGACGCCAACAGCGACGCAAGCGCTGCTGCTGTCTGAGTTGCCAACTCCTTTTACAAATGCTCTGCGCTCCTACAACCAATTGCAGGCCCAGGATCTAAGCGAAGCACAGTTATTGTGAATTTTTGTTATGGTAATGCAAAACCAGCCAAGCTAATGGTCAAAGCGGGCAGTGCGAGAGCAGGCTTAGAACAACAACAGAGCAAGAGTCAGAGGCAGAGAGAGAGGGAGAGAACTTTTCATGGCAGTTGCATATTTGAAATTTCGAAATGCTGTGCATCACCAAGGAAATTGTAATTGAAACTGAACATTTGGTTCAGTTTCTACCTTTCAGGGGATTCAGATTATGCATTTTTGTCTGCTTCTTTTTTTATTTAACAGGAAAAGTTTGTGTGTTAGATTGTATGTATGTATTTGTTTTCATGTTTGCGGTAATTCTAAACTAATGATGCACAATTTTTTGGTTTATACTTGTTGGAATTTCTGTTTAGAATTTAAAGGACTGAATTGTATGTAGGATACAAATATGCAGCTTTATTGGTATTAATAGACATAAATGGCCTTTGAAATTTTGAAAAATTTACTTGACATTTAGTACATAAACGATAAATCATGCATAACCTTCAATAAGTTATTCATATACAACCTGGTTGCAACGTGTTCAATTCCATTTTGTTTTGTTGGCAATTACGGCAATACGGGGTCGTTTTCCGAACGTTCCGGTATAGCCAGCCAGTAGGAAGAGTGCAGTAGAAAGCTCACAGCTGCGCGATACACTGTTGCACATAACTTAAATAGTTGGGATTGAATCCATGTCAAATATTGGAGTGGAATGAATGGAAATGAATCACATTTGGAACAAATGGAAATGGATCACCATTGAAACAAAGCGAAATAAAACACAATTAAAACAAACAGAAGTGAAACACTTTTGCATATGCCACAAATTTGAATCAAATGCTTAAATAACTTTTAATAAACCCTTTTAATCTTTAGCTTTGTGACTTTTAATCAAAGAATATCTTTTTAAATATAATCACAAAATCCGTGTGTTATTCACCTTTCCAAATAGCATCAAAAAAAATTTCAAAAATAAACCATAAATAACCAATAATAAATTGCTCGGAAAGCACAAATTTTCAACTGCAGCCAAAAATATAGAAAAAAGACCGAAAGAAATATAAATTTGTTGCGCTATGAAAAGTTTAAACAATTTTTTTCCTTCTTTTTAATGCGTGTTGTGTGTGTGTTATTTTTGTTGTTGTTTTCATTTAGTTTTTGCATCCTTGTTATTGAATACTATTTAAAAACGATGTGCAGACAGAAGTAATTAATTATAAATGTGTTTTCTTTTTTAGTTGTTGTCTTGCTATGTGCCAAAAATTAAGGTGAAAATTACGCGAGATTTATTTGTATCTGCAACTGTGTATCTATATCTCTGTGTGTGTGTGTGTGTGTATGTGTGTGCCTGTGTATCTGTGAGTTTGTTTTCATTCATGAAACGTACCTTTATCTCGTCGCTGGGCAGCTCCTTTTTGATCTGAACAACGCCGCTTGCCACATTTGGTGGCACAACGCTGGCAGCAGCCGTCACATTGCCATCCCGCGAATTGGACGGTGACGTTTTGGCCGACATTGTTAACTGGGCCGTTTGTAGTGTTAACCGGACTCAACAGGCTGGCTAACTGAAACACGCGAGAAATGACGAGTTAAACATCTGAATTAGTTAACGCGATTGTCAGCTAAACATCTCAATTAGTTAACTCAATTGAAAGCGTATTGCTTGCGAGTTACAGTATTTCTATAGCATAGAAATGTATCTGATAGATTTATGAAAGTAAAACTATCTGCTGAACAAGCTCGACTCTCGAGACTCGACTCTTGAGCCTCTTCGAACTCCTTAGACTCTATAGACAACATTTGTTTAGAGTTTCTGCTTATGTTGCTGAAGTGAATTCCATGCTTTATGTTTGGATATAGCTTAGATCTTTAAAAGTATAAAAATGTGTATGCTTAAATGTGCTGTATGTCAGGCCATTTAAGACACTTAAGAACTACTTTCAAATTTGTATAATTGCTAAAAATAATATCTCAAATTTATTCGCATAATGCCAAAGATAGAAGTCTCATCTGTAATAATAGTTGAAATTATGGCATTTCTTATAGACTGTTTTTTCTTTGAAGATTTTCTCATTTCGAAGTTGGCGATCAATCATTGAATGGGTTGCATCTGCTCATATTATGACCTGAACACGCCCACAAATGCCGCCCCCTTTTTCTCATTTTTTTCTTAGTTTTTTGGGCCATAATTAATTACAGCGTCTTCTTAATTTTCAGAAAGCGCCTAGCATGCCGCTTCTGCTGTTGTATGTTTGTATCTATGCTTTGCATATTGTTTCGCATCCATTGGATACGCACGCAAGCAGACGGCGGCGGCGGCGAGTATTTATATACCCAACGTGTATCTGTATCTGCGCCTCGTACACACACATAGCCGTATCCGTAGCTGTATCCGTATCTGTATCCGTATCTGTAGCTGTAGCTGTAGCCGTAGCTGTAGATGTAGCTGTATGCCTGTGAGCGTGTTCGGTTCGCGCGCACTTTGGTGTCTTGTAATTTAATACCCTATACGAAACGTTACCACCTATCGCATAACACAGCGGAATACAAATACATACGCACACAAATACACAAATACAAAAATACAATTTTTCAATAACAAATCCACAACAAGAGGCCAAGTGGATTTTGTGGCATGTAGCATTAACTTTGCGTTCAGCATAAACCAAACACAATTTTCAGCGCGCACTTCACTTGCTTTGGGAATTTTGGAAAAAACTTGAAACTAGAAAATCAAAAAGATTTGACTAGCTGTTAAACTGCATTGACATATATCCGAACCAAGCATAATACAAAGCTTGAAAGCATCTTTAGATCAGTTAACAACAAGAATTGAAAATAATTTTCTCATGATATCATCAGCATGAGAAAAACATAAGAAATCGAAAAGATTTGACTATATGTTTAGTTGTACTGGAATATATCTGAACGTGGCAATGTACAAAGTTTAAAAGCGTTTTTCTGATTAGTTAACTATAGTACAAAATATCTTAAGTAACATGATAGAAACACTTGAATGTATCAGAATCAAAATCCAACAAAATGAATTTTAAATAACAAATAATTAAAAGCTTGTTAAATTAATTTATATGCAATTTTAGCTCTGTTAACATAAATCAGAAAAATACAATTTATATATCACCGTTTTTTATGACTTTATGTAGACTATAACAAATCTTTAATCTAGTTATCAAGCTATATCCATACATAAAATTCAATTTCTCATTCTTAACTATATAAATCATCTTCCCTATCCCTAAGCTTATATTTCATTTGGTTTCATTTTAAAATGTTCACACCATATATGTTTTTTTTTTTAAATATAATTTACACATTTGTTTATTGAAGAGGCTGAATTTTATGTACATTCGTTTTTATGTGTGTTTCTTTTGTTGATCTTTATTAAATTTCCGTTTTTATTTGCTTTTTCTGTTTTCTTTCATTATTTTTCTGAAAACATTTCAATTTGCGTCGCATCGTTTTTATTATGGGCTTTGTTTGCTTTTAAAAAACGTTGCTTCTTCTTGAAAAGTATTTCAATTCCAAGGAGTTGCAATTTTATTGTGCTTTATTGCATATACATCTATAATATATATGTTTGAAATATTTTTTCTTAAGTATGTATTTTATTCTAATTGAAAAAAATTTCCAATGCAGCGCCTGTCCAATATAGTATATTCCAAAAATAGCTATATATTTTCGACATTATGTATATTTGTATACGGACGTTTCTCACTCACAATTGCCTTTCTTTTTCGTATATATATTTATGTATATATATATATATATTTTTTTTGGATTTTTGATTTGATTTTCCGCTTTACAACAAACACCACAACCGAACGTCAAGGAAAACCATGCCCAATGCTCATTTTCATTTTCACTTTTCACTTTTCACATGCACATCGAATACGAATACGAACTCAATTCTGAGTGTGTTTAGCTTTTGGGTCTTTATTTTTGCTTTTCGAAAAACGATTTTCAGATTCTTGGCGATTCTCTCGCTCTCGCCTTTGCCTTTTATTTATGCGTTCGCTCCGACCGACGTCCGCATGCGGCCGCGTTTCATGAACGTTTGACGTTGGCGGCCACTGCCATGTGGATTTTACTTTGCCGCCGTTGGCTTTGCCGCACAGTGGGACAAGCTGCTTGTTTTCGGTGTGCACAAATTACAATTATTGCTTATGTGCGATAAACGGATTAAATTGGATATTAAAGACATTTTTAATGTGTCGCAATGTTATAAATAAGAGTGGTACATATTAAATTTTAATAGAAATAAAATGTTTCTAGAGAAAATCTACATACTTATATTGAAAATGGAATACAATAATGAATAAAATAGTCTTTTCGTGAAATATATATTTTAATTCAACATTAGTTCTTGAAATATTTGAAATAAACATTTTAATAATAATCGTATTGTTTATAAAAAAAATAAATGTTTTTAAAAATAATATATATATATGTGAAAACGGAGCAAATTAATTCTTCAAAAATAATACCATGCAAAAATAAAACAATAATAATAATAATAAATTGAACTCAAAGCTATTTTTCTTTAAAGCATAACAGGAGATCATTTGATGTTCTTAACTTAAAAAAGAATAAATTCTTTATAACTTAATGCCTTTTTTTTCATTTTATAAATTTAAGATTAGCCGGACCTCCAGCCAGCTTAACTAAAATTCTTTTAAACTTCTTTAAACATATTAATATTGGCCTATATTTATTTTGTTAATTTTACCCAATAATATATTACGGCTAATCGTCACTGAATTTCAAATGTAGAAGCTTATGAAAATGATCCATGTATAATGAAATGGTTCCACTGTGCATTGCTGCACAGCTGCTGCCAGCGCGCTGCTTCGATGTTCTGTTGGCCTCTGCTGCGTATGCGCGCAGCTGTGGGTCCCCCAACGACGACTCCCCAGTCCGAGTGGCTGCTGTTGATGACGTATTGGCTGTGGAGCGCCCCCAGCCCCCTTCCGCCCACTTTCCCCCCTAGCACCCACCTTTGGATGAGTCAAAGTTGCGCGCTGAGGCGGCTAAGCAGAATTTTCCGTCTCATGAAAACGAAATCGAAAACGAAAACTGTCTCAGTTTAATTCTTTATCATCTCTGCTGCCGCTCTGTGTCTCTCAAACTCTCAGCTCTGTTGCATATTTTCATATTGTGGTGGATGCAACTCGCAGCTATAAATAAATCGTGCATCGTATGGCTGCTGGCCGCTTACCTGCTCGAATCATATGTGCATAGATATATATTTATATAAATATATTTGTTGCTTTTGTTGTTTCTTTGTGAAAATTTATTATTGTGTTATGTCTAATTTCCTTTAATTTATTCAACATTTTCCGTAAATGCACTGCGATAAACGCACTTGAACAAACAGCGCAATAGAAGCGTATCCGAATTTTAAATGAATAGGGCAGAATTTCGAGTAATTTGAAAAATGCACAAGTCCAATCTAATATTATATTTATTAAATTTCTAGTTTATAAGAATAATAATAGAATAAGAATAATCTTAACAATTGAATACTTAATGATTAGATAAAAAATTGTTCACAAGAGGTTTCCAGTTTTAAAATAGTTAAGAAAATGTACAAAAATTTGTTGATAAAGTGTTTAAACTAGACAACAAAGAAAGAGAGTTTAATTGCCAAATGGTTAGTAGCTGTGATTAACAATTATCTATATAGCCAAAAACTGTGCATTCCCTATTAATTGCTGGCACTTTGTACCTTAGGACCGTGTCAGCAGCTATTGCAGCCAATATTGGTAACGGGACAGGTTTATGGCATTGCAAGAAGAAAAAAACAGCTGGCAATTGTGCCCTGTGGCGATAGGCAACAATAGTGCAAGACATAGAGGTATTAGCAACTATTTAATATATATATTATATACACATACATATATGCGGGAGCTACTGCAAACGGTGCCAGTCGTCGCCCTTAAAGTCATGGTGCCTGGAACTGGCGAAGAACAGAACATAAATGGGCCAAGACACAGTCCACTTAGCTAACTTGGCTGGTCGTCTGTTCTTGTGCATGCATCATCATTGGCCAGCATTAATAACAAAAAAAAAACTAAACTAAACTAAATGATTTGTTCAAATAGGACATCATTATAATCAACAGAAACAGCCGAGATCATAAGCATAAAAATAATTCAAAGCAGCTGCCGTGTCAATCACAATGGGCGCAGGCAAAACAATGCAAGCAAAAGATAAATTAAGCATTTAAACAATTTCATTTGATTAAATATGTTTGACTTTGCGTTTCAAGTGCCAAATTAAATGCTCATTCAATGCATATTATATAAGCTGACTAACGCATTTCGTGACAGCCGTTGAAAATTGCATTTAAATATTTGATGGGTTTTAGTCTATGTCAAAGAAATTATAAAATCACGAATTTTCCTTGTTTTCGTTTTCGTTTTCGTTTTGTTGTTTGTCTTTATTTATTTATTATTTTTCTTTTTCTATTTTGGGTTCAGTTAATCATTTTCGCCTAGATTAAACGGTCGTTTCATAGTATAAACAGTTCATGTTGACATTTAGTCAAGATCATTTCATGTGACTCCGTGGCGCAACGGTAGCGCGTCTGACTCCAGATCAGAAGGTTGCGTGTTCAAATCACGTCGGGGTCAATTGTGAGAATCCTTTTTTTTTAATTAAATAAAATCATCTTTTTAGTCATCGTGCATATTAATAAGTAAAAGCAAGAGAAAATTAACAAATATACGTAAATAATACATTTAAAACACGAAATTCGTTAAGTGTTATAAGTATAAAGTGCCTTAAACAAAGATGAAACTTAAATATTTATTGTGATTATTTTAAAAATATACATGACATTACATATTATTATTTCCAAGTTGTAACTTGTTTTCATTTTTCATATATTTATACATTGATATTTATTTTATTTTTGCTTTCTGCGGCGAATGTCTCGCTTAATAAGTCGTAAGAGCGCATGCTCTTAACTGAAAAGAGAGTCAGCTGTGAGCAAAACAAAAAGCAGCTGTTCTCAATCAGCTGTTTAAAGTAAACGCGAATAGCAGAACGCAAGTCAAATAAAAATACGAAAGAAATATTAAACAATTTGCAATTATTATAAATAATCGCATTGTGAAATATGTCATAATGTCCAAATTACCCAAAGTAGCGCTCAGCTTAAAGCAGGTAAGCGACAGCCAGCAGCTAAACTTGTGTGCCACTCAAGAAACAGCCTCTTCCCCACAGTTCATGCTGCGCCAGGAGGTGCTAAAGCTGTACAGGGAAATTTGGCGCACCACACGCCTGGTGCCGGACCAGCACAGTCGGCGCGAGCTGCGCGAATGGGCGCGACACGACTTCCAGACGAATCGCAACCAGAACGACGAGGTGGCCATCAAGATGCTGCTGCAGGGCGGCAGACGCAGCTTAACGGAGCTGCAGACCAGCCTGGAACTAAGTGGAACGAGCGCCAAGAGCGGCGGCAAGTGAGGAAAATGCCTGTAAATTTTATTTGAGCTTCACAAACTTGGCTAATGCCATATAAATACGTACATAAATAATAAAGCTTAAAACAAAAACCTTTGAGGTGCCTACAATTCGCTGTTCAGCAAGTCTGTATGTTTGTGTGTGTGTGTGTGAGTGTCGAGAAAAGCAGTCTAGCATTTTGGTACATGTTAACTAGAGTAGAGGACAGTGGAGGATGGGCGAGATTAGAGCAGCGGGCGCAGTAAACTCAGCCAGGCGACCTTCAGCAGCGCCAGGCCAAAGAGCAGCGAGCCAACGCTGGTGATGATCAACGAGATGAGATCCCGTTTCGCATGCTCCTCAACGCGTCCCACCAGAAAACTGTGTATCACAGTGCTGGTTATGTGTGCGCCATCGAAGCCAAAGCAGGGTATGGCATTGATCAGCGCTAGGCCAATGCTAAATACCACATTGTATCGGAGCAGCAGCGATAGGGCATCCGGCCAAGCGGAGCTAATGTGTTTGTAGCGCGGCACAAAGCCCGACACACGCACCGTGCGCAGCACGTCCCGCGCCTGGCCCACATACATGACTGGCGCCAGTGGCTGTCGCTCCCTAGTCTGACGCTTAAAGATCAAAATGCTCGTTGTGTTGGGCAGCATGGGGCGCAGACAGTAGCCCTCAGTGCATGTGCCCGCCTTGCAATACCCGCTCGAATCCTCCAGAGTGCGACGCATGGGCAGGCAAACGTGCTGCGGTATCTCTGCGGGCGCATCCACGCTCACATCCTCAATGTACTCAAAGCAGCTGACATTGGGATTGCGCTCGTCGCAGCACTGCAGCCGGCCATCGGCATTGTGATGAGCAATGTCGATGCTTTCGTCGTTGAGCCGTATAAAATCCGAGCTGATGCAGTAGCCCAGGCGCAGCTGCTGCGCCTGCCGCAGGCAGCTTAGCCAGCTATCCTCGCTGCTGATGGGACAGTCATTCAGCTGGGTGATCACATTCTCCAGCTGTAGGCCACGCTCGCCGCGCAACGGCGACTTGGCCATCAGCTCGGTTACGATCACATGTTCGTTGCATGCATAAAAGGGTGACATGGTCATGTCCAGCGTTGAGATGAGCATATAGCAAACGCAGGCGAACACGAAATTATTCCAAATGCCGGCGCAGAGTATGCGCAGCTTGCGAAACCAGCGCAAGCCATTAAGATGATCGTGCGAGAGCTCCGTGTAGGCCAAGGGCAGGCAGAAGTAGAGCTACGGCAGTTAAACTCATATTATTAGCAAGTCTGCGTCTGTCATGTCTAGCCTGGCTCACCTTGAAACCGAAGCCGGTCACGGGCACATCCTCCAGCACAGCGGCTAGCGCATGGCCCAGCTCATGCAGCAGCGTGCACATCACCAATGTGGCTATATAATAGCCAATCTCCTGCAGTGGCAGATTAACACCCGGCAGCAATATCTCCAGCTGCACGGTAGCTGTAGCAGCCGCTGCACCACCGGACGTTCCAGTCTCGCTGCCATTAAATATGGTAATGATCAGCAGTATAATCCCAATGGGCAGCAGCAGAAAGGAGAGCAGCACGCCCATGTTAAAGCTCTTGACTAGAAAACTGCGCGTGCAGCTGTTGCCGGCGGTGGCGCCCCAGCGAATGAGCATGCGATTGAAGGCGCTGGCATTTGAATGCCAATGGAGGGTCATAAAGTTAACGCTCAGTCCGGTGTTGCGTAGAAAGGCATCGTATGGATAGTGCATGCAGCTCTATATTTAATAATATCATTTTAAAAATGTAAAAAACTGTATTTGATATGCACAAAACACACCTTGAAGAAGCGATCGAAAAAGTACATGACGCCATATAAGGACGCCAGCACAATAAAGAATATTATGGGATCCATTGTGCGCGAATATTGTTTCGTTGACTTATGTGCAATATTTTAAACGTCGCACATTGTTATTGTCATTAAATTATGTTGTTTATTTTAAAATGTTCTTGTTGAGAAGTTGCCGAACAGCTGTTTGCTTATGTTGCAGCCAAGCTGCCAACTTGCTTCAGACTCCAGCGATGGGCAGCACAAAATGATGTGGCCACAAAATGTAAGAGGTAGTGCGAGGAGTACATGAAATATGACGTCAACTGAACGATAAGGATTTTCACATACGCCAACATTGATTGAATGCTTTTCCCAAATCCAAGTTTTGGAGTACTTGCAGCTATATTGAATACTGGCTTAAAACAACTCGTTTTATTCGATTATTAATTTCACTGCGTGACGTCACAGGTCCACAATTTGTATACTTGCATATGAGCAACCTTTTTCAATGTATTCAGCACTAGCAGTGTTGCCACACTTTATTTTGTTTTATTTAGTTTTTGTGCGTAGGCAACAAGCATATTTTTATTATATTTATTTCCTAAAACCGCAAATTTGGGAATTTATAATAATTTAAAAAATGCCAAAAGTGCGTCGCAGTCGTAAGCCCCCGCCAGATGGCTGGGAGCTAATTGAACCGACGCTGGAAGAACTGGAGCAGAAAATGCGCGAAGCCGAAACCGAACCGCACGAAGGCAAGCGAATTACGGAATCATTGTGGCCCATCTTTAAGATACATCACCAGAAGACGCGCTATATCTACGATCTGTACTATCGTCGCAAGGCCATCAGTCGGGAGCTGTACGACTATTGCCTGAAGGAAAAGATCGCCGATGGTAATTTGATAGCCAAGTGGAAAAAGTCTGGCTATGAGAATCTTTGCTGCCTGCGTTGTATACAAACGCGTGACACGAATTTTGGCACAAATTGCATCTGTCGCGTGCCCAAATCCAAGCTGGAGGAGGGACGCATTGTGGAATGCGTGCACTGCGGCTGTCGTGGATGTTCCGGCTAAGACGACAACGATATCGAATAGCTTGTAAATACAGTTTTAAGGCTCAGATGAGGGATGTATAGATTGTCGAAGAACTGAACACAACAGGAGAGCAGAAGCGGACGCCCAGGCTGCAAAAGCTGAAGTCATTAACTGGCGCTGCACTTGCTGCCTTTTCAAGACTTTTACGACAACATCCAAATCAAATATATACAAATAAAGACAACAAAAAACACTTGTAAAGTAGAATTATGTATTGATGGAAGCGCGCATGTATTAGTAAACTTTTCTAGAATTATGTATTGATGGAAGCGCGCATGTATTAGTAAACTTTTCTCTTAAAAGCTAGGCGAACTATGTACCTCGACTAAAATAATGGCCCACGTCAGCGTCTGTGTGTTGTGTATGTGAGCTAAAAATGGCAAGCGTATTGGTAAGGGCAAAACAAGCACGACTGACGAAGTTCTAATATTACAAATTAATTATTTTTCAACAAAGCAACATGCCTGGCATTTTGAAGTTTTCTACATTTAGACAGTTATTTAAATATTTAACTACCAACCATTGGCTGCAGCGGAAACGTAGCGGCCATTTGTATCACCTTTGAGGATACACCATCTGAGAATTCCATATGTCTGTTCTGGCCTTGATAGTACTGGCCAGAATATACCCGGAGTCCTGCTGGTAAGCGATTGCCTTTGCCATAGCTGTACCATTAAGATATATTATATTTCCATCTAGAAAAGTCGTTGGTTTCTTCTTGCTCATCCTAATGGGCATGGTGTTGCATGCAATCGTCTCCTCCGTACAGACTAAAAATCAAAGATTCTTGAAATGCACATTGGAACTCAATTGAAATTGCCATTAGTGTTGATAAGCGTTTAAAGTTAACGGTTGTCTATTGCATTAACAGTACTTAAATGTAACTATTGTTATATATTTATAAGGTTTTATAAGTTTTCTACGTAAACTTTTTATAAACAAAGTCATAATAGACATACTAAGCTTAAGGTAGGAAAAGTTAATCGCAAATAACATGCCTGATAGCAATAAATTGATGAAAATATATTCATCTTTAACTATAACCATTGGCTGCGTAAATATCCTAGTATCTATTGCTATTATCGTTGCTTGCATAGTGGACTTCTTTATTGAAAAGCCCTATTGGACTGCGGCAACAAGAATCGCATTGATAATAACTAGCATTATTTATGCTTTGTCAGCGATGTTGCTTATTTTTGGCGTAAAAAAGGTAAGCCATATATCCAGACATGACTGTACCAATACAAATTTTTTGCCTTTATATATGTAGAAAAATATATGGTATTTTGTGCCCTGGCTGGCTATGATATTTGCGGCCATAATACTGCATGCTGTATTATTTAATTATGCCATTGGGTCAATAACTAGCAAAGTAACCACTCTGATGATCGGCATAGGTGAGTATGACTGTATTTTGAGAGTTAAGATATAAATATATATATAAATAAAATGATATACATTTCAATTAGTTATAAACGTCGTGGGTGTCGTTGTGGTGGTGCTGCTGTTCAGAATGCTGAAACCTGAGTAACTAAATTTTTTGTGTCACATAACATTTTTCTAAGCATGTCAAGTAGTATATCAAAATTCAAATATATATCGATACTCATTGGGATTATATCGATAACAGTCGCCATATTTTGCATGTATCTCGAAATACTGGATTTCATAGCGAAAACCAAGTTGTTTTTAAATATGATATATTTTATGTGCACGACAGCAAATTTTATTGTGTCCGTGCTGCTCGTTGTAGGATCTATAAGGGTAAGGCAAGTACAATGGATATATGTATAATATCGAACGCTGGACAAATCAAATACCTTTACAGGCAGTACCTAATTTTCTGTTAACCTGGCTCGTATGTTTACCCCTGTGTATTTTAAACAATAGCATAGTGATATGCAAACTTCTAGATAGTTATTGGGGTATATTGATCGCACTTATTTTATGTATGTATTTAACAATCATTTGTCTCATCATCTGTCTAATCGAAACTTTGCAACTATTTTAGCCGTAGGCTTGTGGTGCTTAGTTTTGCATCTGTTTTTTGCGCTTCAGACGAAGCGTCGTATTACAGCTAACGCGACGGATAATGAAAATGTGGAGACCGGGGCGGCCTGAAGAGAGGCGGAATGTTCAACAGGCGGCCAAAAATGCCGAGCAAAACAAAATGGATTGGCAGCGCAAATGCTCTCATTGTTTCTCAGCTGCGCTTTCTCTCCACCACTGTGCCAAACTCAATCTCAACACTCGAGTTGAGTTCGTGTTGAAGTTGAGTTTGGCACTTTTGCTCGACTTTAATGGCAGCCTAAGGACATACGGTTTGGCAGTACAACGCAAAACCTTGTGCCAGGCGCAACACAGAGCAGCTGGAACGGCACAAAGAGAATAAGATTAAGCAGAAGTTGTGGACAACTCGCTGAAAACTGTGTGCAGAAGTGTAAAAATACGAACTGCTATAATCACAGCTGTGAAGTTAATTGAGAAGTAGCAATATATGGTGTGTGTACAGATTTTTAAAAGGCACTGTATATTGATTTTAGTACATTTCATCGGAATGTGCAAAAAAATAAATGTTTGTATCGATTTGTAGCAGAAATTGTTGAACACAAAGAGACACTGCGCTCTGTTGTGAGTGTGTGTAAGTGAGTGGCTGTGTGTGAGTGTGTGTATGTGTGTGTGCAGCAGCGGAAGCGGAAACGGCAACTGGCAAAAAAGCAGCTGCTGTACAAAATGACGCCAATGCCATAGAAAAAAGAAACAAATAGTATAACATAAGAGCACATTACAAAGCGACTCACAAGTTCCTGCAAAGCCTTAGCAACAATAAAAAAAACATACATAAATATATATTTAAAACAAATAAAATCAAATTTATATTAACTGTACAAGAATTCAGTGCCAAAGCATTAACTCAACGCATTACGCATACGCCGTGTGCGCGCTAAACAATATCATTTACAAATTGGGCCAACTTGGTGTGGGCCGTGCAGCCGCTGCTGCTGCCGCTGTGCTCCTTTGTGCTGTTTGTGGGTGGCCCAACCGAGCTAAACCAATGCATTTCGGTGCACAACAACAACGCCCCAAGCAACAACAACAACAACGCGAGCAACAAGAGATACATCAGAGAAGGCGCCTAACATACCGCAAAGGACAACAATGTCATCCCTGCAGCGCGAATGGCATTTACAGGTGAGCCAATCATCAGGCTGGGCGTGTTCACATGTGTTCTCTGCGTTCCCAGGTGTTTTGTTTAATTTGCAATTTGTGTGCCCGGCTGACAGCTAAGGTCAAGAAACGCGCCTGATTTATTTGCTGCTGTGAGTTTTGGGCCAAGCGCAATCACATTGAGGTAGTTTGAGGTCGAATTCAATTTGGTGAGCATGCGCCCTGCCCCTTACACATAACAAACACACTCAAACAAGGCAAATCTGAAAATTTGAATGCGAGTAAACAATAAAGTAGCTAACCCCACAGAGGGGATTGGCTCAACACATGTTTGACCATGCACTTTGCCACCAGGCCCCGAATTCAGGCGACCTCAAAGTGTCATCCATCATTGTGTATCGAATGCTGACTGAAAGCCCTTAAATAAAATCCTCTCACGCAGAGGCAATGAGTTTGGCTGATTTTTAGCATGTGCTTGCGACCGAACTGTTTGGGAATTATAAGCTGAAAAAGAAGTGGGAGAGGAAAACTATAAAATAATTATTTTTAACAGTTGCAGTTGTGAATTTGAAAACAAAAGACTTTTTATACGCCGCTTACAGCAGATTTAATCGACTTCGACATGTATTTACTTTGAAGCAAAATGTCTAATCCCTGCCAGATTTTAATGGGTTCATTTTTAAACTGAAGATAACAGATTAACCTGAAGATAACAGAATGTAAGGCGAAAATTTAATGAAAACACGAGCTCATTTTTAATTTCTCCCTTTATTTTTAATCTTTATAAGATATTTAAGCTTTAGCTTAAATTATACAATATTGTAAGCTTCAAGTTTAAGATGAAATATAAACTACTTGAGACATATATCCAATTCAACTCTTTTAAATCTTGTTATAAAGTTTTAATAGATTTCTAGTTAACTTTTCGGGGCTGACCCGAGCTGTCATCAACTCGAACCTTGCCAGAGTGCAACTAAGCTCTTGCAACAAGTTGAACCCCTGCAAATCTCTATACACGCGCGTGCACTTTCAATGGCATTCGGGAATTGCCACACGCCAAACGCCAGGACAGCCAACCCATCCAGCCACCCACCTAACAGGCACTCGAGCTGTGGGAAAGTTTTTTCATTTCATTAGATTGCGTCAGGGCCTTGAGTTGTTGTGAAATTGAAAATGTAACACAACATTGGCACTTGGACGGGACTCGTGCCCGCCCACGCCCACGTACTGTACTGAGCGCTTCCTGGCAATTTAAGCCAAATTCCTGCTGACAGGCGACAGGCCTTGGCACTGTGCACAACAATGGGGCTTAAGCTTTGACATCTGACAAGGTCAAAGGGCGTGGATGCTGCCACACAACGTTGCCGCGTTGCCAAGTGAACGACGTTTGCTGAGGCTCATTAGCGCAGGTCTCCAGTTGGCATTGCAACTTGGCTGCATGTTAGTTTATTACTTGCAATTTGCCAAGGGATTAGTTTACGCTGTCAATATATGTGGCATGCAACCATTAGCGGCACGTTGCCCCCCCCACTGACATGGTCTGTTGGCTGTGGGCGGTCGGATGAGTCACCTGAAACGAGACACGCGCCATGCAGGCGACTTCAATTAAAAGAAAAAACCATTTAACGGCTTCATTTGTGCCCGCTGTCGTATACGTAATGCGTAATGCGTAATGCGGCCCGAACGGATTACGTATGCGACGCGTGGCCACTGATCCTATTTATAAGTCAGCTGCATCTGCTTAACTATGCAAATGAATGTTAAGAAAATGCTCCCAAATGATTTATTGAACATTAAGTACCAAAGTTTTAGTTTAATGCACAGTTTAATGGCCACTTCTTAAGAAAGTACTCTGTTTAACAAAGTACTTTAATGTATTGTAAATGCGCAACTTTTAAGCAAATCATATTTATACTTTAAGCATTGACAACAAATTGCATACTTAATTAAATAATATAAACATAAATCTAATAAAATATAAATGCATTCAAACTTATATCTAATTTTTCTTGAGGTTTTAAAAGTTGTAATTGTAGCAAAGGCAAAAAAATAGTTCTTTGAATGTGAATAAAAATTGGTAATAAAAATAAAAACCTTAATGTGAAATATAAAAAATAGATATTAATATTAATTATGAATTATCAATATAATTCAATTACAAAAGTAAAAATAAAATTAAAAAAAAAATAATTCTCACAATTGACCCCGACGTGATTTGAACACGCAACCTTCTGATCTGGAGTCAGACGCGCTACCGTTGCGCCACGGAGTCACATGTTATGATCTGGCGCAAAATGTTTGTTTGAAGCGAATGCGTGTCTGGCGTTAGAAATCTAATATTATTGATTTATTGGCAAAATGTTTTGCTGCAATAACAACAATGTATATTTAATCTAAATATATAAAAAATTTTGTGAAACAATCAAACATTATAATTTTCAAAGTCTTATCTTAAGTTTTTCGTAGAGCGATAAATGGAAGCAACAACAATTTACTGTACGCAAAAAGCACAATTATATTGTTCATGTACTAATCTTAGAGCTTTAAAGCTTTTGTACAAATAATAATTGTTTGAGTACATTCAAAACCTGTTTATTTCGTATGCAAAAACAGAAAAAAATGATGGTTCTTTAGTCTCTCTAGATGCGTGAAATGGCGATTAGAACAATTTTGAGAAGAGAAAATGAATAATAACAAAAATATTTATGTTAGTGATTTTATAAAATAATTTTGAATATTTTTTATACATTTATACAGCAGAAGTAGTTAACTTCCTTTACGGCGCTGACTTTTATTAGCCAATAATTCTTAACACTGGAAGTTCTTTTTAAATATGAGTATTAGAGTCAAGTCAGTCATTGAATATGATATATATAATTTCTAGACGATTCTAAAATTTTAAAAACATTTTTTTATTTAATGAACGGCCTGTAAGGTCACCGTTGCCTTTTGATAGATCCTGTTCAGTCTTCTCTAATAAGAAATAACCCAGTTTAAGAAAGTTTAAGAAAATGATAACATTGACTTGCTTTAAAGGGTTCAACAAAAAAGTCTGTCTAGTATTAAATAATTTTATTTATATATAATTTATTCTGTGCGTTGCTTTCTTTTTCTAACAGCTGCATATCTCTCGATAAGATAAGGGTACCTCCTATCTTATCTAAAATAACAAATGCATATCTATAAAACCTTATATATATATATACATATATAAATATATATATATGCAAGAAAAAACAACTTTTAGCACACACTGTCTATAAAACTATTAATTTACATATCTCAATAAATAGTTAAAAGTCTTTGTAAAGTACTTATTTATGTTATCAAGCCCCAAAAACGATTCCATGTAATTTCATATTTGAGTGGATTATTTTATTTTGAATTTCCGCAGCAATTTGTTCGGCTTAGTTCTTATCAGAAATCTGCCATAGACTCCCACGACTTCGTCCTGCCCATGCACTTGGCCCTGAAAAACTGCCAGGACGGGCAAGGGCAAGGGCAACGGGTGAAAGGGGAAAAACCAAAAGGCAAATGGAAAATGGAAAATTACCCGACGTCATGCCAACTCACACAGCATGCAGCTGACGATATTGAAGGGGTCTGCGGGCTGCGGACGGGCTCTAATAGCCACAGCAACAGCAACAAAGAGACGAAACTTATTGCATCGATTTAACAAAACAAACTTTTAAGCAACAACAACAACAAACAATAACAATATCAAATAGTTGTGGCTGCAGATAATTACAACAAAATATGTGGCTAAGACGTAGGCAAAGGCAATGAATCAGCCAGCTGGGGCCTAGGGTATAGACACAGGTGTGCGGGTTGCTTGGTTGCCTGGCTTGTTTGCCAAAGGATTAAACCAATTAAAGGACAGTTTCTGGCAGCCATTTAAGACCTGAGTCATGCACATAAAATGATAATTATTCAAATAATTATTCAAAGTTACTTGGTATTTTGTTATAGTTAACATTGTTTGTGTATTTAAGAATGGAATATGTATTATTCCAATTATTTGTCGCTTGATATTTTGTTATAATTAACATTGTTTGTGTATTTAAGAATGGAATATGTATTATTCCAATTATTTATCGCTTGATATTTTGTTATAATTAACATTGCTTATGTTTTTAAGTATTAAATATGTGTGCTCTTAACGATAATTACTAACTTTATGTATAAATATAAATAGATACAACAGAATATCGAAACCAATAAATTTATAATTAAAAAAAATAGGAATAAGAAAATCATAATATATGTAGAAATTAATTTTGTAAATCCTAATTCTATATGCAATTAAGTATTGTATTTAAATTTTTAATTGTATATAAATTACTACAGTAATTATCTAGACACAATTACTCTAGTAATTGGAATGTTCATCCAATGCTTAGCGCTAATTATTATATTAAATTAATTGTAGAATTATTATGTTATATATTCAATTCTATGTATATTTAAGTACAATATAATAAATACAAAAATTATAGGTGATAATAATTAAATAATAAAAAATTTCTAAAGGAAATACACAGTCAAGATAAAAAAACAACTTGCTTTGTAATTGATTTATTATTCCAAATTATTTGGAAACAGCTAAAGTTTAATTGCTTATATTTTATGATGATGTTAAAAATGGCTCCTACCTAAAATTCTAATTTATATTGTTACTATAAATTTACTAAAAATATTCAAAAAAAATAACAAGCGAACCGAAATCCAAACCGAACTGTTTGGAAAAATGGCGTGGTCTATGAATAAAATTCTTGAGTAATTAAAATTTTAATGGAAATTCCGTATAATTACTCAAGGTTAATTTGTTTGCCCAGACAGTTAGCTCCATTTAAAGCTAACATATGGCATATATTAAGGAACCCTTCGGCGATATCGTAATCTATCCTGGTCTGAAGCAAGCGACTAGGGTTAAGACATCGCGTGGCAAAGAGGCATTCGTTGAGGCAAACAAATTATTGTTGCTTCCTTAATTTGTCAGCGCTGTGCATTGAATTGATTTGATTTTAATTTTCAAACTTTTGACATTTATTGCAGGGTTCTCGGGGATCGGTTTACTGCGCGAGTGAACCGGACCCAGCTGGTGGAGTCCAGTACGAGTCGGGAGGGCTCGTTCTCAACGGCACAGCTGGGGCTGGCAGCAATCCCAGCGGCGTCGCCTGCCAGCCCACAAGCGGCTCGCTGTTCTCAGTGGTATCCGCACCGCCCGCCGTGGCGATGGCACTCGCCCAGCTGGATGTCAAGCAAATGGAAGCGCTGTGCGTGCCCACACCCTCGCCGTGCGCCTCGCCAGCGCTGCGACCCGCTACGCTCAGCTTGGATGCGCCCTGCTGTCCACGTACGCTGCACGCCAGTCTGCTGGAGCATCACATCTCTGAACTGGAGGAGGATGACAATGAGAACCTGTTGACCGTGTCCAGCATAACGGCCCGGCCGTTGATAGCCAAATCTCATGAGCTGCGCACCAGTCGCAAGCAGCAGCAGTCGTCGGGCACAGCGCGCGGCAAGTGCCTGAGGCGGGCCAAGGAGCTGGAGCGACCTGCGGCGAGGCGCAACAAGCAGCTGGCCAAGGATCGGGACTCATCCACCAGCACAACGGAGAGCAGCGGCGTCTGCGTTGCCGAACCGCCCGATGGCGGCTACGGCTGGTTCATTGTCTTTGGCGCATTCTCTGTGCAGTTCTGGGTCGCCGGACTGGTCAAGTCATATGGCGTGCTGTATGTGGAGATTATGGAAACCTTTCCCAGCTCCACGGCAACGGTGGCTTCCTGGATACCGGCCATACTCTCCGCACTATGCCTGGTATTGGCGCCACTCTCGAGCGCTCTCTGTCAGCGCTTCTCCTGCCGCTCCGTTGTCTTTGTGGGCGGCATCTTTTGTTCCCTGGGCATGGTGCTCAGCTATTTTGCCACCAGTCTGCTGCACCTGCTCTTCACTTTCGGCATTCTTACAGGTGAGTGAATGTAGTTTAGGTTTTAATGGAATATGGATTGATTTCTAACATCAATAAAATTGAATAATAACAATTGAAGGCTTTAATTACAGTTAATTACTTCATAATTACCTTTTGAAAATATAATTACTTAAGCGATGAACGCTGTCTGTTTGGTTTATATGTACCTTCCTTCGAATAACTGAAGTAATTAATATTTATGGTGCATAATTACGTAAGTAATTACTTTTTGAAGACCTAATTACTAAGTAATTTTCATGGTAATTAAGCTTTAAATGTCAATATTCAGTGGGCAATATGTTAAATTAAAGTATTCAAGTGTAATTACTTAAGTAATTATACCTTACAGTTGCAATTACTAGAGTAATTAAAATATTTAGTGGTAACTACTTAAGTAATTACATTAAGGAAAAAATAAAAAATATATAAAACGTGTAAGCAACTGTTACTTGAGTAATTAACAATTTTTAATTATTTAATTAGCTATGGTTATTACTCAAGTAATTAAATTTAGGCACAAATACTTGACTAATTATAATAAAATATGTAAGGAAAAAGTAATTACCCAAGGAATTATATTGAGGCGCGATTACTTTAAATCAACCATTTGTAATTACTATAGTAATTATGATAATTACTCAAATAATTATAAAAATATTTACTTTATTTCTTACTTAATTAAATTGAGGAACTTAAACAAGAATTATATGAGTAAACTTAATAATTAACTATTTAGGGTAATTACTTAAGTAACTACATTATGGAACAACTACTTTAGTAATTTTGCTACAAATATATGAGTAAAACTTGATAATTAACTTGTATTACCTTGTAACTTGTATAACTTGTATTGAATTACTCAATTAAATATGGCTTAATTAAATGAAGTATTGGCAACATATTTTAGGAATTGGTGGCGGCCTCTCAACCACACCTGGCATTGTGATTGTCTCCCAGTACTTTGACAAGCATCGAGCGCTGGCCAACGGGATCTGTGTGTCGGGCACCGCGGCGGGCAGCTTTGTGCTGCCCATACTGATCAAGCATCTGGCAGAGAATTGCGGCTTCCATGGCACGCTGCTCATCCTCGGGGGCTGCATGCTGCACGTGTGCGTGTCAGCGACGCTGTATCGACCCCTAAGCGATTATGCGGAGCAGGCGCAGGCACAGGATGCGGCCAGCAAGCCCATCAGTGATGACATCAATCCCAGCACGACGGGCATGCTGACCACATCCACATACTTGGATACCTGTGAGGTGGCTGCCAAAGAGCTGAACGACAAGTTCATCGAGCATCTGTTTCTCGAGGAGTGCAAGAATCATCTGAACTACTACGGCAGTAAACAGCCAGGTGAGTCCTTTGGTCCAAAGATGCAATAGTCAAAAGCCCAAATCGATTGCTTTACCAGCGCAAGACAAGTCGGCGCAGGAGAGCGATGATGAGGTGAAGGACATCATTGGCGAAACCACCTTCATAAAGCCCATGAAAAAGGTGCGCAGCTCCGGTCTGTTGCACTCCGTGGAGGATCTGAGCACAGACTCCACTTGGGTCTATCGCAAGCATTCCGGCACCGACTCGAATCGCGGCAGTCGCCGGCGTCGCAATGTCTTTGCCAACGACGAGACTATCAGCAAGATTCAAGCACATCTCGAGAAGCCCCTCTCGCCGTCCAGCGTGGTCAGTCGCGGCCTTAGCAAAAGCATGGAGATACCCACACCCGTCAGCAATCTCAGCGAGCTGAAGCAACAGCAGCAGCAATCGGATGGCAGCATTCTCGAGTCACAGCTACTCGAATCCACGGTCGTCTACGATGATGACGATGACGATGACAATGGTGCCGCCGACGAAGATGACGGCGAGCGCAAGCTGAAGCGCACCTGCTGCGCACGCATCGAAATGTATCTGGACATCAGTCTGCTGCAGGAGCCCAGGTTTATACTAATGTGCCTGTCCGTAACCCTGATGTCCGTCGGCTGTCCCTATATGCTCTACTATCTGCCCGCGCACGTCATTTCCATCGGTAAGTATATGTCTAATATAACAAGTTCCTAAGAAAAAAAACTGTGTAACAGGAGAATTAATTTTATACATATTTTTGACCAGGACAATAATCTAAAATTAGTTCTAATTCGTCTCTGCTTTTGCCAAGATCTATGTATACCAAACCCGATGCGAACATGCTTTGTATACCAAATCTTAATCAACTTAATTTCATTAATAAATATCGATTTTTGATATCAGTCTGTTTCATACTTGAGCCTGGAACTTGAAACCGAATCATTCTTGTTCAGACAGATATTTATTATAGCCCGTATACCATCTGTAGATAGATTAAACTGTACATTTTAAAGCCTGACTTCGCTTCATGTCCTATTTTTGGTTTAAGCCCACATTTGAGAGCTATCTTTGAGTTCAGATCTTTGATCTTAGTGCCACCGATCCGCCAATGAGCACAGAAATTTGTCAATCATTTTCTTTTACTATCAATATCTCTAACATATCTGTTTGTTAAATCCACTCGTCTCTCTGTTTTTCAGGCTACAATAAGAGTGAAGCGGGTTATTTGGTTGCCATCAGCGCGGTGCTGGATTTGTGCGGTCGCCTGGGCCTGGGCTGGTTGTCGGACCTGCAGCTGTTCGATCGCAAAAAAACCTATACACTATGGTAAGTCGAAATTTAAATACACACATATTGCAGATAACTAGCAAACCAAAGTGAATTTCAATGCGGGTCCTGTAGAACATGAATTAAATATTTTCCAAACTTATTTTTAGAAAGCATCCGTTTCACAAATACTGACTAATATTTTTCCAAAATTATATGAAATTTCTTTAAAACATTATTTTACCCTTTATCAAAAATATTGATACATATTTTATTGTTAAATCTTTTTATACATAATAATCTTTATTCATTAATGTGGATAAATAATTTTCAAAAAATATTCATTTCTGTTCTATTCGAATTTCACAAAATTTCTCTTTTATATTAAATACATTTTTTTTAAATATCTGAACAAAGTGACTAAAATATTTTGATTGAAAATCATGTGAATTTAAATCCTGAAAGAAGACTGCTATTAAAATTTTGATTAAATATATTTTTCAGCTAAATATGATGAACAGATTATTGTCAGCTATCTGATATATGAAATGGGAATAGTATCAGACTCATGTATATCTTTCTTCCTCAGCATTTTGGGCGCTGGTCTGGCCGTGCTGACAATACCCTTTGCGAAGACCCTGGTGCTGGTTGGGCTATCCGCCGCTGTGTATGGACTCTGTCTGGGCAGCTGGTATGTGCTGATGCCCGTGCTGCTGGCCGATGTCTTTGGCACGGATCGGATCAGCTCCAGCTATGGACTGGTGCGCATGTTCCAGAGCATTGGCGCCATCTCGGTGCCGCCGCTGGCGGGTCTGCTGCGTGATCTCTCCGGCGACTACGAGATCTGTTTCTACTGCATGGGCTCCTGCATGGTATTGGGCTGTGCCCCGCTGGTGGTGTGGACCATCCTCGAGGCGCGCAATCATCGGCTGTTCGTGCAGCAAGAGGAGGATGAGTGCGAGGAGGCCTAAAGCTAGACTCGGTTCAGTTTTGTTGCTTAGCAGTTATACAAAAGAAAATACTAAATATTTGTTGTTCGTGTTTTTAGTAGCGTTTACAGTTAGACCGAAACATGTTTTCCATAGCAGTACAAAAAAAAAAAAAAAAATAAGATGATGAAATATACAACCTGAGTTCGAATGCCTCACCGATAAAGTTGATACTCTTACTGATACTCTACACACACACACACACACAAACCGAAGCAACATTAACTTTACTCAACCAACTTGCACTTCATCCTTTATAAAGCAACACTTGAGTGCAATCCTGAGTTGTTCTCGTCTAACACATATGTCTGTAATTATATTTATATATATATATCTATATCATCTGTCTGCTTATCCTATGCAATATTTGCAACTATTGTGTATTTAATAATGTTATCCCAAACATGAAAAGCACCGAAAGTTGCGCAAAGAACTGAGTTAACAAGACATGAACACCAAAACAAAAGAGAAAAACAAATAATATCCATAAATGAAAAAAAAACAACTTTAGAATACATATAAATAATTGTATTCGATATAATATACTGTGTATGTTTATGTGTATCTGTATTTTTATGCCCAAAAATACAAAATATGTAACGATACTTAGTTGTAGGTTTACACGATGAACATCATCAACATCAAGAAATACTTTCCAGTTGGTGTTTTATTCAAATTGAGAAGCGCATAGAGAGGCTATCAGTAAAACTACTTATTAAATGTTTAACAACTGTACCAAACAATTCAAAAATCATATTCTTTGGGTGCATCCAACAGCATTACATTAATCTAATTGTATAATAGTTGTTGCGAGACATTTACCCAAAACAAGAAAATTAACACAAAATAAACAACTATAAAATTTAACTCTTGCAATTATTTTCATAATTTAAATATAATATAAAAATATTGCAAAATTTTTCAGAGGTAATTTCATAACTATAAATTTATATAATTTTTTCTAGCCAAAAATGTCGTAAGACTAAAAAAAACAATTAAATTAAATATGCAAATGCCAAAATTTGATCAAGCGACGTGAGTCGCATATTATATGAAAGCGTCACAATGACCATAATTATTCACAGCTGCAATGTAAGTCAGGGTTATTGATGGGCTGCTATAGATACAATTACAGTTAGACGTGCTACAAACATAACAGTATAGCTAGAGCTTACAGTATATACTCGGAAATCTTAGCTAACTATGAACCCATTGAAAATGGGTAAAATGGGTATAATGTTTTTGTGGAAAGCTATGTAACAGGCAGAAGGAGGCATCTCCGACACCATAAAGCATATAAATGACTGTCTGGTCTGTCCGTCCATCTGTCCGTATATAGGAACGCGCCGATCTCAGAACCTATAAGAGCTAGAGACTTGAGTATTTGAACGTAGATCCTTCTAGTGGCTTCGCAATACGAGTTTCCAATAATCGACATCTTTCCCGTGCCCAAGCAATCGATAAGAGTCGATATCGTAATCCCATTTTTGAGCATATATCTCACGCTTTAATGGCTGGTGTAACCAAATTTTACATGTACATTTTAGAATAGTATATACAGATCAAGTATCTTTAATTTTCTAGCTACCACCTCTCTCTTACAGGGTTCCCCCCCTAGTAAAAGCTGCACTTGTTGTTGGTAGAAGAAGGTTCAGGGTATCCCCTAGTCGGGAACTGCTGACTAGAGCTGTCTTACTTGTTTTCCAATATCAAACTTTCCAGCATTTTAAAAGCAAAAATATTTAAAAATTTATAAACAGCATATTATATAGTACATAAATATCATATGTATATATTTCTGAGAGATCGCAATGATTTATACCGACAATTGTTGCTGTTGCATTGAGCTGAAATGTGGCTGCATTATTATATCCATTGTGGAGGTGATTATACGCGGCGTGGATCGCTTTTTGCTGGATCGTAAGTAATACATAGTTGAATAGCTCGATGGGAGGCTAATTTCCCATTTCCAGATGATTCCATGCTGGGCTACACGGCGCTCATCATCAGCGGCCTTTATCTCATTTGCTGCATAGTACTTCTGATTGGATCTCTGCTGGTGGGTATTTAAATGATATGGAAGATCTTTGAGTTATCTTTCTTATTTTGCAGTCATTACGTTTTCTGCTGTTGCCTTATATATTTGTTGCCCTGTCACATGTCATCGTTTTGGTATGGGAATGCGTTTATGTCATCATGGTGGAGGCCTTCTATGACTATGTATTATTTGATATTTTTCAAGCAGGTGAACAGGTGTATATAATATCTAAACAAATTTTATATACATTATTATTATTCCCTCTAGTGCTCAGCTTGTACTTTTGCCTGGTTGTCTACTCCTATTACGATACTTTATAGAGCTGTACAAGACTTTTTATATATATAACTATATTTTTTTAAAGATCTTTAGTTGTAATATTTAAGAAAGTAATATTTTATCTATAAAATATTTTAAAATTGTTAAAATAAAATTTCCATTCGGATTTAAGATTAATAAATATCCAAAAATTTTAGCAAATCGGAAACTAAAAGAAACTTGAATCAATAACTTAAAGGAGAAGCTGAAAAATAAACTAAAATGTTGAAGAAAAAAAGTACTTCTATAGAATAAAAAATTCTAGGAAAAATAGGAAAATTGTATTCCAAAAAGGTAAAAAAAACCAAAATGTAGAAGAAAAAACTACTAAAAAAATAAAATTAACTGAAAAACTACTTTCATATAAGAAGAAATAAGAAGAAAAAATTCTAGATGCGTATTCCAAGCTCAAAGAAAATTAAATTTAGAAGAAAAAAATACTTCTATAGAAAAAAAAAACACTACTTCTATACACTTCTTCTACATCTTCTCTATACAAGAAATAAGAAATAATTCCAGCAATAGAAAGAAATTTTGCAACTAGGCCTGTGCCAGAATCTCGACAAGCTCAATAAATCTGAAATTTAGAAGAAAAGAACTACTTCTATAGAAGAAAAATCGACTTCTATAAAAGCAGAAGAAATAAAAAGAAAACTTCTATACAAGAAGCAAAAAGAAGTATAAAAAAATTCAAAGAATAGAAAAAACCTTGCAACAAGGCCTGGCCAGGATCTACCTATATCAATTCTTATGTGTACGCTTAAATGCGAACAGTTCCCCAAGTGTGACCATCTTAATAAGGACACCATCTCTATATAGATATATCTTCAAGATTCCTTCGTTTAATATCAAGAAACTCAACTTGAACGTTGCGATTACATATAAATAATATTTACACATGGTTTGTATGAGTCTTAGTATGGGGGCGGAGCCCTATCTTCAGAACTGCTCCAAGGTGCGTGGTGCAGGCGGTGCACCGTATTCATCGGCGGGTGGTCCATATTGGGTGGCGGGCTTTGGCTGCTGTTTGTATTTGATGAAGTACACCTCCGGCTTGCTGGGCTCCGTGGGTGCCGGCGATGGCAGTATGACGGGCAATTGCTCCTCCGGTTTCTTGACCAGCACATAGACCAATGTCTTGTGCTCATCCTGCACCGGCGGCGGCAGCACCTGGCGCACTGGCGTCGGTGGATTCGGTGCCTTGATGAAGATGATCTTGTAGTGTTTCTTGGGCACCGCTGTTTGTATGGGCGATGCGGCTGGATACAGTTCCGGCTCCTCTGGCGGCACATGCACGTACACATTCTTGGTGACAATCGCCTCGGCGGCGGGCGCAGCGGGTGGGCCATAGAACTCGGCGGGCGGTCCATAAGCGGGCAACGGCTGTGCCGGCGGCGGTGGTCCATATTCCTTTTGTGGTGCCGAAAGCGGCGGTGGTGGTGCGCCGTACCGTGTCCTCGGCGGCTCCGGGCGTGCCACGGTGATGGCCACATGGGCCGCCAGGACGAAAAGCAGCGCTACTTGTGTTTTCATTGTTAAATCTCAGTTCGACGGTTCACACTCGAATGATTCGATTGTGCCAGGTCATTGCGGCATTATATATGAACGGTCCGCATCAATTTTGTTGCTTTTCATTTTAATTTTGATCCAAGCTCGTGTTTGTATAACCCCCCTGTCGGCCCAGAGGGGCACGGTCTGCCCTCTTTGCATAATATTTCTGATGGCTTCCCAATCCAATCGTTACGGAGGCGTCGCCGTCGCCGTCTCCGTCGTCATCGCCGTTGCCCACTTCGCATACAAATGAGTCCGAATTGTTGGCGCATCTTGTGCCCAATTTCGTTTTCGATATTTCAATACTGAAAACGAAATTGCAAACACAAACAGTCGGCGCCTGCCCCGCCCTGCCCCACCGCCTGCCCCGATGCAGTATGTCATCGAGCGCTGTTTGGGGCCGGGCACGTTCTGTGCCTTTCCTGGACTTCCCGGCCCTTTTTTTTTTATATATACTTTAGACGCTATTTGCCAAAAACCATTAAAACTCGATTGCGTTGTGTACAGTTGTTATTTATGATATAACACCCGGCCAGGTAATGCTCGAAAATACCGCTGCTAGGCCATGGACGGTCATTGCAACCGATTTTCAGACAGCCATACGTTATGTTGATCAATTTTTTTTATTATATTTTTATTTTTGTTGAGGCCTACGCTGAAATATGCTTCATATAGTACAGGGTGTTTCTTTAAAAGCTGACGTGGTCGGGTATTGCTCTGGGTTGGTTCTAGTATTATAACAATAATTATAAGTATTATAATTACAATTATTATTCGTATTCTTATATTATTGTTATTACCATTATTGTAATAACTATTATTATTATTATTGTTATTATTATTATTATTATTATTATTATTATTATTATTATTATTATTATTATTATTATTATTATTTTTAATATTATTTTTTTATTATTATTATTATTAATATTATTATTATAATTATTATTATTATTGATTTTAATATTATTTTTTTATTATTATTATTATTATTAATATTATTATAAATATTATTATTATTATTATTATTGGTATTAATAGTATTAATATTAACATTATGATTATGATTATCATTATTATGATTATTAATTATAAATAATATAGGTATTATTGTTATTATTAGTTTAATTATTATTATTATTATTAATATTATTATTATTTAAATTAGAATTATTACTTTTAGTATTATTATTATTATTATTACTCTTATAATTATTATTATTATTATTAATAGTAGTATTATTCTTATAATTAATATAATTATTAATAATTTTATTGTTTTTATTATTAGTTTTAATAGTATAATTATTTGTTTTTATATTAGGCATGGTTTGTTCTAGATTCTATCTTGTGATACGCAGCAGGATCCCCATTTAAGATAGGATTCCGAATTTTTGTTAATTTATGAGGAATGTGTCGCATTCCATTAAATATGTATAAAAAGACATTTTGTATTTATTTTAATTATATTATATGTATTATTATCAAAGCCGATAGATTAAACACACGAACATTTAATTAATAATCGTAATAATCTTTTGTTCTTGTCAAAGCTAATAAGAAATTAAAATTGACTTTAAGATGGTTGTACCGTATTTAAATTTTTGCTATCTAATTCGCCTGTCAAAATGTATCATGCATTTTAACTACTTGTTGAATATTTGATATGCAGTTTTGTCATCTGAAATACTCAATTTGAACTGCATGATAATTTACTCTAACAAAACCATAAGTCTTGAGAGTATATTTCAGCTCAATTGTAACCAATCCTAGTATATAAAATGCAAAAAATATATATAGTGTATTTAATCAAGAGCATGGGTAAATTATAAGCAATGTAACTACTTGTCAATTTAAAATTAGCATTAAATTGCATCCTTTGTTAGCCAAGACCTAATTTATTGACTACTCAACAAATTTTACTTATAACATAGACATAAAAATATGGTAGCCCAAATATATATATATAAAAAAAGCGCCAGTTAACTGCTTGTTAAAATTAATAGCAAATCAAACCATTTGGAAAAGAATTTTGTAATTTATTATTTACATCTTTATTTCTACTCTTCTAGCAACTTTTATCAAAATGAGAATTGGGAACAGAAGCAGCCTTTGCTTATTTCCAAAATCGAAACACACACATTCAACCGACTTTCTGTGTCCTGTCAAATTTATGTTAAATCCATACAGTCAGTAGTTAATAGGTTTTTACGAAAATTATATACACACTTTATACACACAGACGAGAAACGCGCTGTAAAGCCAAATACAATAGCCAAAATTAGCATAGGTCCAAGACGTGTGGATAACAATTGAAACGCTAAGCGAAAGCAGATTATTGGATGCAACAAGATGATCTATTTGCAATATTGTTGTTTCTGCATTGATTTGCGCATTGGCACGTTTATCATTGCCATCTCAGATATAATAATGGATTTAGTTTTTGGATTTTTCATAGCTATATTTGGCGAATCGGGTGAGTTGTATCAAGATGCAGCCAATCAATTAGATGTGTCTATATGTATATATGTTAACAGGTGCACCCGATCTGTGCCACAAGCTGTTCATTACATTTATGTTGATACATCTGATCAGCGCCGTCTTACTCTTGATTGGCGCTTTAAAGGTGAGTGCTTAGCTTTAGCTGATCAACTATGTATATATATTGTGGCACTACTTCCAGCTACGTCCGGCCTGTATGCTGTTCTATATATTACTCACTGTGATCAAGGTATTATCTATGATCATTCTAATAATAGCGGACTTAATACTGCAAATCTGGATTCCAGTTATAGCACTCTATGTGGTAATGTTTGGTAAGCATATATCTCGTTGCATCTATATCTATATATGTACATATATATTGTCTATATAGTTCTTGGCATATATTACTGGCTGGTCGTCTATTCGTTTTACGCTGCACTCGGTGGCAGCTTGTTTATCTGAGTTGCCCGCAACTGCCAGTAGAGTTCGTTGTGATCAAATTCTAATCTGTGTGACAACTATTGTGCCTTGCCTTAACAATCATGACAAATATACGCAAAATACATAAATCCAAAAAAATACAATAAATAAGAGATAATAAATTTATATGTGTTATTAATTAATAGAAACTATACAGCTGGGCAATGGGAATCCTTCTAAAGAAGTTTTGCTGTTTGATTAGTTTGCGTCGTGGCTGTTTTGTCATTGCCTGCGTCGATCTTATATTTAATATGGCTCTTATCATTTTTACTAATGGTAATATCGTACATTCATTAACTTGTATACTAGATCAGCAATACATCTTGATTGTACCCAGACAAAATTATCACACACATTGAACGCGCTATGGCCATTTGCCACTGCATCGGATGCGGCATGCTGCTAATCGGAGCTTTAGTTGTAAGTTGTAACTTAACAGCTGGTTGTAAACCATGGATTGTTTTTTTTTTTATGCACCAACAGCAATCGACGGTTCTTTTGGTATTTTATTTAATCACCAGCCTGGTAAATGTAGCTATCCATACGTGCATCATCGTAATGGCGTCCATTGAATTTGAGCCGAAGCACCTGATTGTAATTATTCCGGGAACCTTTTTAGTATGTAAGTGTCAAATGTTATCATTGTCAAATATCTCTTATCATTTATATGATTTCAGGCCTAAACTTGTATAGTTGGCTCGTTGTCTACTCATATTTTCGGAAAATTGACGCTGCCTATGAGGAACCCGAATGAGCAAGTTATAAAATCTTCAAACTTTTTTATATATTTTCAATGCTTTACTTAAAAGTAGAAAAAAAGTTTGAGGATTTTATACTTGATGCACACAAATATATATTTTATAAGAAATAAAAACATAATAGACGCCAAATATACGATATAGTAAGAGGGAAGAAGCTATATTTGTTTCAAGTCTTTTGATCAGTTTGCTTACTTGACTAGAGGTTTAATTGGTTTTGTTTTTATTTAAATTGGCAGCACTAATCATATCTTAGGGGCTGCCAAATGGCAGCACCAAATTTAATTTTTCCCTATGTAAACAAAATGCATTGCCAGGTGGCAGCACTAGAAGATTTCTTGAACTTTGTGTGTTCAAAAGTCAACGGTGCTGCCAAATGTTACAGGACATGTATTTTTCCTGGTGCTGCCAAATGGCAATACAGAACATGCACTTTGTTTCTCTGCTGGGAAGCACTGCAATTCTATTTAGTCAATTAGCTTTTACAGTCAGATTAGATAACTAAACGGATAGATAAAAGAAATAGGAGTTTGTACATTTTGAAGTACATTTTAACTTTGACAGGAACATGATTAAGCAGCATATTAAATATCTTAACTATTTGTGTTTTTTGTGCAGATCTGAATTGAAAGGTAAATTGTATAAATGAATATATAGTATTTATACATAATTGGAATACAGTCTCTATCACTTATTGGCTCTTACGTATGGCTATATCTTAGATGTTAATCGCAAGGCAAGCAGCTTAAACATAATCTCCAAAAGCATATTTGGTGGTCATTGTACTGGTTACTGACGGCACTTGGGCATCACTGTAATACAAAATTTGTTCGAGTACACAAGAGAGGAGTATCACAAACTCAACAAGACTCACCTGGTATAGCTCTTCACCAAACGTATCACATCTTTCATATTGGTTTCAATGTCAACTTCCGGCTTTGAGCTTAGAGTATCGCATAGAGACTGAATAAAGGGCGTACCAGTGTTAAGGCGATAGGAGAGGTAGCCCTCGTAGGTGCTGTAGCACTTTAAAATCTCGCTGGGACTACCATGAGGCTGTTTTTGAAAAGTGTTAGATGAGTAAGATGTGTAGCACAATCGAAACACAAGATTCTTTCACCTGCATTGCATCAGTCTTGAACTCGCCCGGCTTCATGTAACCTTTGCAGGCCTGCACGAAAAGTATCTTCGGCTTCTCGTGCAGCGTGCGATTGCGCAATATGGGAAAGATGACATCGTCGTCTATTTTGATTTCGCCATCCTTGACGGCTACCGACTCATTCCGTTGGCCATGACTCAATATGACCAGAACCAGCGCTGAACGATCCTCCATGTTTTTCTGTTCCACTGCAAAATGAATAATGTATCAGATTGTGTCCGTGAAAAAATGGGTGAAAATTGTCGTATAAGACTTATAAAAGTATTCGTCTTCGACAGGCGGAAAATCAGTAGCATAAATTATAACAAAAAAAAAATGTTTCATCGTCTTCATATTGATTTCAATATATCTATGTGAAAATTATTTTGTATTCGTGCTTCGGTGAATTTTAAAAATCCACACACAGAATATGGGTTAAAAACTGTTGCATATAGATTTTAAAGGAACACAATTAAAAGATTAATAGGAAAATCTATTGGAAATGTGAAGGACCGATTTTACAAACAGAAATTCACAAGGGCAAGCGAGAAAAATGTGAAAAATTGCCATTGGAGGCAACATCAATTAAATATCAATTATAATTTATATAAAAAACTTGGACTCACATTTGCGGACTGTATTCTTGAGCTCACTGAGCGTTGCATCCGTGATGATTTGCACCTTGCACTTGAGCGCCCTAAAGGTTTTATCCAACGATTTAACATCTTCGGAGCTACCCAAACGGAACTCATTATTTGGATTGTTGAATTTCTCTTGATTGAAGATGACAACTACAGCTGGCTTCAGTTTCTTCTTGATAACCGGCTTGAGTTTGGGTATTGTAATATTCTGTGATACTGTTGGCTTGAGCTCACATTTTGCATCGCTGTTGGTAATGCTTGGATAACGTTTGGGCACCGCACCGTTGCTCGGATTAAGGCTAATAAACGGTTTCACCACAGTTGTCTTTGGGGTCGACAGTATTGGCTTTGTAGCAAAGGTTGTGCTGGGAATGGAGGAGCGCCCAGATGAGCTGACCGTTGGCTTGGACAGAACAGATTGGCTGGCCGTTGGCTTCGACAGCACAGAGCTAGTGATGCTGCTCGTCTTGGAGGCATAGGGCGATACATAGCTGGAATCGATTGGTTTTAGCGCAAATGGCGACACATATGGCTTGTATGAAGACGTGCCTGAGCTGCCCGTTGAGGTAGTTGTTGTGGTAGTCGATTTTGGCGGCCAACTGGTCTTGCTGGGATTCAGAACCACCCGTTTGGATTCCACATGCTGTGTCACAGTGCGTCCCTGCTTCTGTGACATGGTCGTCTGCTCCAGCTTGACCAATGTGCTGGAGCGCCTAGCCTCCGCATTGGGCTTGAACGAGGTGGTCGAACGCAGTGCCACACCATTCAGGCTGGATGGACTCAAACGCTTGCTGCTTGTTGTTGTTGTTGTTGTGGTGCTGCCAGCTTTGCCGGCGTTTATATGCAGCTGCGCCAGGAGCTCGTCCAGCTCGGCCTGGCTTGGTGTGCGACGCGTTGTTATTTCCGTAACATGCGCCCGCTGGCTATGCGTCACCGTCTGACGCGTGGACCGATATGTTACCGTATTTTTGTTGTTATCTATTATCGTTGAATTCTGCACGGCCGTATTTGTCGTTAGGGTGGCAGCGCTTGTTGTGTGCACCCGTGTGCGTGGATCCTGCAGCGCCAGCGCTCGATCGGCGCTGACGCCTTCGTCGGTGGATTTCTTTTTGCTCCACCAGCTCATTGTCTTTTGTTCGCTTGCGCACTCGATTGCTGTCTCTATGCGCGCTCCCTCTCGCTCTCGCAGTCGCTCTCAATCGCAATACGCGCGCAGCGTTGCGCTCACTTCAGCGTTTCGAAAGACACTAGTTGGCGACAAAGCTTTTCGCTCCGATAAGGCGAATTTTCGTTCGTTAAGTTAAGTTATTCGCTCTTGCTCGCTCTTGCTCGCTCTTGCTCGCTCTTGTGTGGGAGCGCGGCCAAAAGGTGGATCGCTGCGGGGAGAGAGAGAGAGAGTGTGCTGAAAAACCCCTCTGCAACTACACTCCTTTTCGATTATTACTCATACGCCGAGCGTACACATGCAGAGCAACGGCTTATCTACACAAGAGCAATACAAATCTCCGTACCTGTGGGTAAGCCCCCGTCTCACTGACCCAGGCCCTAAAATGTATGTTAACATACATATAAGAACTTTCTTGAACAATCAAAAACTACATATAAATATATATGTATATACATGAACTAGCGGGTATAACCCGGCCTTGCCCGTGGCACGTATGTTATAAAATCAAAGTTTTCTAAAAGCTTTGAAAATGATTTTGAAACTGATCGGACGGGAATCAAACAAACTTAAAATTCACCAAAAAAAACTTTGAAATGCATTTTCCACCGAAGGAGTTTAGATTTTGCGAGAAATGTGAAACACGTCTCTAATGATTTTTCTTATAGATCTTTGGAAATAAATTTGAACACAAAACGTCATCCACCAAATCTTCGACCCCCATTTGCACCAAGGAGGGATGGATTTTTCAAAAAGTGTGAAACACCCCTCAAATGAATTTGAATATAGATCTTTGAAAATTAGTTTGGGGCCGATCGGATGGTAAACAAAAAATTTTCATACAACCGTTTTCCGCCAATTTACCACTGTTGCGGGTGGAATTTTCCAAAGCGTCGAAATACGTATTCAACTTAAAACTTCGCACAAAAAATCTTTAAATCGCATTCCCCACGAAGAAGTTCGAATTCTGCGAAAAGTGTGAAACACGTCTCAAATGATTTTTCTAATAGATCTCTGGAAATGAATTTGAGTGCGAAACGTCACCCACCAAATCTTTGACCTCCATTTCCACCAAGGAGGAATAGATTTTTCAAAAAGTGTGACACACCCCTTAAATGAATTTTAGCATAGATCCTTAAATATGAATTTGGGGCCGATCGGATGATAAACAAAAAACTTTCATACAACCTTTTTCCGCCAATTTACCACTGTTGCGGGTGAAATTTTCCAAATCGCTGAAATACGTATTTATTAAGTTCTTATGTAGAGCTTTGAAAATAAGTTTGAAGCAAATCGGACACGACTTAAAACTTCGCCCAAAAAATCTTTAAATCGCATTCCCCCCGAAGAAGTTTGAATTCTGCGAAAAGTGAGAAACACGTCTCAAATGATTTTTCATATAGATCACTGGAAATGAATTTGAGCGCGAAACGTCACCCACCAAATCTTTGGCCTCCATTTCCACCAAGGAGGAATGGGTTTTCCGAAAAGTGCGAAACACCCCTCAAATGAATTTGAACAAAGATCTTTGAAAATAAGTTTGGGGCCGATCGGATCGTAAACAAAAAAGTTACATACAAACGTTTTTCGCGATTTTTCCACACTTGCGAGTGGAGTTTCCCGAAACCCCGTCTTAACGTGCACCTACATCACATAAGGTATCTACAGTGAAAATTTCAGCTTCCTAGCTCTTACGGTTTGGGCTGTGCGTTGATCACCAGTCAGTCAGTCAGTCAGTCAGTCAGTCAGTCAGGACAAACAGTTTTATATATAGAGATAAAGAAAATCAGTTTTTCTGTGACCCGGTTATGAAAACGAATGCAAATATCGAAAACAAAAAATGACCTTATATCAATTTACTTGTGTATATATCAATCATTAGAGTCGTACCCGCTTTAATTAATTGCATGGCAAACATTTGTATGTATGAATGTAATGAATGTATAAAAACACAGTCAGCTGGCTTATCAACCACTTTCCGGGTTCTATGTACACAATATTGCTGTAGAAAAAACTAACAAAAAAAAACGTTAAGTTCACTGAACACTAGAAAATTCTGACTTTCGGGAAAATAACTTCCGTGCTATTTTTGTTTTACATATACATACATAAGTATGTAAACTTAGAGAGATTATACATTTTGATGCCTTGCCTAGAAAATATACATTTTTGTTAGGGAAAAACTTCCAAAAATTCAATAATTTGCAAGTAAGCATCACTTCATTTCATGCGAGTTCTTTCTCACGTACTTATTTTAGCAATTTAGACGGTCGTATTTGCACTTGAATTTGATTTGTACGGTTATACTTAAAATTTTAAGCCCAAAGCGGTCCAAATGCAAGACAACAAAGTAATGTAATGCATATGTAGGTAGTTTTTATCAATAATTATTGCTCATAATCAAAACAAAAAATGCATGACAAAGCGCTAAAGTACCTTCCGATGAGTTTTCAATCACCTGAACTATAAATCCGTATCTATTTCAATTCGGCTCATACGTTGAACTTCGTATTGGAAGATCGTGGCTAAAATATTTAAACGCGCGGTTAAAAAATATATTAACTTAGAGCTGTGGCAAGTTTGCTTTTGTTTAAAGTTGATTTTACACTGAATGCTCATTTTTTCTGCAATAAAGCCCAATTTCCAAGAACTTCCAATAAAAAAAGATCAAAAGCACAAATAAACAAATCAAAATGCCGCTTAGCAGCTTTAAGCTCTTCATCGGCGCTCTTAAGTTGCGCTCTCTGCTGTGCGCCGCGCTCTTAGATGTTTTATTGATTTTCAGTAGCGCAGCGTCACAATATGCACTCAAAACAGAAACAGAACATAAACTCAAATACAAATACTAATACAAAAGAAAGCTCCCTGCTGTACTGTAATGTTTGTGAACGTTTTTGAAATTTCAGTGCTTTGGCAAACGTAGAATCGTGCGGTGAGTTGGCAACAATTGTGCCGTTAACAGCAACATACGGCGCGAAAATTAAAGCAACAACAGCTGACAAGTGTAAAAAGGAATATTGTGTGGCAACAACAGTGAGAAATTAGGGGCCTTTTTTGCAAGTTGCACAAATGATTATCGAATACAGTTGCTGATAAGATAAGTTGCCAATTGATTTGCATTACAGCCGGCTTATCATCCGGCTAATGCTAGACGTGCAGATAACCTTTAAAATTATCCAAGGCCAATTTTAATTTAACAAGCTGCCAAAGTTCCCATAAATCCCATGAATTAGAAATGTGCTGAAATTGCAAAAAAACGACGAATCGTAAATACAAAAGAAATAAATTGGAAACCTTGTTTTTGGACTTGAATGCAAAAAAACACTATATTGATTTACTGATGATTTTCAGTTGTAAATATTGTCTAACTGGAATTGCGTTCAAGATAGCGTCAATCAGCAGCTATTATTAATGGTGCTGTGAAACGTTTAAAACCCAACTGACGCATACTTACAATCTGGCACTGTAGCAACATGCAACAATTTGCATCAATTGGCAACGATTGCATGCGCCTTAACAGACATGCAACTTAACTAGCAGAGATCCAGTCTGGATCTTCGATCAAATAATTGATCTGGCGCCAAAGAAATTTCATCATTAATATTATTTAAAATGTTTGCATTAATATAATATATATATACTGAATTCATATTTTATATATTATATTAACACCAACAGTTTTGTTTTTTGGGTGTATAGTTATCAATTGATAACATTAATATTGTTAAATTGAAGCGTCTTCAACTGGTATCTCCCATATCTGGATCTTTTAACAGTTAGTAAGTATATTAAACTGTGTAGTTTTGATGCTTTAAACATGTTTTTAACACAAATAATTAGTGACTGGTTAAAGCAAACACGCAGGAATCTATATAATCTATGTACATACATACATATATACGATACAGATGACTTCGAATCTTTTCAAATTTTGTGCAAGGGTATACATATAAAAGAAAGCGGAGTTAAAAATAACCAAAACTAAAAAGGGACTCGAAAATAATTGAACTTACTATGAAAATTATTATTATTACATATTAATATCGGGTATTTCCAACACTCACACAGAACAAAGAGAGACAAGAGTTTACAAACTGACATTGAGTAAAAAGTAATTACTCAACAATAAACTCAAAAGAGATCGTGTGCCGGTGTTCAGTTGGAGATTAATGGTCTCTCTTCCTCTCTCTTTGTTGCTTATAACGGACAGCTAGTGTCTTGAAATCAGTGCATTTGTGCTGTTGCACTTCATTAAATAATTTCACACACGCGTAGGTGTCGACTCGTTCTTACCAAAACGTGCTCCTAATGTTATCTTATCTTATACATTGATTGTTCATTCAAGAGTGCAACAAACGCGCACGTGGAAGGCAGATCATAGGAAATTTTCGCGTAGGTGGCAGCGCTACGGCCATTTTGAAAAGAAAATAACAATTACTGCCCAATAATGGCTGCACCAGCCGCTACCATGGACTTTGATGAGATACTTAAACAAATTGGCGAATTCGGACGATACCAGAGACTAAACTATTTACTCATTTGCCTGCCGGTGCTCTTCGCGGCGGCCAACAGTCTGTCGTATGTGTTTACCGCCGGCACACCAAAATATCGCTGCCACATCGAAGAATGTGACGTAGACGGGCAGCCTCATTACCAGACCGATTGGCTAGAGGTTGCCATCCCGGGCACACGGGACAAACATGGCTACTTTACGCCAAGCGATGCGTGTTTGCGATATGCGGCAAATGAGAGCCATGTGCAACAATGGGACATGTCGCTAACTTGCAACGCCTCGCTGTTTTTGCCACAACAGCCGCAACGCTGTCGGGAGTTTGTTTACGAGATTGGGGAGCAAACCATTGTGCAGGATTGGCAGCTCACGTGCAAGGAGAATGCCTGGAAACTAGCTTTTGTAGGCACCACACACTTTGCCGGACTGGTGGTGGGCACTGCGCTCTTTGGTTATCTGGCCGATCGGTGAGTAATGGGCGAATATTTGTTTGACGATTAGTTAAAACAGTTGTTTTAATGCGCGCGAAATAAAAACACATTTACGACTATATGGCAACATTAAAACAGCTTTTGAATGCACATAAATTATCGATAACTGGCATTACGGGTACTCAGAGCGCATTTCCACTAGGTCTAGCATAAAAACAACACATTTTCCATGCGGACATTAAGGGTACTCTCAATCCTTTTATTTCTACAGCTTTGGGCGCAAGCTCATCTTTCTCTTCTGTACCATCTTTATGGGCGCGACGGGCATTGGCCAGGCGCTGGCCTGGGACTACTCGAGTTTTTTGGTCTTTGCCCTGCTAAATGCTGTGGGCACATCCGGCGTCTATCCGTTGGCCTTCATCATAGGCGTCGAAATGGTTGGACCGCGCAAACGTGAAATGACCTCCATTGTGTTAAACTATTTCTATGCGGTGGGCGAGGCGCTGCTTGGCCTGGCTGCCTGGTTATTGTCCAGCTGGAAGATATTACAGTACGCACTATCCATACCACCGCTGTTCTTTGTGGTATACTTCTGGCTGGTGCCGGAGTCGGTGCGCTGGTTGCTGGCGCGCAACGAGCACGAGAAGGCGGGCAACATCATACGGCGAGCAGCGCATGTTAACCAACGGGAGCTATCCCTGGAACTGATGGCCAGTTTCAAGCAGCAGCAATTGGATGCGGCAGACAACGCTCCTGGCAAGCAGCCGCTTATACAGCAACAGCAACGCGAAATTTGGCCATCGGTCAAGCAAGTGTTTACCTCCAGCAAGCTCATTTGGCGTTATACGATCCTTTTGTTTATATGGTAAGTATTTGCCTGTTCGGTTTGATATTCGAAATCCTAATATGTCTACTTGCAGGGCTGTCAATGCAATTGTCTTCTATGGACTCTCACTGAACTCGACCAATCTAAGTGGCAACAAATATTTGAATTTTGCTTTGGTCTGCCTCATCGAAATACCTGGTTATAGTTTGGCCTGGGTACGTTTTCAATGTCATATATGTATATATATAATCGCATTACAATAACACTTATTTTTATGTATACATATATCCTCCTCTATAATTGACGAACCAAAAATAGTTGTGTCTACGCAAACTGGGACGACGTCTGGCATTATCCGGCTCGCTGCTGCTCTGTGCCATCACGTGCGCTGCCAGCGGCTATTTGACAACGGGTATGTCATCAAATTGTCGTCATATAAGGCATTAACATCTGTAATATACTAAATCTTAACTTTCTATGCATGCCTACATAGTTTATACTGATAAGAGAGAACGTAAAGTGCCATTAAGATTTGTACAAATTAAATAAACATAAGAGTCATGTTAGATTTGCAAGTGGATATAGAACGTAATCATTATATTACATATTTAAATTTTGTATATACAGTGAAAAATGTACTTAATACCAACAACGCACTTAGCCCTTAGTCATCCCATTGGTTTTTTTTCTATGCAGAGCCCAACGTTGGGCGAACGCTGTTTTTAATCCCTTAAACCATTGAAATTGGGTATGTTTTTAAATGTTTGTTTTTTGATTTTGCAAGCAGACAAACAATTGTTCAATCAAAATTTTAAACCCATTGAAAACTTATGATTGTTGAGATTTTTTAAACAAAAATGGAAGTGTTCCCAACATCTGTAGCTAGTAATATTTCGAAATTTAAAAAAATTGAACTTAAAGTTCCTTGTGCTCACTTATTTATATATTTAATATTACTTTTTAGTCATTTTCCTGTGCAGGACACAAAGAATCTTACAGTCGATGTCCACTTAAAAGATCTTTCACTGTATTTCAATAGCTCATTTTTTTCTTCACAATATATTAGATCTGAAAACCGTTCTAACTAACTCTGACAGTTCTTGATTTATAAATGGTGTCCTATGGCTCAATGTTTGTTTATTTTGGTCTTATTACAAACACACTGAATAGACATAGTTCCATGTAATTTACAACAGGTGCCAATTGGCTGATCGTCACACTATTTTTAATGGGCAAGCTGGGCATTACCTCATCGTTTGCGGTCATTTATACCTACACAGCTGAAATGATGCCAACGGTTGGTGAAATAATTACAAAAATTCCATATTATTATTCTGTTAAAATTGCAATTTATTTTCAGGTCATACGCAGCGGCGGCGTTGGCGTCATGTCCACATTTGCACGTTTTGGTGCCATGCTGGCGCCCTTTGTTCCACTACTGGTTTGTGCATATTTATTACATATTATTATTATAATTCTTTATATTTTATTTCATGCCTTTTAGGGCGACTACTATGAGCCGTTGCCATTGCTGCTGTTCGGCGCTGCATCTATGCTGGCAGGATTTCTGTCGCTGCTGCTGCCGGAAACCTTTCACAAGAAGCTGCCAGATACGGTAGATTCAGAAAATATAACTTCTGTATATAATATATTAAATTATGAACTATCTTTTCCACAGGTCGATGAGGCAATTGCCTTGGGCAACAAGACGCGTCCACTTTCGAATATTGCGAACAATTCCACATCCACAAACAGTCAACAACACGAGTCCATAATGTGATTAGGCATATTAAGAGCATTCATTATCCATCTAGTACAAAGCACTAGTAGTTAATTAGAGACTTGCTTTTTATATGGAACCTGGCACGAAATTTTGTACTTAGTTTTATATATAACACGAATCTAAACCAAAAATAGTCTGCACGCGTATTTGTTTTTGTTTCCAATACTCGATATTAATATTTTCATATCAGAGAAGATGAATTGGTTTAGCCCTATGCTATGCAGATGAAACAGTTTTTTAAATTATTTTAAGATCACCTTCCCCCATTGAGTTTTAATTGTTAGCTATATTAAAAATATGTATTTTTATAAATGAAATGCCAATGAATATTTACAATTTACTAAAAAAAATAACTCTAAACAAATATTATTGCCCAAACAGACCCTCAAATAAAAGCGGATCAGTTATGATCCCGAAACGATGGAGCAATTTGTAACGCTGCTTCTTATCGGTTCGCAGGCAAATTGGTTGATAAAAGCCCAAGCGCCTGCGGCTCTTTGGTTCCCAGTCCGGTAGCAAATCTTCAATATCGACCAGAAGTTCCTTGCGTCGTCCCCAGAAGTCCACATAGGCCAGCTTCAACTGATCCTGATGATCGTTGATGTAGATGAAACCAATTATATTGGTGGCCACATAGCTGGCCAGTGAGAGCGTCATTAGCCCCGTAACACCAATGGCTGTATAAATGCCCAGCACATCACCTGAGACTTGACCAGCATTTTCCAGGGCAATGGCCACCGGCGTTCCAGCCACTGTGATAAGAGCCTGATAGATTTTGAGTCTATTAAAGGCAGCTACTAGGCGTATTAATGGCAATCTATAAATAGGGCGCCATTCCGTAAAGCCGGCATCCAAAGCAGATGATTTCCCAGTTTTTGTTGTTGATGTTGACGTTGCAGGTTGTGTGACAGCTTGTGTTGATGCATATCGCCGACTGCTCCCTATACAATATGACAGTGGCAATTTGAGAATTTGTGGCCTACACAATCGTTGCAGCACTGCAAAACAATTTTTCTATGTTACTAAATCGCCGTAAATATGTTTTTGTTTATATAAACCCAAAAACTCACTTGTTGTGTGACTGTTAGATAAACACTGCGCTCTCTGTTGAGCATGGCACTGTTTAACTCAAAATGGCGATAATATGTTATCGATATGTTCTTGTACTGCAGCTGGTCACACTGCTATGGTATTTCGTTTCTAATTATAACGTTTTTATTTTATTCAAATCAACTTAAAATAAACTAATGTCCATGTTATTTCATTTTATTTTGTAAATTAACACTCATGAGAAATCGCAAAGGACAGCAGACTGGCAAATGCTGAGAGTGCTTAACAGCGACAATGTTGGTGATCGTGAAATAAGCTCTCAATTAAATTGTTAACTAAGCTTTTGAGAACGCGCATATATTTGAGTATATTGAGCATTGAGCGCCAGGCATTTGTTTAATAATAGACGCGACCAGATGAGCGACACTGTCCAAAGCAATCAAATTCTTGTTCAGTCCGAGTCGACAACGACGACAGCTCGTTGTTGCATTTACGATCTTGTGCCGGTCGCTTTTGGTCAGTTACAAAACTAATTTACATAGTATGTATTTCGTTTAAATATATGATTTGAATTATATTTAAGGGCATGAAAATATTAAAAAAAAATTAAGTTTTTGGACAAATGGCCAACACAAATAAACCGTTCATTAATTTTAGCCAATTAGGGCTAATGCGCAGAAGAAACTAATAATATAATAATAATGTTCCTTAACTGAATTTTCAAGTGCCAAAAACGGTTAAATAACAATTCAGCTAATCAATGTTGAATACAAATACAATTAAATAAAACATAGATTGATGTTTAGTGACAATTTGATGTTTTCGTGTGTTGTTTAACAAGCTGTAAATATTTTTAGCACAATTTTGGCGTGCTGCGAATTCGAAAATAGTTTCCAATGTTTGTGTGTGCGTAATTTCTTTACCCGAAATGCGCACAAGTGCAACATGTAAATAAATATATATATATATGGGTTAATATAATAACAATAAAATACAGTACACGCTTGGATATAAAAACTTTCAGAAATCGGCATTTTCCAGAAATTAAAAGCCGTTTTTCAAGATTTTAGGTGTCTTGCAGCAAATCTTAAGTTGGAATTAGGGAAAGCATGATACCCATTCAGTTTTTATGTAGATATAGATTAATTCGAAAAATCTAAATATTATGCGAAAACTCTGAAACTAGAATGTTCCAATTTGCGGTTTTGATCTGTGTTAAATACAAATCAAAATTGTCAATTTGTCTCAATTTTGCCAAACTTTGAAGAAATTGTTTTCTTTTTTGAATATCTGCCGCAAGAAACGGTTTTCCTTATCTGCATGAAGAACGGGTTTCCATATTTTAATTTGTGATTTAAGGTACGGCAGTATGTCGATGACATCGCTGGGTATAAGCGCTGGCTTCATGGTCGGCTGCTGCATTGCAGCACAGATTGCGCGCCGGGTGAGCCGTCGACTGCTCAGCCAGGAAGGCATTGTGCCCGTGCTGATGAACGAGGCAATTGCCGCGGCGGAACTGTGCGCCTGTTGTTTTGAGCTGATCATCGGTAAGTGGAGCTGTGCCCGCTTAAGTAGAAGATTTACAAATTGGAGCATATGCAGTGGCCGATAACTTTGGCGTGGCCACCTATGCCATTTTTTTGTTCCTGCTGACCATCTGGTGGGGCAAGGTCTGGGGCGATGCCTCCGCCTGTCCGTACACACACATGGAGGACGTGCTGGAGGGACGCACCAGCTTTAAGGAGATGGCACTGCGCACCTGGGCAGAGCTAATGGGCGGCTGTTGTGTGTATCGCATTGTCCAGGTCTTCTGGTGGTTGGAATTCGCCGAGACGCACAAGGGGCGTGCCTTCGAGGAGTGCAACGCCGATTTGCAGGTTAGCCCCTATGTGGGTGCTGCCATTGAGGGTGTGGCCACACTTCTGTGCCGCCTGGCCTCCAAAACGATTAGCGTGCAGGAGCCAAAGTTTAGTAGTTATATTGATTCCTTTATCGGCACCAGCCTGGTGGTCGCAGGTAAGTACTCGCCCGCCTGAAACGTGGCTACCAACTGCCGCCATGTCCTCTCAAAAAGTTTACGCTTTTAATTATGCCCTGCTTACAGCCTTTAACTTTTCTGGCGGTTATTTTAATCCGGTGCTGGCCACGGCTCTCAAGTGGGGCTGTCGCGGACACAGCAATCTGGAGCACATCATCGTCTACTGGATTGGCGCCTGTCTGGGTGCTATGCTATCGGTGCCCATTTTCAAGCTGTCCATTGTACGGCGCTTCCTTCTGGGCGACGAGAAACCAAAACAGGCCTAGACTGCCTGCAATTACAACGGCTAAAATGTAAACGCATAGCCAATAGTTAATTTATTTATGCTTTAAAATTATCGATAATACCGCACAATTTATAAAGCCTTGTTATCGTTCATCGAAACGCGAAATTCTTCGATATTTCATGACATCAAAAATACTAAACAATTATTAAATACGATAGCAAAAATTATCGAATTTAAAATTCGTTAGCCCTAATTTTGTTAATTTCAATTGAAAAAAAAAAAATTAAAATTTTAAAATAATTACTTGCGATATTTATAGTAAATATTTACCGATTTAAAAGATGGGTAATAATATTGATCGAGCAATAAACTAATAAAACTTGCGATTAAATATATTTTTTGATAATTTAAAGAGATTTAAATTTATTTTGTTATATCCAGACGTATCTTTTTTATTATTAACCATCAAATACCATCAACTGTTATTTATTATCTAAAATCACAATTTTTACATGCTATTAAAAACTAAGTAGATAATTTAAGAATATTATGTTATGTATTGTTAAGTTTCCCGTGTAGTTACATAAAATATGTACTTATTTATATAACTTCCCCATAGCTTAAGTAAGCATATAGCCAGATATCTTACTATTGTGAACCGTGATATCGTATTTATGACTCCTGGTTGGCAGCCGGTGCAGGTGCCGCTGCTGCTGCTGGTCGGCGTCGTCGACGACGTGTGACGCGCAACACGACCTCATCATTGATCCGCTCGAATTGATAGTCACTGTTGCCCAGAGAGCAGCGTTTGGTCACCATGGAAGAGTCGTTGCTGTTCTGGCAGTGGCTCTGCTCCATGGTGCTGGCATTGAAAGTCTCATCAATGGTCACATGCAACTGCGAGGTGTCCGTAGTCAAGGCTGTTTCTGGTGGCGTTTGGGGCACAATTGGATCGGCGGTATTCACTGTGTCCCCATCGTTAACATCTACTCTACGTTTTTTTAGCGGTGTTTCTTCTGAATCTTCCGGCGTAGCGCTGCAGGCCTCATTGTTGCTTCTTCTTTTGCTGGTTGTCCGTGCTCCGAGTTTCTTTATTCTGACCTTCACCTTTGTAGGAGTCTTTCGCGTCGTGCACGCAGCTGTCGACTGCAATGGCGATTGCATAAGTATCTGGATAAGATCCTGTTTAGGCGTTTGCGGCCCCTTCATGGATGTGGACGTTACAGCTGTATCGTCCGGATGCTCATCGTTTTGTGACTGCTGATGCAGCTGCTTCAATGCCAGCTCAATGGTATCCGTTTCTAGGCTCAAATTCGGATAGCTTCCGTCCAATGTGATTGCCTGCTGTTTATCTGGTATTAGCTCATTCATAACTGCCTCGAGTGCAGCATCGTCCTCGGTGTGATCAATCTTGGTTGAATCCGGCTGGGCGTACATAACTGTAGCTGCAACGACTGTCAGCTTGGGCGTTATTGTTGTATTAACTGCCACAATTTTCGAGTTGTGCTCATTTTGATTAACTGTGATGAACTGCAGCTGAGACTCTCCTTCATTCTCCGGTGCTGGCTGCGTTAATGTCTCGACATTAAAGTTCAACCCTGGCATTTGCTCAGTAACATCATGTGCATTGGACAGCTCGACTGTTTGTTTCAAGCTGTGCTCCTCGCTTGTTCCATCTACTTTAATTGCCAGATTTTCAATATCCACCATGACGGGCAGGCGTATGTCCTCAATTATTTGTATGCTTCTCATGCCGCGAACTGGACGCTTGGGCGTAACCTCCTCTGCCTGTGCTGCTAATTGATCTAATTGACAAGGGATTGAGTCCTGGCTGGCAGGCGTCGTGGGTTCGCTTAATGTGGGCTTCGCTGCTGCATCTATTTCTTGAAATTCGGATGATTCCGAGTTTTGATTGCTTTCCATTAACTCATTTTCCATGTGGTCCTCACTTTTCGCTTGCTCTAGCTCTTGATCATCATCATCATCAGATGATTCCTCTAGTTCCTGAGCATCATTATCTGATGATTCTCTGTTGTCATTGATTTCCCTTAACTGATTTTCCCTGTTGTCCTCACTTATCGCTTGCTCTAGTTCCTGAGCATTATCGTCTGATGATTCCATGTTGTCATGGCTTTCCATTAATTGATTTTCCCTATGGTCCCCACATTTCGCTTGCTCTAGCTCCTGAGAAACATCATCAGATGATTCCGTGTTTTCATTGCTTTCTCTTAACTGATTTTCTCTATGGTCCTTACTTTTCGCTTGCTCTGGTTCCTGTGCATCATCATCAGATGATTCCATGTTGTCATTGCTTTCCCTTAACTGATTTTCTCTGTGGTGTTCACTTGGCGCATTGTTTGCTGTCGAATTGTCGCTCCTTTCGCCTTCTGATTCTATATTTTCGGTTTCATCCCCAGTCGAGATCTTATTCGTGCTTTCTTTGAGTTCCTCAGTTGGTGCACAGTCTTGATTATCAGTTACATTTGGCTCTACATCGAGCTGTTCTGTAGTATTGGTTGCTTTCTCAGCTGACTGGATTTCAAGCGATGTTTTATCATTGAGAATCATTTCTGACATTTTAACTTTAGCTGTTTCATTTGCCATCTCTTCTTCAGCAATTAATGCCAGTTCCTGAATATGATTATTTGTTTTAGTATTATCCACATCGCTTGCTAGCTCGTGTTCCTCTGCAAAGTCAAGACAATTTTGTGCTTCAGTATCTACATCGCTTGCTAATTTCTCTGCAGCAGTAAAGTCCAGACCAGGTATATATTCATGTGGTTCTGCAACCACTGGCTTTGTTACCTCCAAATCACTCTTCAGGTCTAGGACGGATATATGTTGATTTGTTTTCATATTATCCACCTCTCGTGTTAGATCCTCTTGTATTACAAAATCCATATCAAGTATATTTTCATGTGTTTTTGACACTATATTTTTCGTTGCTTCCTCTTCAATGGACATATTCAGACCCGGTATGAATTCCTGCGTTCTCGTGTCCACTTTGCTTATGGTGTCCTCTTCATCTACCAAATCCAGCCCTGGTATGTATAAATTTGATTTTGTATCCACTTTATTTATGACTTCGAAATTAGCTTTCAAGTTCTGAGCAGGAGCATTTTCATGTATTTGTGCATCCAATTCCGTTATTAATTCTTCCTTAAAGTCTAGCCCGGGAATTAGCTCATTTGTTTTTCCATTATCCACATCGTTTATTAGTGCCTCGTTATCAACTAAATCCAGGCCCGGAATGTATAGATTGGTTTTTAACTGCTCTTCGGCTATAAAATCCAGGCCCGGAATGTGTTGTTGGTCGTTTGTATTATGCACTTTATTGATTATTTCTTCTGCATCCAACAAATCCTGAGCAGTTAACTGCGCTTTGTCTGTGCCCGACATGTTTTGCTGAGATTCTATGGTATCCACCTCATGAACTGACTGCTCTTCTTTATTTGCATCCTGTCCCTGATTTGTTTCATAGGCTACTGCATTTACGAACTTAACTTTTTGCAGAACTGAAATAGGTTCATTTTGTTTTGTATTTTCTGCATTTACTAAGGGTTTTAAATTGGGCAGCGGTGTTTTTGGTTTCGCGACAACTTGATTATCCACTTGTTCCTCATCATTTGCAAATTTCTGGTCCATGTCCTTACTTTCAACATTGCATACAAAATATTTGTTTATATTTTCAGCTAATTTTTGCTTATTTTTTCCAGATTTTCCGCTGCTTGTTTGCTGTACTCTTGCTTCGATTTGGCTTTCCGGCGTGCACAGCTCTTGTGGCGTTAGCGGTTCCATATTTAACATTAGATTTTGGAACACTTTTTCACTGTCTACATTGCTGCTGCCAGCATTTGTTGTCGCCGCTGGGCTTTGTTGCTTGGGTGTGCTGCCAAAGAGATCTTCCATAGTTTTTGGTTTGTGGTCATTTGTAGAGGATTTGGTATGGTTTTTTCTTTCGGTTTCCCGTGAACTTTTGCGTTTACTGAAACCGAGATATGTAGCTTTATAAGCAGGGAAATATTGCTGGTAATAAATGCCAACGTTGCAAACTTACCTGCTCCTGCTGCTATTTTTGTGGGTCGAACGGGAACGTGAACGCGAGCGACTCCGTCGACTTCTTTTTAGATCCTTGTTCCTTGAGTTGTGCCTCTGGCTGTTGCTTCTATAACGATCCCGACTGCGACTACGACTGCCACGTCGACTTCTATCTCTATTACGATCTCGATCTCGATCCCGATCTCGTAATCTGTCCTGCGGATTCCTCACATCAGCTGACCGCTGACGCTCTGCGCCCGAGTCAAATGGCTTGTCTCGCTTGTGTTGCGTCATTTTCTCGGGGCCAGTCTCCCGGCTAATAGATCGTCTTACGGGTACGTGCTGTTGTGCAAGATGTTTCATCTTCACATCGCAGTTTTCGTTATTGTTGTCGATGGCAATTTCAGCTTTCACGTCAGACATATCCTCGCGTTTGAAGCGTTTGTGTTGCTGATGTTGCAGCTCGTCTAAAGGTTGTGTCTGGGAGTTAGGCTGCCCCAAATTGGGTGCACGCTTGCGTCTGAAGCATATGTCATCTTTCCTATTAAAAAAAATATACACATAAGATATATATATATATATATATATAAGTAATTGTGGCTTTCGACAGAGCTACTTACTCCCTGCGCAGCTGCGTTATTTGTGCATCTTTGCGTTTGATTTCCGCCTTAGCCGTATCGAGCAGGTTTTGGAAATTCACCTCCATTGTCTTAATTTTCTTGGCAAGTGCTTTGTTTTGCGCTTGCAAATTTGCAATTTCCAGCTGTGCGGCATCATATTTTGCCTCGCAGGCCTCCAATTCTTTGGATTTCTGGCAGCAAATCGATTTAGTTTCATTTAGTTGCTTACGTATTTGCGCTCACCTTATTTTCAGCTTCTTGAAATTCATCCAAATCATCATAAATATCGAGTTCGTCGCTCAACATTTTATATAAACCATGTACATTATTTTATAAATTGCAGCAGATTTAATGCGCGAAATACGACCAGTGTTGTTAAGAGCACAATCATGTAGACAGGGTCAAAGCAGCTCTGCGTTTATGGGCATCACTTTAACTTGTAGCGAGCCAGTTTGAAATGCAACAAAACATTGCCCTAACTGTCATAATACACACAGCTGACACTCAAATACACAATAACAAACTAATTTAAATACACACAAATAAAAAATGAAATGGCTGACCACAGAGAAACGCGTCCGTATTATTACAAACTCGAACGTCAAAAGTTTGCGTGCATTACATATTCAGTAACAGCAGCATTTCTCATTCTGGCCCTGTTGCAATGGTATCTATTTCATTTATTGTAAGTTACTATTGTTTATATTAGCAGCATTCAACTAACACCCATTCTTTTCGCAGTGATGCCACAAATAAGTATTTTACCACAAATTATTGGGTTGGCATTATATTTTTCGTAATGAGCTTACTGCTCATCATATTATTCATTTTCTTCGAGGATCTTCGCTTCTTTTCACCCATCAATTGGATAGTGGCTTTTATAATAGTGAGTCACGATTCATGTCCAACTTCTTGCTAATTTTTGGTTTACAGTTTGAATGCATTGTCGTTGGCGTTACATCGTTGATTGTGCGTCATTATCAGTACCACTTTTTAGTGAGCTACCTTATTTGGACCGTTGTACTTGTAATCTTCCTTGTACTTGGCTCTTTTATACCAGTAAGCAACGATCATTTAATAAATTTTTATGAAAATATATATCTTTTACCGTACATATTAATACATTAATTTACAGCGTGACTTAACGTTGGATATTGTGGTACTTGTTATATTTGGAATTATTTCCATTATTGGTGCCATGTATTTTCTAATGCTCTACTTAGTTGCGAATGTGCCTTATTCGTTTTTTGTGTATCGCGCCTTCATTGTTTTTAGCATTGTGACCGTACGCAACATTCAATTGATTTATCTATTTTCAAATTGTATACTAATTTCTTGCATTTTACAGTTTATCATGTACCACGCGCAAATTATCAATGGTGGACGATTTGCTGAGATTCGAGACAAGGACTATCTTTTGGCGGCGCTTATATTATTCTACGATTTTTTGCTTTTGTATTTATTTACTTTTCAATTGGCACCAAAGTGGTCTGATGTGTGCGATACACACAGAAATATTACAAATATTTTTGTAGTGGATGAGCATTTGAAACAAACAACACCGGAGGCAAAAATGGGTCTACCCAACGCTATTAAAGTCGATGTGGAGGTATAAGCGTCGTTTTAATATTTCAAAACTTTTGTTTAAACTTACGCGGTCTGTTAAATAAAAAATGTAAATTGCTTGCACTTGATGGGTAACACTTTATGATGGCGCAGCCAACTTCACACGTTTCGAAATTTGGCGCGCTGCAGCTGTTTTCATATTGTTTTGGGCCGTTGTTGTTGCTGTTAATATTGCTGCTAATAAACTTTATTTGGCACAAAGCTGACATAAACAATAATTTGTGTATTAAGCAACGTCACACACAACAGTGCAGCGCTTAGTTAAGCAATAGCCATGGATCCAACCATATCTGTTTCGAAGGTAAGCGAACGAATTTGAAGCCCAAATATAAATTTAAAACACTTGAAATCTGTGATTAGGGCTGTTTTGTCTATAAGAATGGAGCTACACGCGCCAATAAAAAAACGCCAAGCAAACGCAAACGCACAGAGGAAACTAGCAGCCTACTCGGCAAGGAGATCACGACGCAGCCCTTCTATGCCGCATACACCGAATGCTGGAATCAGCTGCACAGCCACATTGTGCAGCTGCAAATGGCTAGCAACGCGCGCACACTGGAGCAACTTGTGGAGTTTGTGACCGGCGAGGGGGCTTCCAGCATGGGCAACACGGAAATGCTGCCCACAGCGGCGCTGCTGACGGGCATCAATCAGCCCGATCATCTAAAGCAATTTGAGACGCTGACGCAGCGCCTGCATGCGCAACAAGCGGCTCGTGTCTGTGTGCTGCAATCACGCGATTGCGCCACATTAAAAGCTGCTGTGGAGTCCATGGTGTACAGCTTGATGGATGATCAGTTAGAATTGGTGGACCCGGAGGACGCAGAGGATGAGCGTGAGCGCGATCGCAAGCGTCTTCGTCGCACTCAATGCACCATGAAGCAGCTGATCGCGTGGTATGACAACAACTTTGGTGATGTGGATAAGCGACGCGCTTTGGTCATTATTCTGCCCGATTTTGAGTGCTTTAACGCCAGCGTGCTGCAGGATTTCATACTTATACTCAGCGCTCAGAGTGGCCGGTTGCCTTTTGTGCTAGTGCTGGGCGTGGCCACGGCCATGACGGCGGTGCACGGCACGCTGCCCTATCATGTCAGTAGCAAGATCAAGCTGCGTGTGTTCCAGACTCAACCGGCGCCAACGGGCCTGAACGAGGTGCGTAAATATCTTGGACTCCATTCTGCTATAAAGATTTACATTCTATATTTTTTCATTTTAGCTGCTCGACCAGGTGCTGCTCTCGCCCAAGTATGCCTTCCATTTGTCTGGCAAGGCTTTCAAGTTTCTGACCCACATATTTCTGTACTATGATTTCTCCATACACGGCTTTATACAGGGCTTCAAGTACTGCCTCATGGAGCATTACTTTGCGGGCAATGCCTTCGCCCTATGCACTAGCTACAGCCAGGCTCTGGGTCGCATTAAACAGTTGACGCATGATGACATGGAGACCATTAGGCGTTTGCCCTCTTTTCGTCCTTATGTGGAGCAGATCAACGATTGCAAGCGCATTATAGCTGTGCTTACCGACGATGATTATCTGAAGAAGAAGCTGCCGCAGCTGTTGCGTGACTGTCTGCTGCACTTTATGCTCTTTCGCTGCTGCCTGGAGTTCTTCACGGAGCTCGTGGGCGATCTGCCACGCTGTCCGCTGGGCAAGCTGCGGCGTGAGCTCTATGTAAACTGCTTGAACAAACCGATCCAACAGCAGCCAGAGTACAAGGAATGTTGGCAAATGCTCAGCTTTATGTCCAAGGAGGAATTCGTAGCCAAGCTCGCCAAATGCATTGACCGCACCGAACAGTTTCTCGGCGAGCAGATAGCTCCGCTGGAACTGGGCGAGGCCTGTGCGGATGTAATGCGCGCCGAGCTGCAGTCGCTCAAGAAGCTGCTCAACGATGTCGAACTAGCCACAATGGAGCTGCCCACACCAGCCACCGAATCCACTGCATCCACAGATGCACGCACTTTGACCGATCTCAAGCAGGTGGCCTCGCGCCATGAACTAAAGGCACAGCTGCTGCAGCGCAGCAAACAGGACAAACAGCAATCGACGTCAGAGTTTGCGCGTGCTCTTAACAATATATTGTCGCACATTGAGACGCACCTGGTGCTGGCCCATCTGCGTCCGCTGCAGCATGCACCACCGCTGCACGAACTGTACGTATTCAGCGACATATCGACGGTGCGCCGCAACATCATTGGAGCACCACGTGCTGCGCTGCACACGGCGCTCAATAATCCACATTTCTACATGCAATGCAAATGCTGTGAGCTGCAGGAGCAAACGCAACTGGTCAGCACCATGCCCGATCTGTCGGTGCTCTACAAATTGCATTTAGAGTGCGGTCGCATGATTAACCTGTTCGACTGGCTGCAGGCATTTCGTTCCGTGCTGCGTGCCGGCGACGAACAGGATGAAGTGCCACAGGAGCAGATCGATCCGCAGATTCAGTGAGTATATATTTAATTTTAAATATTTATTTATGTTGATTCGACTTTCTATATGCAGAGCACGCTTCACCCGCGCGGTGGCTGAACTGCAGTTTCTGGGCTACATTAAAATGTCCAAGCGCAAGACGGACCATGCCACACGTCTCACCTGGTAGGCGCTATACAAAACCAACTTGCGCGTTCCCTTATAGCGCAACTAGAGACCAATTGGATTTGAGCTTGGAGATCTGCTTGGTGTATTTATTAAAAAAATACAAATGTCGTACATAATATTTGTTCTCAGAGAAAAAAGTACTGTTCATAACGTTTCATCATCCAAAAAAATACCATATTTAATAGGTCTATACTTGTATAAAAATATAATTGTTTACTTTTTGATATTTTTTCAATGCCTGTTTTAATATCTTGAAGAAAATATGTGTGCATATATATGTATACATATAAACAAGTAAGAGCTATCTAGTCAAGAGTCCCAAGTAGTCACTGGAGATTAGAAGATATCTTAAATTTATATGGATTTGAAGCCTTAACAATTTTGATTCAAATAGTAAGGGGTTATATTTTGGGAAATATATTTTATATATAATTATAGCCAGATATTAATTTTTTCTAAAAATTTGTTAGACAACAAAAAAACGAATTGGAAAAAACTACCAACTAAATTCCATCTACCAATCAAAATGAAAAGCAATTTTCATTGATATGTTACCTAGTGCTTATTGTTTAAATTGGGGTTTACTTCGTTGGGTTATCTCGAGCGAAACATAACCTCAAACAAATCTATTAATAGCCCGGAAAACAGTAGCCCCAACAAAAAGGTCGCTGCACACGTAATCAAATTGAACATATGCCCCTAATGTGCGTATGTTTGTTTAAATCTTGAGCAGACGCACTCACTTTCTGTTTGTTGGAGTATTTACCACAAATTATTTGAAATATGGTGCAAGTGCGGCATAAAGGAAAACGCAGCCCACTTCGTTTTGTATGGGGTGTTACCAGTCTGCGGTTGCTTCCAATCGCTCTGCCCGTTGGCCATATTGTTGCCAGCACCCTGTTTCAGTTAATTGAGCGAGAAAAATGGTATAAAATGTGCGGCATTCTATAGAAATTCCGCAGTTCTTCTCTACACTGTGTAGTGGACTGTCTGCAAGGTTTTTCCCATTGTGCTCCACTGAGATATCGAGAGAGATATATATACCAACATGTATATCCTCGCTCCATTTGGAAAAATGGAAGTTACCATCGTTTTGCTGTTGGTCTCTGCCTCCATGGGCGGCATTGGTGGGGCACCAGTTGAGGTGGGTCGAAATTAAAGTTCGATTGAATGTTAACTAACTTTTAACATGCATGTTAAATAGGCCCCTGAGGTATGTCTTGAACAATCTGGAACTGTCGAATGCGCTCCCGGTAAGTTTTTATTTTTTTTGTGACATTCTCTAGCCTCTATGTGGGCGTAGCTTAGTTTAGTTTTTAAGATCTGTTCAAGATCTTTTATTCAAATTGAATATTAAAAGGTTTTCCGCTTACATGTCCGTCCAAAAAATTGTGGTTTTTATAATTCTGAAATTTTAAAAACTAGATTTTAATCCCATCCAAATTGAATATTTTTACTAGTTGAGATGTAAGCTACTTTTAAGAAGTTTTATAGAGTATTTTGTAGTCGTTTACGCTCAGCTGTCGAATTTGCTTCCCTAATTGGTCGCAAATTTTGTAGTTTTTTGTGCTCAACTATGATGTATCCTATAAATTAAGGTAACTATACGTAATTCTAGACAACTTACAATTTTCACCAAAATCATTTTTATTTGATTTTTATTGTTTTATTATCTAAGATTCTTTTATTTAAACAAAATATTTTGTTTTACTGTGAGTTATTTGGAAATCGATCGCATTGGTCTTTGAAAAGCTGCGATATGTTTTCTAATGCCACGAAATTTCTGATATCCCTTGTTTCTGAAATGTAGGGCAACAAGTTTTGGGTGTAGAAGCTAATATTCTGCGTTTTATTTGGGATAAATGGGTTGGCTGGCAAAAATCCTCAGACTAAACCCTCCACGCGGGTGCCAGCTGGGCAATGGATGCTGTCACGCCTGTTGGTTAAATGGGACAAATATCGAAGGTTACCCTTCCATTTACACCACAGGCATTGCAGCATCCAGCTAAGGTCTCGGTACAGCCTGCAGATAGCGCTGAAACCGAGCCATGGTCTCGAGGTATTTTCGGATTATTAATTCCCCAAGTTTCCTTTGGGAAAGAACATAGCTAAAGAAGGAACACAACTTTAAGGACTGCAGCCGAATAAACCATCGATTTTAATGAATAATTTTCCAGATTATAATCTTAAAAGTTTCAGCAATAATATTAATGAAGCTAATATCGAGAGCCAAGTCCTGAAGCATTAATCGGAAAACATTAAAAGTATTTATTTGTGTATTTTAATCCTTCCCATAGAAATGTGACACAGATATACGTGATAATCCCGAGCAGCTGGGACCATATTGAAGACCACATGGCTCATATCGTATCAAGGATTTACTATCATTGAGAAGCAAACAAGTATATCGAGCACTTCAAGCTGAGAGCAACAGGACATTTCGACTGTCCTGCACCTTCCAACAGGCAGGCCTATGCCTCGAAGATCTGGGAACTGGGAAAACATGAACTCGCTCTTTTTATTGAATTTTCGAGATGATTATTAAATCAATAATGCCTGCGGCATATATAATAAAATCAAGTTAAACTTATTTTTTAGTAGATAAATCGTGCCAAGCTCTGAATTGCTGTAACAAAGAGTAAGAGTAAAAGCCGGAAGTGAAAAAATGATAAAATCAGAGAGAGAGAGAGAGAGAGAGAGAGGGAGAAAGAGAGAGTAAATTAACGATGGTTATGTTCATAGACAAAATTTATTAAATTGCTAACAAAAAATACCCAAACTTCATTTCATGAGAATTGCATAGAAGGGCGACATTTTTAAATTAATTTGCATCTCAGTGGGTGGTATAAGATAGTGTCTGCGTTTATTTTAAGAGAACATAGATCGAGTATCATATCAAGACAAACAGTTTTGTAGATTGCTTTTTAAAATTTCCTGTGTTTCATTTAATAAATTAGCTCATATTTTATAAATTGTAGCTATTAGTTAATAATGTTTAAAGCAACAAAAATGCATTGGAGCTTATTTTGCTATTCTGATTTCAAGCGAGTATAGTCAAGCGTCTTAGAGAATATCAACATATTGCAGCTCATTCTGTCCAGCTCAAGGATTGATTACTTCACATAAGTTTCAGCGTCTCGATGGCCGCAGCGATGCGTTCGATTTCAGTACGGGATTCAGTTAGCTTTGTCTCATTGGCTGCTTGCACCTCGGCTGGCACCTTAGCAGCATAGTCGGATGCCTGAATTGCTTGGGTTATCTTGCTGACGGTCTGCTCTAGTTGATCGCGTTTTTTGTGCAGCTTGGCAATCTCCTTGTCGGCCTCGATCAGACCCTTGAGGAGCAGATGCACTTCACACTGTCCTGAGATGGTGAGGATGGCACAGCCAGCGGGCGGCGGACTGTCGAACGTCACAGTGGAGCAGTAGGCAATGGTAGACAGATCGCTGGCATAACGCTTAAGTATAGCATTGGGGGCTGAATCTGTGCAAACGATATAAGCCTCCGTCTTGGTTTTGTTGGGCAAATTATAATCAGAGCGCGCGGAGCGTATCACGCGTGCTGCCTTCTGCACGAATTCCACATCCGCTTCAACTTGGGCGTTGCGCCAGTTTGTGTTGGCTATGTGATGTGAATAAAAGGCAATTAGAGAAGATCGGGTAATGTTTGTACAGCTGATCACTTACTTGGATAACTGGATACGCAAATGCTGGGCGTGCGGTCTGCGCGCGGCAGACGCTGGAACAGTTCCTCGGTAATGAAGGGCATAAATGGCGACAGCAGACGCAGGCCATAATCCAAACATACATACAAAGTGCGCCTGGCTGCCGCCTGCTGCTCTGCGCTGCCGCTCTGAAAGATGGGCTTCAGGCACTCCAGATACACGTCACAAACGTCGTACAGCCAGAAGGCGTAACAGGCGCTGGTCACGGCAGCAAAATCGTAGGTATCGAAGCCAGCATTGCAGGTCTCAATGGTAGCCGCCAAACGGGACAGAATCCAGGCGTCCATTTGATTCGAATGCTCAGTGAGCGTGAGCTGCGTATTGTACAGTTCCTCGCCGTTAAAGTAGAGCAGCGCGAATTTGGTAGCATTCCAGAGCTTGTTGCAGAAGAAGCGATAACCCTGGACGCGATTGATGTCAAGATTAATATCACGCGCTTGGGTGATATAAGCGCACAGGGCAAAACGCAGCGCATCTGAGCCGCATTCGGGTATGCCCTGTGGATAGTCCTGCTTTTGACCCAACTTGGCCCTCTCAATCTCACGTGGATCGAGATTAGATCCAATCAGCTGCTCGTGCAGACCCTCTAGTGTAATACCGCATATCACGTCCATTGGGTCGATCACATTGCCCAGCGATTTGGACATTTTTCGGCCGTGTGCGTCGCGCACCATTGGATGCAAATAGACCTCCTTGAAGGGCAGCTTGCCCAGCAACTTTTGGCCAAAGAAGACCATGCGTGCTACCCAGAAGAAAAGTATATCATGGCCCGTCTCCAACAGCGAGGTGGGGTAGAAAGCCTGCAAATCGGCCGTGTTGTCTGGCCAACCAAACACAGAAAAGGGAAACAGGCCGGAGCTGAACCATGTGTCCAGCACATCCTCGTCCTGTTTCAACAAAATCAAACTAGGATCCAGGCCAAAGCGTTCAGAGGCTTTGCTCAAAGCCTCCTGCTCAGTGCGTGCCACAATCCAATACTGTTCTTCTTCAGACTAATAAAAGTATTGACATGCATGTTAAATTTACCATGAAGCTTTAAATTGCCAGTTTTACTCACCGTGCTAGGCTGAATGCTGGATTCCTTAAAGCTCACATGGTAGGCGGGTATGCGATGCCCCCACCAGAGCTGCCGGGAGACACACCAGTCGCGTATGCCATCCATCCAATGATACCAGGTCTTCGTGTGATGCTCCGGCACAATTTTCAGCTCACCGGAGCGCACAGCCTCTGTGGCGGCGGCAGCCATGTCCGCGCATTTGACATACCACTGTGGCTTGATGAGGGGCTCCACCACATCCTTGGAGCGACTACAAATGGGCACCACCATTGCATTGTTGATCGTCTCGCGATAAAGACCTAACTGCTTGAGCCGCTCCAGTAGTTGTTTGCGGCAATCGAAACGCTTGAGGCCGGTGAACTCGCCATAGTCGCCAATGATGAAGCCATCGTCATTGAAGATGGTAATAAAAGGCAGATTACAGCGTTTGCCCACCTCGTAGTCATTGGGATCATGAGCTGGTGTAATTTTAACTGCTCCTGTTCCAAAATCCATGTCCACAAACTCATCACACACTATTGGCAGGCGGCGTTCGCAGAACGGATGCACCACATGCTTGCCATGCAAATGCTTATAGCGTTTGTCCTTTGGATGGACAGCCACAGCCGTGTCACCCAGCATTGTTTCAATGCGCGTGGTGGCCACAATGATCTCCTCATTGCTATCCTCCACCTTGTAGGCAAACTTGATGAGTACACCAAACTCCACCTTCTCCTTGTAACCAGGTATAGCCAGGAACGTGCGTCCCGGCAGCTCCACCTTGTCCACTTCAATGTCTGATATAGCGGACCGCAGCGTGCACGACCAATTGACCAAACGTGAGCTGCGATAAATGGCACCCTGTTCGTGCAGGCGCACAAAGGCTTCGGTGACGGCACGGCACAGTTTCGGATCCATGGTGAAGTTAACGCGTGTCCAGTCGTAGGAGGAGCCCAAAGCCTTTAGCTGATCATAGATGCGACCGCCCTTCTCGCGTCGCCAGTTCCATATGCGTTCAATGAACTTCTCACGGCCCAGATCGTGCCTTGACAAGCCTTCATCGCGCCACAGCAACTTCTCCACCACCACCTGTGTGGCAATGCCCGCATGATCACAGCCGGGCACCCACAACGTGGTGCGTCCCTTCATGCGTTGATAGCGCGTGATGGCGTCCTCAATCGCGTTGGTCAGCGCATGACCCAAATGCAGCGAACCCGTAACATTGGGCGGCGGTATGACCATTATGAATTTACCATTCGGATTGGGGGCATCAATGGAATCACGCTAAGGAAGAGCTCGTTAGGAATTGCTCTAAAGTTTCTTTGGTATTCTTTATTTTACTTACGCCATATTCGGGTGTAAAGAAGCCCTGCTTCTCCCACCAGCTGTACCACTGGGCCTCCACATAGCGTGGACTGTATGCATCTGGGAGGGCTCCGCTGATGTCCTTCTTGTCGCCAGGCGCTGTGTTGGCCGTATAAACTGCAGCCTCTTTTACCTCTTTGGTGCGTTTCTGTAACAACGAAAGCATAACGATAACTTTCACCAATTCAAATAAGTTGATAGAAGAGTGCACAGTTGAAGATACCCTGCAACTCCAAAGTGTTGCGGCATATAAGGCTCGAAAATGGCGTTTGCTCCCACATCACTCGTATGAACTTATCATAGCCCCTTTACACCCACAGTTAAACACTGGCTTTTGGTTACAGGGCAAAACAATAGTGGAGCACAGGCACGATTCTGTTAAATTAATTTGCGCTCACCTTTGCCTCAAATAAGCAGATTAGTATGCACCCTTAAGGCCCTGTACCATATATTACCTACGCAGTTCATTATGTAGATAAATATATATGTATATTTACACTTTATACTTTTTCTGGCAGACTGTTACATACACAGGCACGAATTAAGTCCACCCAATATGTTCATTTCTTTGGTCACAGGGTATAACAATAGAGGTGCAATTACTCCATAGACATTCACTTTTGGCGATGTTTGCGTTTCACGAAAATAATTAGACAGAAATGAGCATAAGCGGACGCGAATTGCCAACGTTTACATGAGTCATACGGGTACGTAAATACCCTACAAACATAGTCTTCGCAGTTGCAACAACAACAAAAAACTTAACCTAGCACACTTTGAGGCACAGATATTTACCTCGGGCTTCTCCTTCTTCTCACCCGCCGCTGGTGCTACCGCCGCCTTTTTGTCCAACTTCGCCTGCAATTTGGCTAGTTTCTCAGCTTTCTTAGCCTCCTTTTCCAATTGTTTGGCCGTCTTTGGTGGGCCGTCATCACCGGCTAGCGTCTCGGCGGTGCTTGGCTGTTCCTGTTCTGGCATGCTGCTTGTTAATGTCTTCAATTGAGCTGTTGTTGTTCGCAACGACGATTAAATAACCGATTTGGGCTGTTGCAATATACTTATCATTACAAGTAAACTCACTTTTAAAGTTGTTTTATGCAGATTGCATCTACAGATGAAAACGTGTGCAAACGGTGTGACCAGAGCAGAAATTGTTTTGCCTAAAATATCGTTATATTTACTCAGCTGGAAAGTACTCGCACGACTATCGATGCTTTTGTTTAATCGACAATGGTGCAGCTCTAACTCTTTCAATGTGTTTTGTTAAATTTAGCAAAAAAGTGTGCAATTTTTGTGTATTTAGTATTATGTTCATTGTAAGAAAGTGATTGACTATAGAATCTAGTAAAGTGCAAGTGTATGAAACTAAATGAAAAATGTCGTATGCAGTATATGCCACAGAAATGCCAATGGACAACGACAACAGGATGGAGACGGAACGCGTTCTTCCAATTGTGGTGTAGTTGTGTATGGATACTGATTAGAAGACGAAAATTGCAAATTGGATGCCACAAAAACAAAAAGTTTGGTGTTTAAAAGCAATGCGACAGTAAAAACCAACAACCACACTTAAACACAAATCACATACAGCCCAGCACACACACACAAACACACACACACACATAGGCATGTGCAGCAGGCGAGCTAATCTATTGTAAATAAACCGCATACTGGTCTATTGTGAACGCTCACTGTTCTCGGTCACGTACGCCGTTTGTTGTTGCATCTGTGCTCTGAGCCCAAACTATTGCGAATTTGTTAAAAAGAAATTTTATCAAAGCAACGGACGAGACCAGCGGCATGTAGAAAACATTCAGCTGCAACTGCTTAATTAAAGGTGAGTTATTTAGCTTTAAGTTTAATTTGCAATTGAGCCAAGTATTTCGCAAAATCGATTTTTCAAGTTAACTTTTGGTCATGCAACGAAGCAAAGCCGCCCGCACCCTGCCGCCTACCGCTCTTCCGAGCCGAATTGGCGGCTCTCTTTGTGGCATACTCTTTAATTTCGTTTCCTTTTTATTATTGTTGTTTTCTTTATTCTTTAGCCGGGTAACGCGTCACTTAGTTTTGGCAATTCAAAGATAAATATTTAGCATACCTTTTACGTATGTGTGGGTGTAAGGGGTATGTACAGTCTGTGAGTCGGAACAAGAGTTGGGCATGTGATGTCCAATATTTAATGTAGATTTTGATTAGAAATCGTTTTAAAAATGTTACTAATTTTGACTTTTTGGATAACATCTTTCCATTAATAACGCTATATCTAGATTATAAACTTTCTTATCTTGATCAAAACCTAACTGATTTTCGAGCTTTACATTTTGGTAACATTATTAATTTAATATTTCTTATTTGTTTTTAAATCGAAAATATCTAAATATTTAGTTCTAATTGGATCATATAATATATTAAAAATACTTACACTAAAATTTTGCTTGTCACCTAGCTTATATCCATTATGATATAGCATTCAAAATAGATTTATTGATGAAACAAAAATTGCCAAATTTTTTTAATGTTTTTTCCTGGAAGGTATATATATGCCTTTAAGCGATTATCTCTATTAAGATTGGACTTGAAAAATTAAGTTAATAATGCTACTGAAATCATTAAAGTATTTGAGATAGTTTGTTTTAAAAATACTTTTATTTATATACTTTAAAACAACAATATGAGTATAGGATAAAGGGGTCATCGCTACATCACTAGCCTGAGATTCGAACCAGCATCCTCTCTCATGCTGATTCGTTATGCCTCTTTGACAGGTCCACTTAGAAATCAGCAGAAAAGCCATAAAATATACAATATAAAATGGCTTTATTTAAGTTTTGAAAATTTTCAACCAATTCTTCTGTAAAACAAAGCATTGTTATAGAATTTATTTGACTGCATTTAGTAATTTATTTGAGTCCAGTCACTCCTAGTTGGTTTCGTCAGTCCATTAATGGGTTCCAGCTTTGCCACGCCCCGAAACTAAAGCCGACAGCTGCTATACTATCGCGGTGTTAATGACTTCTTCTAATCAAACAAACGCGCCTCGGCTCGCAGTGTAAACAAAGCGTCGAACAAATGTTTGAAAGGCAGGGAAACGATATAAAAAAAGAAGTTATTGACATGCGTAGGGACAACCCTTAACCAGAGTCAGCAGCGACAGGATAATGAAACAAAGGGCCAAGTCCAGGCTATCCCAGACGACAACTGACCTGCGACAAAGACAGCGCCAGAGAAACATCTGCCCCGAGTCCTCGAGACGTCTGGCTCTGCGGCCTACCTGCAGGCCAGGGCGAGGCCAGAGCGCAGAGAATGGGAATTGGGAACTGGGAACTGGGAACAGGACACCCAAGCAAAGTTCAATGTACGCCTGCGCAAACATTTCACAGGATGCACGCGCAGCTGCGACAGGATTCGTAGCTCGGATGTGCGTGATTTTTGTGCGCTCTGCTTTAGTTTTGTTTTCTTGTTCCTCCGTTTTTATTTTTTGCTCTCTGGCTCTCTCTCCCTCCGGCCACTTTCGCACTTCCTACCCTACTTAATGCTGAAAAAAAGCGGAAATCTCAAATGTTGTAACAGTTTTTTTTATTTTGCCAGACAACTTGTATGTAATCTCTGTCCAACAATCGGGCGGATCCCGAATACCTTGTCCTGGCCACGCCCAGCTCTGCCTCAGTGAGCTACCGGTTTATCCCAAAAACAAGTTGCGCCGAACGCAATTTGAAACTTTTTTCAGTTCGTTGGGGTCCTATTCCCTCTCGATTGGGGCGATCGTGCCCCTGTCTACGGGTCGTCCACGGCGACGTATTGAATTACAGTTGCACGAAAAGCTGCCTCGTCTGGAACGTATCTGGTTTTTTGGGTTATGAGCGACAAAAATGTTGCTGTACACTTTGTTATCTTCGATATCCATATGCTGGCTGCACTGAAAAGCGAGCTCCCTTCTACTGGGGGGCACATGCAGGTGATGCAGCTCCGGCAGCTCAGGCAGCTGCTAATGTTGCCTAACCAGCATATAATTTATTTATTGGAAGCGTTGCGGTTAAAATCAATTTGGTTTTTTTTTTTTTTTACTATCTCAACAGCTGCGATTACAAGCCAAATACTCAATAAATAGTCAATAATAAAAAAAATTCTAAGAAATAATGTTCATATAGAAAATGTGTATTATTGGAGCTAAACCTTCAAGAAACAGATCTTAGATAAGTTAAAGTGCTCGATGGGAATTGAAATATGGTTCATATTTATTGGCATTTGCAGCACTTTTGAACAAAGAATTTATACAGCCTCGAATTGGGCTATCGAAAATTTAATATATGCTATATATTCTATCTTAAAGATTTTTTGATGTGCCTGGAAATAATAGAGCTAAAATAAAATAAAACCTGGCAGTAATCATTGAGAACTCCTTTGACTTTATTTGACTAGAAAACAATACATGTTTTTATTGGTCATGTAGATTATAATTACAGAACTCTACGATTATATAAACCCTCTAAGTAATTTTAAGATCCGTAAAGTGTATCTTAAGCAGTTTGTTTCTTAAATTGTTGTGCTTCAGGACTTCTTTCCATATTTTGTTGATTTAATTCAAAGCAAATTGTTTGCTCAGTCTAAATCCTAACTTTTTCCAACTAATGCTCACACCCACAAAAAACACAATATACATATTTATTTTGTAGCAATAAGACGAGAGTTCAATTAACAATCAATCAATTGAATCTAGGTTGTGACAGCTCTTGCGAATCGCACAACTGTTTTGATGTGCACACCCAGTGCACACACACATACAGATAGACACTCAGATACACACACACACATACACTCATGTATTCGTGGCAGCAACCGCAGCCAATCAATCGACAACCATCAGCTGCCAAGTTGAAATAACAACTGGAAATGGAACTGCAACTGCAACTGCTGCAGATGCTGCATTGTGCTGCAGTCCTTTCAGTTACACTGGGTCCTGGTGGCGCATGCCAAAACGCTTGCAGGAGCAGCAGCATTTATCGTATCTAGTTTTTAGGGGAACTCCCAGAGCCAAACAGATGTTGCCCACAGTCTGGCAATCAATGCAACAGGGGGCAGCTGCCATAGTCAGAGTCAGAGGCAGGCACAGCTACGAAGGCGGCCCGATCCGCTTGCAGCCGGCTTCAAGGCATTTATTAACATTACCTTTACGTGGCGACAGATGGCAGGCGGGCAGGCAGGCAGGCAGCTAGGCTCGGTACGGGTCAAGCAGCTGCTGCTGCCGCTGTTGCTGCTCCTGCCTCTGGGCTCTGGGCTATGGCTAAGCACTTGAAGTGCAGGTGTTGCCCGAGTTGGCAACAGCATATTGAGTCGTCAGCTGGGCGCTGTCCAGAGTTTGGCCGGTTTATGCGTTTCCTGACCGACCCTACACACACACACACACACATACGACACCACAACATTTAAGTGGGGGTTGTTGCCAAAAATCAGCTGTTTTTGCGCAATGTTTATAAACAAAATGTAACCCTTAGACAAGTCAGACTCTGCCGGGCCATATATACTCACATATATAGATAGATATTTTTGGAACCACCACTGAGCTGAGCTCTGCCGAGCCGTGCTGTGCTGTGTGCTGTGTTGTGAGTAGAGTTAAAGGCAGAGCAACCACCGGCATACGTCCATGTCCACGACCTACTTTGGCGCACTGGCTCTGGGCCACATGGCGCATGGGGTGGTTCCGCTCACAACAACAACAATGACAGCGTAAGGCGACGGCCTTTGTAGGTGCAAGGACGTTTGACACCGGGAAAACCCCCCATATAGCCGCCCAGACAGGGAGGACGGCGTAAGCAACCACCAAGTTAAACGCAAGGCACCGACCACCACGGAAAAACCATGTGCTCTGCTTTGCTCCGCTCTTGGTCATGTGCTTAACCGAACCACCACCGCCAACAACAACAACAACAACAACATTGCGTATTACCCACCTTGCAGTTCATTGGCATGTGCCGGCATGTCATCAGCCTCATCCACACAACGTCTTCGTCACTTTTAGGGGTTTTCCCAAAAAAAAAAGAAAGAAAACAACAGAAACCAAAACAAAGTGCGACTTGGTGGTAGTTAGAATCGCGCTCCCATTCATAAAGCATAACATAAACATACCCCCGGCTCAGTCATATATATATATATATATATATATATAGACACCGAGCATAGTGTATTGTTTGTTTTGACTGTCTCCGGGTTCTCTATTTTAGGTGGTGTTTGTTGGCATAGATTTCCCGACCTAATCGCAGGTGTACCCGCATATATATGTATATATATATTTTATTAATATAGACTACCCCCTAAAACTTGTGGCCAGCTCAACAGGTCGCCTGGCTAGTGGTTGTTGGTGTGTGTGCGTCTGTGTTTGTGTGTGTGTGTGTGTATCCCGATTGAGGGTAATTAGTATTTTTTGGGGTTATACAATTGACATTGGTCCAAGCTTGATATATATATTGTATATATGTAGTGCACAAGCCAAGGGGTTGAAGGTCGTACAGGTTAGTACTTTAGTGGGTTGCTGGGATGATAACAAAAACATGCCCTAAGTCAAGAGTTTTGGAATTTAATGCCTAATACAGTATAGCTTGAGAAGTTTTAAAATTATAATACGATTTTAACTAGATAAAAGGTTTGAGAGATTATCAAAAGTAATAACAGCATATAATGGTAAAAACATTTTAATAACACTTAAATTTATAGAAAACAAATGAAATGTGGGAAAATTATAGCATACTTCTTTGCAACATTTATATGATTTCTAAAAAATATATCACAACATTCAAGTACAAGCATTGTGGTATAATAATGAAAGGGTTCGATTTAAACCTTACCTTTCGATTTAAATAACATACTGTACAATATTCAAGATTATACGACAAGTATTTGGAAAATGGCTATAAGAATATCTCATAGATTTATATAAATACCATTAGATAACTAAAACAACATTCATGTGTTCTATTATTTGTGACATTTGTCTTATAATAAAATTGTCCCTAAGAGTTTTTATAGTACAAAATAATCAAATAGGGGGAAGAAATTTTTATATGAATGAAATTTTATCCCACTTCTCGTTCTTAAAAATGTTCCTTTATAAGTTTCATATGATAAATGATCATACATGATAAATGATAATAAGATATTATGATAAATGTATCTCGAAATGCCTAATTCTTCTTAATTTTGGGCTTTGATTTATTTAACTGATATTTCTAAATGTTTCAAGTTCAATGTGTGAAAAGATTCTTTTATTGGTTCAAGGGATATTGATTCGTTACGTAATTTAATATTTAGCTCTCGTCCTCAAAATACACTTTTGTTAATTCTTTAAAAGAATTTCTTAATTTTGTGCATTTATCTTAAAGTAAACTGGAATTGAGCTGCCCTCAAAGTCCTTGAGATCTTATGGCCCCATTTCTCAAGGCATTTGCCAAAACGGTGTAATTAGAGCATTTGTAAGGCAGGAAAAGTAATAACAAAAAAGCGTCCGAAATCCCGTATGCGCCAGTTTTCCGGTCGAGCTGACACTTGAACACGCGCGCCGTTAACTTGAAAAAAAATTTTTCTCTTATTTTCTTATTTTTGCTCTACAACGTTTTTGCTTTGCGCTTTCAAAATGGCGACGTCGCTGACCAAAAACAAAATCAATGCAAGAAGGCGGCGACGTCGACGTGCGTAGACAACAACAGCGGCAGCAGCAGCAGCAACAACAAAAACAACAAAGGCAAACATTAGAAACAGCATAAGCAAAAACGCTGACAGCGACGCAGACACTAAACAATTTTGCAGCAGCGCAAATCAAACGACACAAACAATGGCGGACAAGGCAAAACGAAACGTCAAGCGCAAAAGAGAATTAATTAGATTGCGGCGGCAGCTGGGCGCAAAGGCGGCAGCTGAGAGAGTGAGTCAGTATGTGAGCTGTTAAATATAAAGAGAGGAAAGTATTTGTGTGTGCTTGTGTGTGAGAGCAATTGCAATTGCGAGTGCGCAAGAACGAAGCAGCGTAGAAAGCATCAAAAGCTTCAAATTGTATGCGTACAACAACAACAACAATGGCGACCAGCGATCCAAGTACAACAATAAGTAAATACGAACAGAAACAGAAAAATATTGTAAAAGCAGGCGCCTCCTTGCGCCCGAGCCCCTCCTCTTTATCCAAAGGATATGTACGAAATGTAACGAACAGCGGCAACGTCGGCAAATGCAAAGCAAAACAAAGCATTGAAACGAGCCAAAAAAAAAAACAACACAGTTGTGCAATTGAGATAACAAAAGGGAAACTTGAAAAAAAGGGGACGCGCGCTTTGCTTTTTGTATGACGCGTGTGCTATAAGCCTCACAAAAGGATATAAAACGGGCACAGGCAGCGCTAGAATAATAAATAATGCTTGTTGTTGTTGATTTTGTTGTCGGCGCAGCAGCAGCAGCTGAGGCCGTTGGCGAATCGAAATTTTATGAGAAAATGAAATTGTATTAGAAAATATGCTGCGTGAATCACACACGAGACACACACACACACACACTAATATGAGCATATACACACGTACACACACACGTATGCAAGCACACTCTGTTGTGAATAGGGGACGCATATTATGGCGTTCTCTACGCGCTTTCGTTTCAGCCGACGTTAACAGCGGCCGCAGGACGACGTCATCGTCAGCAAGTTGTTGTTGTAGCTGCTGCTGCTGCTGCTGTTTGGTTCCTGTTTTCGCTTTTTACCGTTCAGTCAATGACCACATTGTGTACACAACGTGTGTATGTGTGTCTTGTATGTGCCCCTGTTTATATATATGCGTGAGTGTGTATGTTCGTGTGAGCGCTTGTCCTGCCGGAAGTTGACGCCGCCGCCTGGTCATTCTCGTCGCTTTTGCCCAAGCTCGCTGCGACGCTCTCGCTCTTGCTCTTTCTCTCTCACTCACTCTCTCTCCAACTGGCCGCCGTCTCTTTCACTAACTCGATGCTACGCTTGAGCTATTTTTGTAAAAAACAAGTTTCTGAGTTTGCTGCGCGCAGGATCCGGCTCCCCAAACAAAAGTGCACTTTAGCTCAGCTCCTTTTCCAACAACGTTTTTCAGTCCTTGCGCGCACGGCCTCTCGCGTCACGCTTTGATCCTGCCGTTGACGTTGCCGTGTTCCCTTTGCCGTTGCGTCTCGCTGCTGTTGCCGTTGCCGTTCGTTCCTTCCCACTTCTGGCCGTCACCCATGCCACATACCATAGGCGTTGCCCAGCTAATGACATGTTGTAAATTATATTCCCTGTGCAATGTTTCGTTTCTCTTTCTTCTTGTAATTAGTTTGGTTTCGCTTTTTGCGCTGCGGCTGCTTAAATTCTGTATTTAAAGGCTTTTTTCTTGTCCTGTTTTGTAAGCATAAAAGTTGTTTGTGTGGGGTTAGGGGAAAGGATATCTTGTTAGGCGAGTTGGGCATGCTGCTTACGAGTGCAAACCGAACCTTTCAATTACCTTCAGCTGTGCTCTGAGATCAAAGTAGGCTTGAGCTCAAATTGTGGTTATCTTTAATTTAATTAAAATTAATGTTAATTAAAAATGTGCTGTCTTACGAGCAGGGTGCCAAACATCTTTAACTTCTTGTCCTCTTTGTTAGCAATTGTGTAAATTGTGTCAGATGTTGTTGTTTTTCGATCGTATGCTTTAGGAAATAGTATGTAATACTACATAGATGTGTTTTCTTTGGTACTTTTCTTTTTGTGCCCAATTGACCAGACATTTCTACGTAAAATGTATAAATCTAGAAAATATTTTAGATACAGTCATGATTATGATGTTTATGCCTTAAGATCGTTTTAATTTTGTGGTTATAATGCTGCTACTGCATATAGTCGGAGTCCCGAAAAATATTAATTTGAAAAGGATAACACTTTATTTTATTCTATTATTATTCTCTGTGGTCGCTAGGAAATCATATCTTCCAGAATTAAGAACAGACCCTGATCTGATCTTCAACCTGAAAGATAGACCCACGACAGTCTATCCAGAAGGAGGTTTAAAAATTTAATCAAAACCTGCAATTGAAATGATCAATGTACCCAGCTGTTTATGGGCTGAAGTTTGACATTTAACATGTAAATCAGTTTCGATTTTCCCGGAAAATTTAAAAATATCTGGCGGAGGAAACCACTCAAGTGCCAGCTGAAAAATGTGCATTACCATAGCTTGATCTTCAAGTGATCGATATGAGATCCTGTACCCAGATTAATGTAAATACCTCTGTAAATCTCACGCTAACTACGCGGACTAATACAAAGCGTAATTATGTGTAAGCCAGGCGCGGTAGTTCAACTCCTACCTCGTCTAGCGTTTTTCTACTCTCCCTCCTTCCCGCTCTCTCTCTCTCTCTCTCTCTCTCTTGTGGCTTAGCAGAGAGCGAGCGAGCGAGAGTCCCAGGACACGAAGCATAGCAAATTTCGGTGTTTTTGTGCAGCATTCGCTGCAGCTCGTTTTTGCCAATATTTCACAAAAACATTTGCTTCACAAAAATCTATTGTTTGCCACGAACCAACTGCCGCTTTTCCTCTGCATTTTCCTCACACGTACACGCACTGACGCACACACATATGTACACACATATTTGTATATCATTCATTGTCCTGACAAACTTGTTTTTGCTCTTGTTCTTATGCGCGCTCGCTCTTGGTTTTCCTCGCACATTACGCTTTCGTACCGTCATTCGCATTAAAAGGACAACGCTCTGTGTCTGTGTCTGTCTGCTTGCCTGTACGTGTTCCCAGTGTGTGCATGTGTGTGTGTGCTGCCGCAGTCGGCGTCGCAGTCAGTGTCGCTGGGCGCTGCGCTGCTTCGTCCTCGCCAGGCACGTCGTGGTTTCAGTTTACGCTCGCAGCTCCGACAGCTCAGAACATGTTGCTGATCCGCGCCCGTTGCCGTGTGTGTGTTTATAGCAGCAGTTCATAATATACAAATATATATATAGTTGATGTACATATACACAAATACAAACAAGCATAAATATATAGCAACAAAAGCAACATCCTTAATATTATATTGAGAGCTTTCCCCCCACCTGACCACCAGCCGGCAGCTCCAGACACTCAGCGAATGTTGCGGCCCAACATATTTTTACAGTTACAAATACAACAAACAAATAATTCGTGTGTCAAATAAACAACAAATTGTGCAATTGTGCAAAATACAGCGAGCGCCAGCCAAAGAGAGCGAATGTGTGTGTGAGAGAGCGTAATTTCAAAGAGAGCGCGCCTAAGCGTAAGCAACAAAAAGCAAAAGGAAAAAAAGTGTAGCACACAAAAAAGTGACAACGTAAAGAAGAAGAAAAAAGTTATTATTTTCTTAAGCGAAATACAACAAAAGCAATATGTGCAATAAACTGCAAAAAACAGGCAAATAAAACAAGCAAATACTTGTAAACGTTTTGGGATTACAAAAGCAAAAGAGAGTGAGAGCAAGCGAGTGAGAGGAAGAGCGCACACAAGAGTACGAGCGGGAGGCAGCATGAATATAAAATTCATCGAAGCGCACACAAGTGAGTCTTTAATTTTCAACTTTTTTTCAATACACATATATACACAATGCATATTACTTATAAACCCAAATGGCACACACACACAACCACGCACACACACATGTGTATATGCATGTATACGGCAGTTGCTCTCTCTCTCTCTCTATCTGTATTCATGCGACTCGCTGGTTTGCGTCTCGCCCAATTGCGCCTGTTTTCGTCCTGACAGCATGCGCTCTCGCTTGCGCACACAGCGCGCACTCGTCGTTAATTTTCTCTCCGTTGTCCTCGTCATCATCGTTTCATCGGGTGGTGGTACAGTTTTCTGCGTAGACCCAAAATTGCGTAAATTTTCTTCCATGTAGTTTGCTTGCATGTCTCGCTCGGCGTTGTCCTCATCATCGCCGTTGCTGTCGTTTTCGCTGTCGCCGTTGCCGTTGTCGTCCTTGTTCCCGTTCGTCCTGTTGTCGTCAAGCTTTCAATTTGTTTATTCATCAATTCTTTACTGCCAATAAACATTTAATATATTCCACAAAGAGGTTTGTACTTTGGTTTTTGTGTTTCATATTCTTATTGGGCGTGTTTTTCAGTGTATCCTTTTTGCAGCTCGCTATTTTGCTCTGCGCCATTTTAATTGGTGTCCTTTATATTTTTCGTATGTATGCAGCTGCGGGGATTAGTTGATTTTTGCAGATTTCTGAATACCTAATATCTAACATTTTCAAACTGTTTCCAGGCTGTGTTTAAATGTTTTCTATTTTTGGTTTTATTAAAGGAAATAGTTTAAACTTTTCTATACACTATTCGTGGATACATATAATATGTATGTGTATGTATCGCATTAACCCAGATACTCAAAAAGCTACTCTACAAGAAAAGAAAACATCAGTTTGTCTATGTGTGGAAGAGGAAAATGGGAAAATTTAAATTTATTTATTTTGTTATGAGCTTTGCCAATGATAAAAACAGGAATGGAAAATAAAAGAACGATTTTTTATAGTTTTTAATGATGAAATATAGGTAGTATAGTATGTAATTCAGTGAGAATGAATATAAATAATTTTAACAGGCACATTTTCCCAGGTTTTAATAGTCTATTATTAAAAGATGCTAACTTAAATTTTTCACGCAGTGGAGATGGAGCTGTTTAAAATGTAATTGTCGAGAAATGTGCACAATAGATATTGCACTAAAAGTTGAATTATTAGTTAACTTTAATGAGAATTTAAGTATATAATTAACACCAGAACATGATCACATCAAAACTTATAGATAGTATTAAAGCGTTTGTCTAGTTTTGAAAATTGTCAAAAGCCTCAAATATAGTTTGCTTCTTTAGATCAGGTTTTGTATTATGCGAAATATTGGCATATTCCTCAGACTACTTTTTGGAAAACATTTTTCAAATTTCAAATATACGATATTATAATGAAAGCAAATAAATTCTTATTGTAATTAAATCTAAACTAAAAGTCAAGATGTATAGCTATAGATATATACTAGAGGCTTAATACTGCAATATTAAATTCTAATATAGTACAGGTTTAATTCTATATAATTAAATACTAATATAGTACAGGTTTCACACTGCAGCATTAAATACTAGTTTTTAAAAAAGGATACTTTGTATATAAAATTATTATAAGTACGTATTTTTTCCATAAATCTTATTTACCTTTAATATACTGATTTCAGAGTTTTATTTAGTTTTGGGAGTTTAAGAAACTTTCTCTTCAGGCAAATTTTAATTAAATTCTAATGCAATTACTTTAAAAACCTGTTAACATAGCTCGCTTTACATTTTTCATTGAACATTGCTTAAACTCTTTTTATCTACAAGTTGTGCCTGCTTAAAGGTCGAAATTGTTTCAAAACCCATCCATAAAATATTTTACCTATTTGTTTATATATATTTATTAATAAAAGACTATATTTAATTTGTAAATCCATCAAATTTTCAGCCAAAAACGTTTTTTGACAAATTTTTCTCAACTATTATTTATATGATAAAAGCCTTAAACTTTCAGCACTAAACCAAAATATACAAAACGGTTTGTAGCATTTTTTTAACGATTCGAAAATACAGTATATAAATATATATATTCAAACATTTCTATTAAAAATTATTGTAAGCCTATCATAGTATAGGATCAATGCACCTTTTCAAGCTGGCCATAAAAACTAGCTGCACAAGCAGCAGCAGCAACAACAGCAACTGCCTGGGCTGCATATCCTGCCAGCCTTTGAAGCCTGTTCGCCTGCCTGCCTGCCTGCCTGGCTGTGCTGCTGCCCTCTGTGTGTGCCTTGTCTGCCTGCTGTTGTTGCTGTCCCATTGAAAAAGGGCGCTTGAAAATGAAGTTGCAGCTGTTCCTGTTTCACTGCTATTTGCTTAGCAACAACAACAATAACAGCAACAGCAACAACAACAGGAGCAGCAATGGCACCGGGGGCAGGGCACGCACGCATTCATGTCAAGTCTTAGGCATCTGCGCTGGATTAATGCGCTGATCGCTGCTGAGAAGCTGCCAGCAGAGGCGGCACCATTTGTTGCCTCGCTCTCTAGCTCTCCAGCTCTCTTGCTGCCTCTCTCTATCTATCTATTTCTCCCTCTCTCTCTAACAGTTACAGATCGAGTTGATTAAACAAATATGTCTGATATACCGCGCATTATGGTTTTCCGTCCCACCTGGGAGGAGTTCAAGGACTTTCCCAAATATATTGCCTATATGGAATCACAGGGCGCCCACAAGGCCGGACTGGCCAAGGTGGTGCCGCCATCCGAATGGGTGCCACGTCGCAGTGGCTATGCGGATTTGGATGCTTTAAATGTTACAATACCGGCGCCCATTTGCCAGGTGGTTACCGGCAAACAGGGCTATTATCAACAGATCAACATACAAAAGAAACCGTTAACAGTTAAACAGTTTAGCGAATTGGCCAGCACCGAACGCTATGCCACGCCCAAGCATTTCGATTTTGAGGATCTGGAGCGTAAATATTGGAAGAACATAACCTATGTGGCGCCCATCTATGGCGCCGATGTTAGCGGCAGCATCACAGACTCCGATCAGGATGTAAGTTTGGAGTGGACCGATTTTTTTTTTGTTATTGTTTTTTATATGCCTTGTTCCGCTGTTCGCAGAGCTGGAACATAAATCGTTTGGGCAGCATATTGGACTTTGTCAACAAGGACTATAATATACAAATTGATGGCGTCAATACCGCCTACTTGTATTTTGGCATGTGGAAAACCACATTCGCCTGGCACACAGAGGACATGGACTTGTATTCAATTAACTATTTGCACTTTGGTGCGCCCAAAACGTGGTACGTGGTGCCGCCCGAATATGGACGACGGCTGGAAAAGGTTGCCAATCAGTATTTTCCGGCCAGCTATAAGAATTGCAATGCGTATTTGCGTCATAAAATGACGCTCATATCGCCACAAATACTCAAGCACCACAATGTGCCCGTTAGCAAGGTAAACCCAACATTCAAAATTCCATTGAGGAAATAGCTAAGAAATATGAGCCGGAATTCGAGTTTAGGAATTGGATGTCCTTCACAGAGCTAATTTGAGCTAGCTTGTCAATGCCTTAGAGCAAATCCAACTGAGGACCTCCTTATTTATATATTTAAGCAGTAGACCCAGTGATTCATTATATTCAAAAACTTCGCTCTTTGATCTCTTTTGTCTACTCGAGTACTCATACCTAGTACTCACATTTGCCGGCTTCCAAAAAAAGCATGCATTCCAGTTCCCAAAGGAATTTAAAAAACTTCCGAGCGCTTAATTCTTATTCATAATCGAATAGGATTAGGACATTGAAGCCTTTCATGACATTTCTTTAAGGATTTGAAGACTGGAATCGGAAGACTTCCACAACAGTTCACGTATTTAGGCACCTAACGAGACTTGATTCTGGACTTGCCACAAGAATAGCTCTCCATAGACCCAGCTCGAATCCTGGCGCTCACATTTAGCCAAAGCTCTTGCCCCCTTCCTATGCTTATCACATCTTCCCCCATTCATACAGATCACACAGGAATCGGGCGAGATAATGATTACATTTCCCTTTGGCTATCATGCTGGCTTCAACCATGGCTTCAATTGTGCCGAATCCACAAATTTTGCCATGGAACGCTGGATTGAGTACGGAAAGCGTGCAACGCAATGTACCTGCAGCAACGATATGGTCAAAATCTCAATGGACACATTTGTGAAGCGTTTCCAAAGCGAACGCTACGATGCGTGGCTGGAGGGACGCGATGTGGGCCGTCATCCGGAGGATCCGCCCAATGCGGTGCCTACAGCGGCACCGCTGCCGCCGCATCTCGATGTGCTGTTGTGTGATAAAAAGTGGGTTGAATTGAACCCATCAAAAAAGGCATTTTAATATATTCATTTACTCATCCTCTCACAGAATGAAGAAGCAATGTAATCCCACCAAGGCGAAGAGTTTCAAGGAGCGCAATCCTGATTTGGACTTGGATGAAATCCAACAGAATCCCAATGTGCCCGACGATGTCAAGGCCATGCTAAAAGAAAGCGTGCTCACGCTCAACGAAGAGGATACCGAATTTGCGCCCGAGGATGCCATGAGCCTGCAGAGTCCCGCTGACTTCAAGACCAAGCAGGAGCTGCTAGAGTACATAGACGATGGCACTGGTGAGCCGTTAAACCACTCCCCAAATGCCTAACAGCCAAACCAATGCGCCTTTTCTGTTCTTTTCTTTTGTCTCTGTGGGGTTCTCTTTGCAGAGGATGACGATGAGGAGGAGGACTTCAAGCGGCGCAAACATAAGCGCAAATATGATGCGGACTACGATGACGATTGGCTGGCGAGCAAACGACGCACCAGCTCGCGAAACAGCAGTCGCGGTCGCAGTCCGCGTGCCAATAAAGACGATCGCTCCATATCGCCAGCATCCTCCACATCCACGTCCTCCACTTCAAGAGGGGCGCGCGGCGGCGGTGCGCGCGCCAAAGCGAATTCCACCCCGCGCAAGACGCCCACACGGCGAAAAAAGGAGGCCACAACAGCAGCCAGCACAGCAGCAACAGCAGTCAGCACAGCAGCCACACCAGCAGCAGCAACAGTTGCAGCCATCACTGAGAGTAGCAACAACAGCAGCAGTGTTGGCGCAGGTGAGCGCAACAGCAGCAACAATTTGAACAGCAGCAGCAACTGCAGCATCATCAACGGTAGCAACAGCAGCCACTGCAGCGCCACAGTCACAACAGCAACAACAACCATAGTCACATAAGATTCACAGTTCAACAGCCATCAAACATCAACATCCGCATCATCATCATCCAGCTAATCCAGTCAACCAGCAACTAGCTAGCCCCATCCCCCCAACTGTTGACTAACTAATTTTAAAACCATTTCAACCCGATCCCATTCAAAGCCGCTTTTGTCAGCGTTTTCTTTGTCAACGTCGTCGTCGTCGTCGTCTTTTAGTTTCTTTTCTCGTATTTGTGTTTTTTATATATGTACATGTATTTGTTTTGAAATTAGAAACTTTTGCTACAAAATAAGTCGTCAAAGTTGTGTCCTAATTTGTAAGCGCCTGAGAAATATATGAGAGCACGCTATATATATGTATACAGACATGTGTATATATATATTAAAAGAAACTCTATGCTAAAACTAACCAAAAACCAAAACTGTTTTACTAAAAAAAATTCTAATGAGTATCTAACTCGATTGCTGGTTGGGCTTCAGTTTCAGTTTCGATTTGTTTCTGCTGCAGCTTCGTTCGTTCGCTTTGCTCTCTATATATATATATATGTGTGAATATGCTATATATCTCTATATATATATGCTGTGTGTGTGTTTGTGTGTGTCGCTTCACAATCCCACCGCTTACCTGCCACCATATAACAACCACATCAACAACATCCAATCACAATAAACTAACTTTTATAGCACATATAATACAAATTTCGAACGCATTTTTACAGATATTAAACGCAAACTCAACGAACAACAACAGCATCAGCAACAGCCGCTGCAATTTATGCAACAGTCGCGAAAATTTGAGGGCAAAATACCAAAACTAAGTCAACAACATCAGCAGGCGACAGCAACAGCAGCAACATCTAGTCAGCAACAACAACAACAAATTGTTTGCATCAACATGTTGCCCGCAGCCAATACACTAAATGGCATTCCACAGCAGCAGCAGCAGCAACATCAGCAGCAGCAGCAACAACAACAACAACAATATACCAGCACGGATGGCAATGTCTATCAGCTGCAAAATGAAATACTCTGTGATGCAAATGGGCAGGCAACAACAGCAACAACGGCCACATATCAAACAACAGCCGCCAGCAGCAGCAACAGCAGTCCGCAGCAGCAGCAGCAGCAGCATCAGCAACAGCAACATGTTGCTGCCAGCGTTGCCGGTAAGTTGAAATTTCTATATACTATATATGTATATTTCTTTTGCAATACTCTTACTTAAAACCTTGTTCTCAATTACGTTTGTCGTTTTGTGTAGTATTTTGTTGCTTTCATTTTGTGTGCTCGTTACAATTCCAATTTTTGTTTTTGGTTTTTGTTCTTTCATATTTATTAGCTACATTTACTAACTCCTTTTTTAAATTTCACTTTTATTTAAACGATTCCAATTGGCAACATGTAATTATTTTTATACCATTTATCAAGCGCTCAACTCTCAACATTATCATAACGCAATGCATTAACAATTTGTAGAAATTTAACTTTAATTTTGTTTTGTGTTTTTGTGTTTGTTTATTACCTTTTTTGTTGTTTTTTGTTTTCGTAATTTCTAACAATTTTGTGCCAAATCAAACTGCAGCTAACAAGAAGAAGAAAAACGTGAAATGCCAAAGCAAAAAAAAAAAAACGAAAAGAACATACAAATTTGTTTACTATATGTTTATTCAATAAAATGTGCTGGTCTTCCATTTGCGGTGTTTTGTACAATTTTGTGGGCACAAATTGCCCAAAAAAAAATATAAACTTTTTTTTAAAATAAAAAAAGAAAATTATTAAAGAACGTCAGTTAAGCTGATTTCATACACACAAAAACTTTATACAAAAAATCAGAAAAAAGACTTCCAAAAGAATATCCCAGCTGAATGCATCCCAAACAAATAACAAATCGCTTTTCAGTTCTTTTACACAATTTACACCTCGTACATCATGTTAAACTGTCTGTCTCCCTCCCTCTCTTCTTGCTGAGCATATTTTACTTGCTGTCTCATTTCTGTTGATATATATATTTATATATGCAAACAGATATCGAAATATAATAAAAAACATATAAATAAATGCACAAATTAGGCCCCAGCAATATATTGGAATATATTTATTATATATTTGTATACGAATGTGATTGATGATGATGCAAAGCACATTTGAAGAAAGGCTCAAAACTTATTTATTTTTTCATTTATTCATTTATGTATGTATTTATATTTTTAGTTTATTTAAAGTTGTTTTTAGTTTAGCTGTTAAGTTATTTTTTGCTGTTCACAATGGAGTCGACGTTAGATTTGAAAGTGCGCTATATTCGTTCCGGTACAGCACAACTTACTTGGCACTATTCCCAAAAACAGTTACTATTCGCACAATTTTTTATTTGTAGCTTAAAATCCGACCTATTTGAATAGTTAATAGAAATATGCTACAGTTTAAAAGTTGGTCAAACTTTGGCTGGCTTTTTGTATATGTTCCAATTCCATTTCAAATCTTGCATTACCCCCGCCACCTTTTGCCACATTTGCTGCAAGTCTGCAACTTCCTTCAGTCAAAGAACAAAATATAAAATAATTAACATATTCAACTAGCGGACTTAAATTTTGTAATAAATTATGCTCCTCATTTAAAAGTTCTTTTTATTGTTTGATAAGGCTTGACATAAATAGATACAACCATAATAAAACCTAAAATTATAGTTTCTTCAAGTTGTTAACTCTATTTACACTCGTTTCACTACAGAGTTACAAATTCAAGCCATTTTTGGCATACGAAAAGTATTGCCCATCAGTTGTAGAAACGATGATGATACCAAAGTGCTGCCCATCAACTTGTATTCCCCTCAATTCCATTGTGAACATTGCGCGTAGTATATTTTATTTTAGCATTTTGCACAAATATTATATTTATAGGTATTTTTTAGTACTTCTTATATTATTTATTATAGCCAAATGTGGCCATTTTCAAATTGGAATCAATTTTGTAAACAAGTAAATTTAAAAAAAATATATATCTTTAATTTTTCTAGATATTTTTTATTAACCTTAATTTACTTAACGTTTGCTACCGTATGAAAAAGTATACTGACCTAATTCTAATTCGTAGTGACTAAGTAAACACAAATTTATGCGACAAACAACAAAATAGAAAAACCAATTCACTCATTTCTCTTTGGTATGTAGAGTATGCAGCTATATGTGGGGTATATACGAATCGGATATGCTCTATATAAATACTGTTTAGTTCGATGATGATTTGTAGCTATAATTTTTGCACAGCCCATTGATTAATAATTGATTTTTTTCTTTCGGTATTTGATTTTGAGTGAATTGTTGATTGATTTCGATTTCGATTACGATTACAATTTCGATTTCGATTTTTCGAATTGATTTCTTGATTATTTATGCAAATATTACATTCAAACACATCTTTTATATGAACCAAACCGAATATATGTACTTTCAATCAATATAAACAAAAGACAATGTGGTCACAACTATTAGTTCGTCCTCCATCCTGCACACGAACGCCACCACAAATGGAGCAACGGATGGCCAACAGCAGCAGCAGCAGCAACAGCAGCCCCAATATCATTATATAACCACAACTGGAGAGGATGGCCAGACGCCGACGACCATAGTCTTTGAGAACTATAACGGAGGTTTGCCCGCGACGGCGGTTAGCGCCGCCGCAGTGACCCCTGTCGTTAGCAGCATCGATGTTGGCGGCGGTGGTGCTGGTGGTGGTGGTGGCGGTGGCACAGCGGCAACAACGACAACAACAACAACTGCGCTGGTGAACACGGATGGCACAATTATTGAGTTCGATGGCAGCACCTACGAGGAGTATCATGTGCTGAAAAGCGAGAATGGAAGCAGCGATTGCCTGAGCAATGGCAGCAGCGCCGTGGCGGCGGACATTATCAAATACGAGCCACAGCATGTGGGTGACGATGAGGAGCTGTTGGGTGAGGGTGAGGAGAGTGGACTGCAAGTTAAATACGAGGAGCAGAGCCTGGAGCATGAACATGAGTTCGAAGAATATCACGTGATTAAATCGGAAGTGGAGGCTGAGGCAGCGGAACAGGCGGCTGGCACCATCAGCTACACCATCACCAGCCACGACGAACAGCACCAACAACAGCAGGAGCAGCAGCAACAACAGCAGCAACCACAGCAGACCATCAATGATGCGATACCCGGCATGCTCTCGAAAGCGGCGGCGGCCAAGCAGAAACGTAAACGCAAGACGCGCGTCATTGCGGAAGATGAGCAGGGCGAGTATCTGGAGAAGATGAGCGTGCGCGGTCTGGACATAGCGCGCTACGAGCACATTATCGATGGTGTCGCCTATTGCCTGGTCTGTGCCAAGAACGACATCTTCAAGACGTTTAAGAACAAGTACAGTTTCCAGCGGCATGCGTACCTCTTCCATGAGGGTCAGAATCGCAAGATATTCGCCTGTCCCATATGCAACAAGGAATTCTCGCGGCCGGATAAAATGAAAATGCACAAGAAGGATAAGCATGGCGATGTGCCCATGCCGCCCTCGTCAGCGTCGAGCACGCCACAAAAATCTGATGCGACGGGCACGCCGGCGGCCAAGCGCGCCCGGACCACACGAACGCCGCGCGTGCGCAAGCTGAAGGCGGGTGATGCGGCCACGCCCGCCAAGAAGCGTTTGGCGCAAATCGACAGTGTGCTGGATGAGGTGCAGAATGCCGAGGTGGAGCAGCAACAACAGCAGCAGCAGCAGCAGCAGCAACAACAACAGCAGCAGCAGCAGCAACAACTACAACAGCAACAGCAGCAGCAGCAAACGACAACCGCAGCGCCGCAGCAGCAGCTGCAAACGCTGCCCTCGCTCGACTTTAGCGGCATGATACTGCCGGGCGGAGCACAGCTGGCGTTGGCCAATCCCGGCGCCAGCAGCTCGATGACGCTGCAACGCGGCCAGGCAACGCCCACGCAGAGCGCACAGCCCACGACAACGACGCTCATCTATTCGAATCAGCTGGAGTTGCAGCAGGCGTTGCTGCAGCAACAGCTGCACGGTCAGAGCATTATGATACAGGATCAGGCGGGCAATTTGGTGCCGTTGCAGCTGGATGGCACCCAAACCATCTACACAACGGCGCCGGCGCCGCAGCGTGCGCAGGCGACAGCGTATCAAACCACAACGCAGCAGCAGCTGCAACAGCAGCAGCAGCAACAACAGCAGCAGCAGCAGCAGCAGCATGAACAGCAGCAGCAGCAGGCCACCAGTCAGGCCCAAACGCAGCCCACACACTACGATCTGGACAATGTGACCTACCTCAGTTCGACGGCAGCGGCCACGCCCACACTGCCCAACGAGCAACAGCAGCAGCAGCAACAACACGTCATTGGCACCGTGCAAAGCTATCAGATACTCACGCCCGATGGGCTGCAAAGCTTTCAGCCCAAGCTGGAGGCCACGGAACTGGGTGATCTCTGTCCGTACACCATGAGCGCGACGGGGGCGCCACAATACACATTCACCACACACGCCAGCGCGCAGCCCACGCTGAATGCGAACGCGCTGGACGCCCAAACCCAACAGCATCACCAGCAACAGCAGCAGCAGCAACAACAGCAGCAGCAACAGCAATCGCAGCATTTGCTGCAACAGCATCAATTTGGCCACAATCCGCATCATCAGTTTATGGAGCTGAAGAATGAGCTGCTGATAAAGAGCAGCGATGCGTATACGCTGGACGCCGCCTCCATGTACCACCTGCCCTTCTCGCCGACATCGATGATAAACGCGGTTAACGATGTGAACACCTCGTCGCTGCTGGAGACCAAAGAAATTAGGTAAACACAGTCACTAAATCTTAAATTTTACTCTCTCTCTCTCTCTCTCTCCCTCTATCTCTATACTATATAACTATATCTAACTAAAAGAAACTATGCTACTCGCTACCAGCTAAGTAAACTCTTTAGTGTAACGCGCTCTCGTTTGTTTTAGACTCGCTCGCTCGCTCTCAATATCTCTCTCTGTACTCGCTATTACACTGTCTCTCTCTCTCTCTCTCTCTTTCTGTCTGTCACCTTTTATCAGTTTTGTAGCGTAGTCAGCGGCGGCGCTGCGTAATTGCTGTCAGCATGTTGCAGTCGCTGTACCGTTACGTTGCGTTCCATTCCGTTTCGTTTTGTTTCTTTCTTCTTTTACTTAGTGTTAAACAACGTCGCGGCAACTACTAAACTAAATAAACACACTTTTAAAACATATAAAAACCAATTTGAATTTCGAAAATATAAAAAAATACCACGTACATTAACAAAGTTAAGTTTATAATTTTTTTTAGTATTTTCTAGTAGTTTTTCTTTAAGCGTATCATATGTACTATTTATGTATTTTGATATTATTTTTAAATAATTATTTATACATGTAGCTGGTATATTGCTTAACTTATTTATTTTTCAGTTAGCTTAGCTTTAATTTCAATTTGTGCATTTATTTATAGAGTATTTTTATAATGACTTTCACCGATTTCCATACAAATATATTATTTCTGTTCAGCTTTATTGTTGCTTTCGGTTCTGTACAGTCTTCAGTGCTCCAAAGAACACCTTAAATATTAACATTTTACCATCAACAAAAAAAGAGACTCACAATTTGTTGAGCTTATATGTACATATACATTATTTGTTGGGTTTTTTTTCTTTCGCCAATAATTTGTATTACAATGTGTTACTTCAATGCGATTTTGTTCTTTTTTTTCTTTCTTTTTCTCTTATTTTATTTTATGTACACAAAACCAACCCACCAACCAACCAATCAATCAATCAATCAATCAAAACAAACTCGCATATTAAAAAAATAATATAACTATAGCTACGATATATCAGAAGCCGTGCTTCTAGCGCTCTGAAAAAGCTACGACAGCATAACATACAAAAAATAAGAGCGACAACTGCAGCCAAAGTACCAAAAACTATATATTGTTAAAAGTAAATCAAATGAACATACGATAAAACAATATAATTAAATGAAGAAAAGCAACGCAAATGGAAACCATTTACAATGCGAAAGAGCGGCATACAAATGAAAAACGACACTAAATGCATATATTAAATATGTTTGATCATAACGCTTAAATACTCATAATACTCATTTACATTAACACACATTTTACAACACTAACAAATGAGGATAAAATCGCATGCATTCAACTGCCACAACACAGCTGTACGTGTGTGCGTGTGCCTGTGTGTGTGCACACAAACAACAACAAGCAACTTCGCACATTTTATTCATTTTTGCGCACTTCATAAACATTTCATTTGCATTTGTTTCAAAATGGACACCAATTCATATACATATAATAAAAATTACAAATATATATATATATATATATAAATATAAAATTGGACTTTTAAAGTGCAAGGTATGTGTACTTTTTTATTCGCTTTTTATTTATTTTATTTGTTTTATTTACTCGTTTTAAGTTTTTTATGTTTAACAGCTCATTATCCATTACTAACACACATTGTTGCTAAATTTGAGGCTGTTCTCATAGGAGAATAGGAAGAAAAACAATAACTAAGCAAGTGGGAAGAACACTAAAAGACTTTTCCTTACAATATATTAGTTTATTTGTTAAAACAAAAGCTGAAATTCAGAATAATGGGAACCTCAGAAGGCTTTCCAGGGATTTGAGAACCTCTTAAGATTGATTTACATTATATTTACTTAAATCTTAACAGATTTCTACACTATGTTTTTTTTTGTCATTTATTTATATTTATTACTTTTTTCAAAGGGCCTCAATTATTATGTCGAAATTTTCTATTTACATTTATTAATTATTATTTTCGACAACAGGATTCCATTCCATTCCACTTTTGGCAATTTTATTGTTTTGATCAAAATGACATTTTTTCTAGGGCTGCCTTTCAGTAGTTCGATAAGTGTCTAGTATTTTTTAATCGAAATGTGCTTTTATGCGCTTCGTTCAAATACTAGAAATATGGCTGTGAATTGGGGATAGCAACTTAATTATTGCTCCAAATGTCATTCTGATTCTGTCAGTGCAAACTGTCAACTACAGTATTACCTGCCAATCAGATCTAAGGAAATTCTCTGGCAAAGATTAGATTTTCTTTTTTATTACTGCACGTAGTAAAGATTTTCTTTTCATTAATGGTACTTTTTTTTTTGCATACCTTTGATTTATTTACGCATTAATTGGCCTCACAATTGGTTACTCACAACAAAATCCATCCATTACTTGTACATAACAACACACCCAACATATCCATTCATACATACATATTTTATGATTTACTAACCCCAAAAACCAAAAATCTAATACTAAAACAGAAAAAAAGAGAAAGAAAAAAATCCTTAAATTAGATTTAAAAAAAAACAAGCATAATGCTAATAAAATTGTTTTAAATCCAAATATTTGTTCTTTTTCATTTTTCTCAACAAATTTTGTTCGCCCGTTGTGTTCATGTTTTGTGCTGTTCTTTTGTCATACTTATAATTTGCATACAAAATTCATATACAACAACAACAACAACAAACAACAACAACATGCATCACCACAACAACAACAAAAAAAACCACAGGTTCTTCTAAACAACAAGCATACAACAGCAAGAACAACCAGTTCAAGCGGCCATACACACCACGCTACAACAACTACAACAACAACAACACTCAGAACAACATGCACAACAGCTACAACAACAACAACAACAACAACCACAACGATTGGCAGCGTAGCCAGGGCGAAGCGAATCGCATCTATTACGAGGAGATTGTCGTGAAACAAGCCAATTCACGCGCTCTCCTCGCCGCCGACGGCAACAGTCGCAATCGCAGCAGCAACAGCGGTAACAGCAACATCAGCAGCAGCAGCAGCAACAGTTGCCATAGCAACAGCAACAGCAATCGTAGCGCCGCGGTCAGTTTCGTCGACAAATTCGCTGACTTTGTTACGCATAATCGTAGAAATTTGAAAATCAACCGCGTCTCTCAAGTGCACAACAGACACACTAATAATTACAACGCTGTCTCATCTCTCATCCCAAATTCTAACAACAACAGCAATGGCAACAACAACAACAACAACAGCAGCAGCGCGGGCAACAACAACAACAACAACAACAATGTGAGCAGCAGCAGCAGCAATGGCATCAAGGCAACCATCGGCAAGAAGACGCCCGTCATTCTGCTGGCCGCACGTGGAGCAGTTGGCGCTGGTCACAAATCGCAGCAGCAGCAACAGCAGCAGCAACAACAACAACATCCGCCGCTAGCCCTCATCAATGGCAGCCAAACAGGCGGCAAGCCATCGGTCACATTGCTGCGCGTCAATGCGAACGCCAATCGCAGCCGCCAGGTCATCATCGCGCCAGACGCATCTAGCCTGCAGCAACAGCAGCAGCACCAACAGCAACAGCAGCAACAGCTGCAGCAGCAGCAGCAGCTGGTTGAGGACGAGGAGGAGCTCATCGATGAGGATGTCTATGAGGATGGCTTGTGCTCATCCACAGCGCAAATCTTGCGCAAATTTCGCATACCCAAAGGCACTGCGCTTACGGCCAAATCAGTGGATGGTTATTTAACCATGCCCACGCCCACGCCCTCGCCGCCAATTGCAGCAGCTGGCGTTACGCTAGATGCGGCCAGCTATGTGGACAATACAGACGACATCATCGAAGAGCTCAACGAAGATGATCTGGTCGAGGAGGTCATCGATGAGGAGACCAACTGCGAGGAGCAACAGCTGCTGCTGCAAGAACAGCAGCAGCAGACAGCGCATGACAACGATGGTCTCGATCTCAGCAGCAGCAGCAACAGCGATCACACAGCAGCTGCGGCAACAGCGCCAACAGCAACATCCACAATGCTGCTGCAGCAGCCGCAACAGCAACAGCAGCCGGCGGCAGCGCTGCAGCTGCAAACCGTGGGACCCAATGGCACCGTGACCTGCTTTAATCTGCCACCGAATACGATATTGGTGCAATCATCCGATGGCAGCATTATAGCGCATCCCAGCAAGGCTGGGCAGCAGCAGCTGATTGTGCTGCCCGCGGACTGGGCCACGGCCAATATGGCGCTGGCTGAGACGTCGGCAGCAGCAGCAGCTGCGCCGCAGCCAGCCCAAACGCAAACCCTGCTGCTGACAGCCGATGGCACCGCCATACCCATAATGGCACCACTGCAGCAGCAGCAGCAGCAGCAGCATCAACAGCAGCAGCAGCAGCAGCAGCAACAACAACAGGCCGCAGCTGTTGCTGCCGCAGCGCAGCTTTTTGCCGCGTAGGGTCTAATGGGTGGCCAAATGGGTCGATTTTTGAATAATGCCACAATAATGCCAACAACATATTTCTTTTAAATTCAATCAACGAATGTTGCGCTTGCCGCAAAGCAGCCACATGATTGGGCACAGCTTCGTTGTGCTGCTTTGCGCCAGTTGCAACAGAGACTAAATCAAAAAAAATAAGAATAGACTTTAATTTGTTTATATAATTTGTAAGCCCTTTCGACAATTTGTTAGGGGCATAGAACATCCAAAAATCGACGCATTTGGCCACCAACACAGGCAGCAAAAACACAAGCAAATCAAAACACAATTAAATTAAATCTATATTTAAACAATAAAAACGAAGCCAAGTAAAACTTAATAGCAGCCACAAACTCAATTGTAAAGCTAGGCAAGAAAAAGTATAAGAAACTCAACTGATATTACATAATGTTAAAATGCATACCAAATCTATTTTTCTACATAAAAAAAACACATAGCATGCATATATATACATACATAAAGAATCCTATATATATATACTTTGTATATAGTATATATAAAACTCATGTTTATGTTCATGTTGTGCGCAAAATGTAAAATGAAATGAAGTGAAAAATTCAAACAAAATGTTGTTCATAACTGACACACACACACACACACACACACACGCATGCACTCACTCATGCACGGCAGTGTTGTGTAACAAATTCTGTAAATTTCAAAACGACATTTAAATTATTTTTTAACACTAAGTAGCGTATATTTAAGTGCAAAAACAAAAAACCACCAACGAGACACCCGAGCCCAGTTTTCTAAATAATATTTTGAGCAGGCGCTGCCTCAGCGCCAGGCAAAAATTATTTTTAACTTAATTTAATGTTCTTAAAACTAAAAAAAAAAACAAAAAAAAAAACTTTTTCTGTATTATTTGGAAAAAACTAACTCATAATTTCTGCTTACCAAACTATGTAATAATTTAAAGCAATTACTTAAATACTATTTATGTATAAATATATATTTATATGAACGCATACACTTATATAATTTGTTCCTTTGCATAAAATAGATGAAGCCAGAAAACCCTATTGGCAGCTATGCAACGTATTTCACTTAAAGAGTATTGTCCGTAATAATTTATTTGATATATTTTTTTTATTGTTGTTCATATCTCTACCCTTAACAAACGCTACCCATCCACTCACATTTCCCTTAAATGTTGTATATTATTTAAAAACAAAAAACATACAAGTATATATATTATTTGCAATTTTGTTAAGCCATCCTGCATGCGTTAAAAATAAAACATTGATTATGATTAAACCTACGCCTAAGAATTGAAGCATAGCACTGACCGAAGTTGTTTATACTAAGCGCGGTACCCTAGTTAAGATCAAAGTATTTTTTCATAATCACAATGCAAAAACCGAAAAACAAAAACACGAAAAAAAAAACAAACAAAAACTAAAGTTATTGTTTAAGCCTAAAGAACTATTACTAATGGAAGACAATGATACAGTTTCAAAGCATATTTATTTTAAGATCACAACCAACAAACAAATAAGAAGAAGAGAAATATTGGAAAAGTGAGCTACACTTTTTGTAAGATAATTATGTAGATTAAGTCGTAACGAATAAACGAAACTGCAAGTAAATAATTAAGCGAACATGAGTAGAATACATTATGTATAAAAAGTCTATGAATAATAATAACTATACATATATAAATATATATTTATTATAAACAAGAAAAATACAATTTTAAAAATTCAAAGCAAATAAATAATTAAAATAAAAATTTAAATTTCAAATTGTCTATGTGTCATATTGGAGAAAATTGTGGTAAGTGAAAAATATACTTTTTAATGGTATAAATATATATGTATAAATGTCTCACAAATTGTAAGGTACAATTTTATTTAATTTTTAAATCAAAAAACAATAAATTTTTTTCCTTAATAATTTTACAAAGTCTTAGGTTAGCGCACGAGTTTAAACCAAATATTTTCCAATATTACTTCGTCGTAATTGTTTTAGAAAAACTATCCGATAGCAAGGAAGAAAAGTCTTATCGATAAATTAGGACGTTAGCGAGACAAGGCAAACCAATCAAGTTATCGATTGTTTTTCCACCAATAAAACCGTTTCCGTTCAAACGCAAGTGTTTTCAAAAGTACCAAAACAGTTTTGTAAAACTATCTCTGTGTGTATACATATATTTCAATTCTGGTTCTTGTAACATTAACAAAAAGTATAGCTAAATTTTGAAATTCACATAGTATGTATAATATATATAATTATATATCAATAATTTGGTTAAACAAGTGCGCCTAATCGCTGATGCGCGCATAAACAACGGCCGTGCGGCAAGGCGTATAGACTTGAATGAAATTGGAGCGACCGGCATGACCCCAGGGATCGGATTGATGCTTGCAATTCATGTCGATGCGATTGTGGCCGCCAAAGATGGGATCGTCGGAGGAAAGCACCGCCTGATAGGTGCCCGCCCAGTTGGTGCCAACACGATAGTCACTGAAACTTTGTGTTGGGTGGAAGTTGAATACAAATACGAGGCCGGCACGTTCAAAATGAATGGTCTTGTCGCCCTGGTGTTTCCAGCTCACATAAGCAGGACCCGAGTGCAGCCATCCGTAGCGTTCCTCCAGCTCATTCATGGCACGATCGAATTCATTAAGGTATTTATACTTTAACAGATCGTCATCCACCAGATTCCACTGGCGACGCGCATAATGATACGAGTCGTTGTTGCCCACGCGTGGAAAGTCCAGCCACTCGGGATGACCAAACTCATTGCCCATGAAATTGAGATACGCCTCGCCGCCCAAGGCGTGCGTAATGAGTCTTATCATCTTATGCAGCGCCAGGCCACGATCAATAATTAGCGAAGGCTCGGATACTTTTGACATATGCGTGTACATCTCCTTGTCCATCAGCCAGAAGGCAATGGTCTTATCGCCAACGAGCGCCTGATCGTGCGACTCTGCATAGGCTACCGTGTTTTCCATCCAACGTCGATTGGTCAGTGTGTGTACAATATTGCCAACGTCCCATTCATCATCGCTTTGCTCCTTCAACAGCTCGATCCATTTGTCTGGTATGGCCATGCCCAGCCGATAATCGAATCCAATGCCGCCCTCCGACACGGGACGACACAACGTGGGCATTCCAGAGACGTCCTGCAACAGAGGAAACCGAAGTTTAAACTGGGAAACTATGTGAACTGAAATACTTGATTTACCTCGGCTATAGTTATAACCTCGGGATCCAGCTTGTGCAGCATATAATTGGCCAGGCCCAGATAGTTGAGCGCATCCGTGTCCACATTAAGGCCAAAGTACTCGTTGTAGTCACCGCTGAAGCCCTCACCAATGCCGCGCGAATGATATAACATGGAGGTGACGCCATCAAAGCGATAGCCATCGAAATTATACTCGTCGTGCCACCAACGTAAATTGGACAGTAGAAAGCGAAGCACCTCATGCTCCGTGTAGTTGAACAGACGGCTATCCCAGAGGGAATGCTCTCCACGGGCGCCATCGTGGAAGAAACAGCTATTTGTGCCATCGAACTGGTTTAGGCCATCCTGCACATTCTTGGAGGCATGCGAATGCACTACATCGAGCAGCACATAGAGACCCTGGGCATGAGCTACATCGATCATGCGCTTCAGCTGTTCCGGATTTCCACAGCGACTGGACGCCGCATAGAAACTTGTCACTTGATAGCCAAAACTGGCGTAGTAGGCATGCTCCATGATGGCCATCACCTGAATGCAGTTGTAGCCCTGACGCTTAATACGAGGCACAATGCGATCGGCAAACTCATCGTAGCTGCCCACGCGCGGCTCCTGCGAGGCAATGCCCACATGGCACTCGTAGATTCTCAGCGACTTGGGCTTGGCGGGACGCGCATTCTGCCGTTGATATCGCTCCCCGGCTGGCGGCTGCCACACATACTGCTTAAAGTTGACGCCTTGATTTGCGCTCTTGGGTGGCTGCACCACATACTTGGCCCAGGGCGATAGACGATCCAACAGTTGACCGGACTGATTGCGTATGATGATCTTTATCTCACTGAGATGCTTAATGGGCGCACTACCATCTGGATTGGCGGGCAAGTGCAGCTCCCACTTGCCAAAGGGCAGTTTCTTGAACGGATGCGATTCCCAGTGCCAGTTGTCTATTTGAATTTTAATTGAAAGCATAAGCAAAGAATTTAACTATAAAGGCGCCGTTTTGAGGTAAAACTGTTAAAATATCGATTGTTAGTACCGATAGTAATAAATTTAAAGTTATATTTGATCGAGTATCGATATCTTAACAGCTTTTAAGTAGGAGCGCCCATAGTAAACGGGCGAATTGTAAACAGGGCGAAACATGTTGCTAGCTCGCTTGCACATCCTTAGAAGAAGCTGCATCTGATCTTTCGCACTTTTCGCCATATATGAAATTAGTATACTCACTGAAATCGCCAGTTAGATACACATCTCTTGCGCCCGGCGCCCATTCCCGCGCTATCACTGAATTATCCGGCTGAAAGTGTAGGCCATAGTATTTGTAGCCCTGCGAGAATTCTTCCATGCCACCCTCGCATTGGTCGATCTTGGCAATCCACTCTTTTAGGACGCCATGTCTGCGTGGATATAAACAAAAAGAATAAAAATACGGAAGTCAAGTTGAGAGCTCAAGGCCAAGGCCAACAGATAGCGCGACGGCTGTTCCAAATGTTTTCACTGCATGTTGGCGGCGAACGCACGCAGCAGAAGCGAAGTAAATTGGATGACCTTCATGTGACATTGGTCAACGCAGTTTTTCCAACTGCAACTGTGGGGCGGCAGTACAAAAACAGTTGATATGATTATGCAGGGCATAACAACAATAAGCACTAGACGCTCGCTGCTTGCCTGCCCTGTTCCATACTTATCAGCCGGCGTTAACTTCGGATTACATGATGCGCGCCGCCCCATTAACCAAATGCACTCTGCGAATGTTTTTTGACTTACCGGCGGCGAATCTCACGCTCGAAGGGCTTCAGATAGCCGTCCATTTCTATCAGCTTATCAATGTCCTTAACCTCCACCTTCATCGCATCGCCCATGTTGCAAGCCGCTTAGAAATTAATATATGTACCTAATAACAGCTAAATAGAAAATAAATCGCGCACCCACCGGCGCTGCTTGCAAATTGACAACTGCGATGAACAGCGGTTGTGGGCCTCAATACAAAAGCTCTGACTGAGCTTTTTTTGCAGGCGGCGTTGATATAAAAAAACAGCTGTTGATTGGTGCTGCTTCTTCATTGGTGTCTTTTGCTGTGCTTGTTCGCGCATATAAACAACATAGCAATTAGTTGCATAGCCTGCTGATAACAGTAATAGGTGATAACGTGATAACGCGCATGGGCATGCATGCAGGCGATATGTATATACATATGTATGTATGTATGCATATGTACTAATTGGAATCGATTGCGTTGATATTTTTGAACTGGCGCCGGTGATTTTAAAGCATCTTTATTATGTAAAGGTTGAAAGGAATATTATAAATGTGTATCAATATGATCGTTGCCATGCCATGCATTTGTGTATGTATATACATACACATACTTGTATGCTCACAATGACCTTGTCCAATTGAACCCTTGCTCTGTTTCATTTTTCAAATTAATCTACAATTTATTCTATTAGTAGAAAACTAGACCGCCGATAGAGAGCATTTTTAACGCACTCTTAATTGAATAACAATTTAGTTATTTTGTAAAGCTGAAGTATTAAAAATATATTTGATCGGTTTCTGCCAAGACGAGCTTCTACCCTTGCTGACATATATTTCTGTACTTAACGTTGTTTTGAATATAGCTCAAAATATTTATATCCTAGTTTTATTTTATTTATTATGATATTCATTAAATTTAATAAAGAAATGTTTATCATTTTGTTTTGTTCAACTGTTATAATGCAGCTTTTGGCTGTGTGACCCTTCGGTATTGGTCTGAGCTTAATTTTCGATATACAAGAGAATTATCGAATATATACCAAAAGAATGGTCACACTCATTACACTTTTACAAAAAAGGAAAAAACTGCATGCCGACCACAATCAGCTGTTGTGGGTAGCGGCCATTTGCAGTCTGTTTTAGCGTCGCGGGTGTGCAGGAACGCGCTTCGTTTTTACGTTTAGTTTTTAGGTTTAGCGCGTTTTACTTAATGCCGGTGTCGCCCAATATAAGCAAGACACTGCATTAGGCAACGGTGAGTGTTAGCGACAGTAGACTTCTGAATTGTGAAGAGTTAATAAAATGTGTTCTCTTGTTCAGGCATTTTGTATATTTCTATACGTTTAATAAACGTACACACACTTCAAAGGATAAAATGGGTCGCAGCCGCAGTCCCGCTTCGCCTGCACACAGACGAAGGGAAAAGGAGCGCACAGAGCGCAAAAAAAGACGCGAACGACGCTCAAGAGAAAGAGAAGCCAATGTCATTGGGAGCAGCAGCAGCAGTCGCCGTGACCGGGAACGTGAGCGTGACAGAAGCCGCAGCCGTGACAGGGAACGTGCGCGGGGCAGGCGTTCGAGGTGAATAAGCAAGTGTAGTGTACCAAACCACAACGATAAGTATAAAGTACTAACGTTTTTTTAAATCCATTAATTATGAATATAACTACTACTAAGCAAAGCCACAAGGCTGGCTATTTAAACTGCTGAACTAGTTCAGCTGAACGGGCAGCGCCGTGGCACTTTTTCTGCTGCAATGCAACCCTGTTTGTGTGTGTGTGTGCTTTTGACAGTTCCCTCAAGCTCATTCGTTCTTTCGACAGCCTCCTGCAAATTACCACGTGAAGCGAAATACGTGAATTTCACAACAAAAGTTAAAGTACACTACTAAATAGTCAAATACAGCGAGCAGCTAGTGCCTGGCATTAGAAAGCAAACAGAGCTCGAATCAAATCTAGTTTCCTTGTACCAGATAAAAACAGCAATAAACTAAATTAGACACAAAATGGCGCTACGCGTGCAATTTGAGAACAATGACGATATTGGCGTCTTCAGTAAATTAACAAACACATATTGCCTGGTGGCAATCGGCGGCTCCGAGACCTTCTACAGTGCCTACGAAGCCGAGTTGGCCGAAACCATACCGGTGGTGCATGCCAACATTGGCGGCTGCCGCATCATTGGCCGCCTCACTGTCGGCAATCGGAACGGGTTGCTGGTGCCGCATTCCACCACAGACGAGGAGCTGCAGCATTTGCGCAACAGCCTGCCGGATGCGGTTAAAATCCAGCGTGTCGAGGAGCGTTTGTCTGCGTTGGGCAATGTGGTTGCCTGCAACGATTATGTTGCACTGGTGCATCCCGATTTGGACAGGGAAACCGAAGAAATTATCACGGACGTACTGAATGTGGAAGTCTTCCGTCAGACCATTGCCGACAATACGCTGGTCGGCTCCTACACAGTGCTGAGCAATCAGGGCGGCATGGTGCATCCCAAGACTAGCATACAGGACCAGGACGAGCTGTCGTCGCTGCTGCAAGTGCCGCTCGTTGCCGGCACCGTCAATCGTGGCAGCGAAGTGTTGGCTGCCGGCATGGTCGTCAACGATTGGATATCGTTTGTGGGCATGAATACAACGGCCACCGAGATTTCCGTTATTGAGAGCGTTTTCAAATTGAATCAAGCACAGCCGGCCACGGTGACAACAAAGCTGCGTGCAGCACTCATCGAGGAGATGTCCTAAGCGAACAGCTTTTTCTAATAGTTAAGCAAGCTCACACACACAACACACAAGCACACACACTTTGTTATCTTTTGTAAACAGTCCGCCAAAATACAAAACAACCACAAACAATTTGGTTCGAACCGGTTTTATAACATTGTTGTCCATCCGCCCAGTGAAAGGTGTCACGTTTCATAATTAAATTCTCAAATTACTGCTGTTTAATATACATGTACAAATGACCCTGCCCCAGTTGGCCCAAGTGCATTTTGCATTTATTTCCATTCTTAATTTAAATGCATTCAAATTCCAGTTCATTAAGTAGCCGCTGCGCATATTTCGCATATTCTTTTATAGATCCCGCTCGCGTGGTACCGGCAGCAGTTCGGGTCCATCCACATCGAGACGCGCCACACGCAACAATTCAGCGAGTGCAGCTGCAGCTGCAGAGCGTCCAAAGATCAATGAAGCAGATCTGGAGGGTAAATCGCCGGAAGAGGTTGAAATGCTCAAGACAATGGGCTTCTGCACTTTTGACACCACCAAGAACAAGAAAGTCGAGGGCAACGATGTTGGTGAAGTGCATGTGATCCTCAAGCGCAAGTATCGCCAGTACATGAATCGTAAGGGTGGCTTCAATCGGCCGCTCGATTTTGTCGCATAGCCGGCGGCAACTAGTTTTTTTATAATGCTACTGCTACATTTTTTCACGTTCTTTGCGCGTCGCATTATGCGACGTCAAAGCGACGGACCTGCAATTTTATGCAATAGACCGGTTTACAAAATTTCACAAATTTGCCAGACAAAATTTCCACAATCACCACAGAACTCAACACACACATACAAATACCTCATATATAACAAGCTAGTTATTTAGTAATTTAAGTCATTTGCGTTGTTTTAAAATTAGCTTTTGCCCGCCTCGAAACAAAAACAAAAGTTAATTTTACAACAATGGCAACGCCAACACCACCCTCCCACGAATGTAATTGAAAGCTCAATGCAAAAAATGTACTAAATTTTCGCTGATTTGCCAGTTGCCAGCGAAGTGGCAACACTTGTTGCTTGCTGACATTTTGAGTTTTTGGTAACATTTGAATTACATGTTTTTTTCTTTCTGTTTCTTTGCTTTCAATTGCATTTGCCAATGTTTAATGCACACGATTAATGCTTTTTAAATATTTAAAGTAATTACAATTGTTTTTGTTGTCAGAAAATCACTTACACACAATGCATAATAGTATATGTTGTGTAAGCATTTGGCGTTTGCAAAAACCACAAACTTACATACGAATTAACTGCAAATCCAAAATTCACCATATTCGCACTCACACACACATACACAATTACTTAAAGTATTTGAAAACATGCACACACACAAACAAAATATCCCCAACCCCAATATCCTTGCCCCACAAACTTCCTCCATACGCTGCAATAGTACAATTTTTACAACCAAAAAAATATATATCAAATATATATATTATATATAGAAAATTTATTTATACACACACACACACCAAGTACCTACAAACCCTATTAAATCCCTACCGTTAAATCGAACTCTACAATAGCCATAGCCATTTGTTGAAAATGTTATTTGTTTAACAATCAAAATGTTGTAATTTTTTTTTAATACTCAACAAACCAACAGTTAATTCATTAATCACAAGTGCCAAGTGAAAAATAGCAACAACAAAGCAGGCAAATTAAACAAGTTTATGTTTAAGTGCAGACGCAAATTAAATAAAAATATATACAACTTTTATACTTTTTTATATATCAATAACAATGTGTAAACAATAGTTATCAATTTGGCAACAAATAATATGAACTTCAAAACACAAACAAATTTGGCAAACTCACACACACACACACCTATATATTTCTTTGTAGTTTTAAATAAAACGAAATTGCAGGGATTTTTACTTACACCAATAAAGCTATTTAAATAAAACAAACTGAATACATATAAATAAATGTATACAAAAATAAAAGAGTATGATTTGGTTAGTTTCGCTATTCACATTTAAGTTTGAAAAAACTGTGTAAATTTTTAAAGAAAAACAAAGCCAACATCAAAATTACAAACGAAAAATCTGTCTTTTCATTTCAATAATCATCACCAGCATGGACAGAACAGTCTCGACTTGTATAACAAAAAAACAAAAAAAAAACAATATAATATCAAAATTTTAAGATTGGCCACGATGTATAGTTATGGTTTCCTTACGCGAGCCGTAACTGCCCAATTACAGGGTACCCCATTGGCGCCCTACGTGCCACACCGGCAGGTGAATGTCCGGAAACGTTCATTGTCAGTTGCGGATAGTTGTCGTCGTTATCTGCCCACCGATAAATCTACGGAAAGGGATTTCGCGCGCAAATGCCAGAAGGCATTCAATATGTGCAGACACGACGACGGCTCTGATTTGGATGACAATCAGATGATCGAGTATAAAGAGAGCATGGCGCGTATCTCCTGTCTGAATCTCGATAGCACATTAGCGGATGAGCATCGGTTGAAGGGCTGGCTGCCACCAAAAAAATGCAAAAAGTGAATGACAAAAAGCCCGTAATAAATTGCAAATTTTTTTTTAATCCAAATTTGTATAAAGTTCTTGTTTTAATTGGAAATTATGTGTGCGTATTCTTCTACTAATCTTAATCATTATGCGTCCTGATGATCCAATATGATACTTTAGATACTCCCCAATCTTCCTTCTATATGGCATATAACTGATACGCAATTACATTCATATATAATTTTATTTAAAGTATTTTCATGGGTTGGTTGTTTTACATAGAATTACACTTCTGTAAAATACACATTAAATCATTTTTGTTTTTATTTTTTTTAATGAATTGAGTTCCTCCGCTCGTTGCTTTCGTTATAATTTTTGTTTTTTTAAATTTCAGCTCAAATGTTATTTGGTCGCTTTAATTAATTAAATTTAATTATTATTGTTTAATGCATCTCGATTGATCAAGAGATTTTCAATGCAATATTTGCATTTGTTAATTGATGAAAGACACATAAATTTCATTTGTAATACGCAAATTTAATACAGTTTGCAATTTTATTGAAGATATTAAAAATAGTATAAAGAGAAATGTTTCGTAAACAAATGTGAACACGAAAATATGATAGAAATGAAATGAACGCTTTGCAAACGCTAAAGGATACGACTAAATATTTAGTTATTGTTACGTTTATATAATTATGAAATAAATGAGGTGCTAGGACGCGATTGCCATACTCGTAATTGCTGCTAAGAATCAAATCTATATATATATATATGTATATGCATAAAAAAAACTGCTACAGCTTTAATTGGAAAACAATTTTCAAATGCGACAAATTTGCATATATTGTGCGCGAAATTAAACAATTAAAAACAGGATCGTAATACAATAGCAACAATTTGCAGAATCCTCTCTTCTTGTTACATTTTCGTTTCGTTTGTTTGCTTGTTTATTGTGTAATGTTAGGTTAGTCTTTTTTGTTGCCACCCTTCTCGTCGCTGAACCGCTCCACAGCTTAATCCGCCTTGCGTGGTTTGCGTTTGCGCACTTGCTCTGTGCTGGGTTTATCTGATAGTTCGGGCGCCTCATCGCCAGCTGAGCTTGTAGTTTCTATTTTCTCTGCTTTATTTTCTGTCGACTTGTCCTCCAATTTATCGCCATTTCCTTGCTTGTTTTGCTCTGCCTCCACTTCAGCAGCTTCATCCTCCTCATCTTCATCGGCTTCCTCGCTGTTGCGCTCCTCGTCATCGCCACCTTCCTCTTCATCGTCTTCAATATCCTCGGTGGCCAAATCCTCAACTCCCTCGGCTAGATGCTCCTGCGATTCCGAGAAGCTTTGACGCTGCGATTTCTTTGGCGGATAAACAAAGTCCACGATGCACACGAGCATCAAGCCAAGGGCGGCGCCCACAAAGATTGTGGCAATGGCAAACAGAGCATAGGAACCCCAGGTGGGCAGACCATATTCCTCCTGCAGACGCGCGTTGAAGTCCTTAAAGAGTTTTTGTGTGTGCTATTAGTATATACAACATACACATACACGTACATAGACATATTATACAAAAGCGTGAGTTGGTGCGGAAGCTTAAAATCCGCCGACTAAGACCAATTGCTTTCAATCGACACAATTTTAGCCGGCTTAACCCCAGACAAATGAGAATTACACCAGTGTGCCAGAATGAGGCATAGCAAATATAACCTCTTGGCCCAATCGCGCCAGATAAGCTTCCGCATACGTGCATTGAACTGAGCTACGACACAACCGACCGATGCAGACGTAAACAAGTGATTGCATGGGCAGCAGGTTGACGTACCTTCAATGTGTGCGACAGCTTGAAGAAGTATGATAGCAGGGACATGTGTATGGTGTCGGGCTTTTTCCACGAGGACAGCGGCTCAATACTCTGCCAGGACTTCTTCTTGAGGAAGTACAACAGAGCGTCGGCATCACGTGCGCCACGATATTGCCGGAATTCGCCATCCTTGACGCTGCGATAACGAGAGCGTTGTAAAGAGATTGTGTTTTTTAATATCCTGTTAAGAGGCTTACTGATAGATCGTGGGCAAGGCGGTAACAAAGAAGCGTCCGCTAAGCGATGGTGATGTGGTTACATCGATCTTTGCCACATGGACTTTAACATCTTTAGCTGTGCTGGCATAGCGTTCCCAAACAGGCGCCAGATTTTTGCAGGCTGGGCACCAAGGAGCAAAACTGTAAATACGGTATATGTATTATATATGATTTGTTATTGATTTGATATTTTTATACATTGAACAAGAAATAGTCAGCTTGCAGACATATTGCAAATTTTATATGTATGCAAAAGTAGTCGTAGCATAGTCAAGCTAGTAATTTTTTAGTTTGATCAAGTTATTTTGAAGAAAAAAAAAGTTGCTTATAAAAGAGACTAATTTCTGACCGATTGCTTTTTTGGCTATGGATATAGTGGTCCGATGTGGCCAACTCCGACATCAGTGATGCCTACAGCAAAAGGGCTCTATACCAGGGCTGCAAGCCAAAAAAAAAGTCGGTAGTTCGATTCAACAGATTGTCTTTGAATTCGATTTGTGAACCCTCAATTGAATACAGGTTTTCGTTAAATATTTCAATATTTTCATAATCTAAATAAATCAATTACATTTTTAATTTATAATTTTCGTGTAGAAGTTGCGGGCAAAACTTGGTCTCTAACCAAAATTGGCAACTAGCGAAAATGATAAGATAAATAAATTGTTGGCGCCCAAGTTATTTATGCTTTGCGGCTGAGTCTCAATTAGCCAAAAGTTGTTATTGTTAACCCAAAACAGAAGGAGATGCGGTTCGGTTTGGGCATGTTGGCAACAATCCTTTTCAAGGACGTACTATGTATTCATTAGCCTTATGAAGGTGCTAACATCTTCTGATTTCTTTAACACGTTTCTAAATTTGGTTATGTTGTGTTAATTTCAATTGTTTGTTTAACATTTTGAACAATTTTTTTTTTTTTTTGGTAAAACAGCTGTAAAAACGCAGCTGCCGGTCATGACTCAGGCGCAGGTGACGCAGCCAATCAGCAACGCGCAACGCACATCTAAGCGGAATGCAACATTCCACAGAACCAGAAACAGCTCCAGCTATGTTGTTGTTGTTTTTGCAGTTGTGGTGTTTTCTTACCGGCTACACCCCACACAAACTGCGTCTGCGTTGACTTTTCTATTGTTGCGTATTTTTTTTTAGTTTGTTTTTCACTCACAATTCAATCATCCATTCGCCATTTAGCATTAAATGCCAGTTATCCTCGTCCAATTCGATTAGATTTCCATCTGGCTGCAATACTTTTTTGGTCGCCGTAGACGAGCGGTCGGCAGCGGACTGTGCAGCGAGCAGCGTGACGATGACACATGACGCGGCCAAAATGGTCGGAGTACAATGCATTTTTGCAATGTGAACTGTATATTTTGGCTAAAACGTTTTTAATTTCGGTTTTATTTAAGCTAAATTTTCACAATTATTTCCTTTGTTTAAAACACTTTTTTCTATGTTTAAACGTAGAAATTGCGGACGCTGCGCTGTCCGGTCCAACACAGTAGAGATGTGTAAGTATGCAGACTGACATTAGAGATGTGTGCGTCTTTTCAAACTATCGATATTTGGACATTTGTATACCAGAGGCTGTTAGCCCACCGTTGTATTCATCGCGAGCTGGGTAGCTGGTTATCGATATTTATTGGACAACGATTGCATATCCGATTAGAAAGACGAATAAAAACAAAGAAAATCTTACTAATATCAAATTGGACACAACGACAACAACTAAATTAACATATTGAAATTGTTCTAAAACTTGTGCAGATCGGTTAAAAGCGCGCCAAAATGGCCAATAATTATCTGCAGCCAGTGAATAATCATTTTGATATAGATAAATTTGCGGACGTAGACGATGACTTGTTTTTGAGAAACACGCGAGCGAGTGCCAACAACAGGGCACAGCGCAGTACGAATCCATTTGAAGATGATGACGAAGTATCCACATCTTCGTCAATAGGAGCACAAAGGCAGGCCTACGCGGAGAAACGCAGAGAAATTGAGCAGCGCACGCTAGAATCAACACAAAAAAGTTTGGGTATGTTCCATTAAAAATATTTGATTTTAGTGGGCGTTACCAATCCGAGAATGTATCAAACAGGCTTGCTCTACGAAGCCGAAGATGCGGGCAAAGCAACAGCAGTGGAGTTGGCCAGGCAACGGGAACAACTGGAAAAGACCTCAAATCAATTGGATGAAATTAACTCCACCCTGCGATTCAGCCAGCGTCATTTAAATGGATTGAAAAGTGTTTTTGGCGGCCTAAAAAACTACTTGTCTGGCAATCGTGATGTTCCCACGGCTGCTGCCTCACCCGCCGGCAGTCAAATGTCACAGGAGACCAACTACAATGCCAATGCGACGGGAGGTGGCGCAATACCAAAGCAGCCCATGTCACCAACGGAACGCTATGATAATCATCCGATTAGTCGTATGCGCGACGATACCAGTTCCTACAATCAGCGCCAGGTCCAGGCCCAACAACGGGCCGCCAATCCCTTTCAGCACCAGTTGGAATCGAATCTCGATGAAATGTGTGACAATTTGTCACGCCTTAAGTTCTTGGCAACCGATTTGGGAACGGAAATTGAGTCACAGAACGGATTGTTGGACAACATGAACTATAAGATCGAAAGCGTAGACTTAAATTTGACCAAGCAGAATAAGGAAATGAATAAGCTGATGAAGAAGTGAACATAAAGTCATGGGGTTCGTTTTTTGACCGTAAATTGTTTAAATTATAATTACACTTTCAATAAGCCCATATAAACTAATATATATTAATCATATCTTCTTATGAAAAGCACGAAAGAAATCTGTGTTTTCCCGCCATCATAAAGCATTCCTTGCTTTCTTTATTTTGTTTTTGTTATTTTGTATTATGTGCATGAAATGCTACTTTGTATGAAATGCTACTTGCGAGTTATAAGTGTTCATTTTCAAAGAAATGTTTAAATAAAAATTAGTTTTAGTGAGTATTTTTAATAAACTATGTTGTCAACTTATGAACGCAGTTCCTGCTTAATTTTGCTCAGACTTAACCTATGTGCTGCATACACGGCTTTAAGTACGCAGTTTTACAACACTGAGATAATTCGATAACGGATCGCCAACATACGTTATCGAAAGGCATCTTAAAACGTTAGCCGGAACTTTCGTAGCTCCTTATTGCAAGAAAATTTGCACTCGTTGCGTCTATCTTAATAAAAGTTAATAATTACCTAATTTCAAAGTTTAATATTGAAATGGAGGATCGTTATAATACAAGTGCTCAATTGCTTAAGGAACCATTATCATTTGCGTAAGTTGAGAAAACAAATTGCACGTGCATATGGGTGTATGTATGAATCCTTGGAAACCGTTTTATTTTTTAGTGACCTCATCGAGAATGGGGCCCACTTTGAGGTAGATACAGCAAATTATAATAATACCTGCTATGAGGATTTTAATGTGGATGATGAAGAGGATGTTGATGAGGAGGAAGTTGAACACGAGGCGCTTGTCTCACCCTGGACACGTTCCTTTGATGAGTTGCGCCAGCTAATGAAACCAATTGGTGAACACATCTACAAGCGCATCACACGACCAGGCGTCAAGGAGCAGGGCCTGGTGCCGGACAAGGCGCGTGTGGCATTGCGTTACAGCGGCTACTGGGAGGGACAGACCGCTCCATTCGATTCCTCGATGCTGCGAGGCACTAAATTCGAGTTCGAGACGGGTCAGCAGATGGTGCTGGAGGGTCTCGAGGCGGCCGTACGCACCATGTACCCCTACGAGCAGTCGGAGTTTATCATATCATACAAATTGCTATTCCACGAGATGGGCTGTCCGCCGCGCATTAAACCGCGTGCCGATGGTCTGTTTAAGATTGAGGTAATTGGATTCACATTGATTGGCGATGAGCATTCGCTGGAGCGAATCGCGCCCGAGGATCGTAACAAGTTTGCAGTGGTCTTTCCCAAGGCGCAGGATATGCATTTGCATGGCAAAGATTGTGTGAAGCGTGGCGCCTATCGCAACGCAGTTGCGGCCTTCGAGCGCGCGATTGCATCGCTCAACTATTGCCGGCTGGCGGATGAAAAGGATGAGCTCAAGCAGCAGGAGTTGCTTATTACGCTATACACCAATCTCATGGTGTGCAACAACAAGCTGAACAAGCCGGCGAGCGTGTGCATTGCCATGAAGGCTCTGCGTCTGCTGACGCGTAATCAGCCCTCCTGCAAGGCACTCTTCCAGGAGGGACGCGCACTGGCCGCCCTCGGCGAATACGAGCGCGCACGCCAGGCTTTCGTGCAGGCACAGGCCAAGCAGCCCAACAACAAGGAGATCAGCGAAGAAATCATCAATATGGAGCAGCGTGTCAGCAAATACAAAAAGTCAATGCGTGAGATTTGGTCACGTGCGCTCGCTGGCAAACAGCAGCCGGAGAAGCTAGCCGACTTGAAAACTGAGGAGAACCAAGCGAACCAGCAATTTCGGAGAGATTTCGAATTACAATTGACAGAGTTTGATAAGTCATCCTTGCAATCGATCAATATGAACCGCAAAATGTACACGGACAAGGAGTTCAATGTGCTGCGCCTGCTGGCCTCACAGCACAACATGAAATTGAGTCTGTCCCCGTTGGATGTGGATCAGCTAACACTGTCTAAGCTGCACATTAAGTAGACGCAACAGATGTCATAATATTATTTAAGAAATGGGAGACTCAGGTATTTCTTTGAACCCATTCAAGCCTCAATTATCTAAAGAATGTGCCATTAACTTTGCTCAAAGAATTTATTAGTATAGCGTGCACTCGAAAATTAGAATTGGCGACCTTCAAGCCTTCTTCTTAAATTTGAGACCTCATTTTGTTTTCATTATTTACCATTCATATCTTTTTCGAAAACTGAAACGGATGCCTTATTATCAAGCCTAATATAGTTTATCTTTAACCAAAGACTTAAATACATTCGATAGAGCGACGACGGGAAATACTTTTTAAGTTTTATGATTTTGTTAAATACAGCTTAATCTAATCTGCCTTGTGCCCCAAAAATTATTCGAATCTATAATATTATCTATAGACATGCCCATGCTTGAAACTCGAATATAAAGTTAGCTTTTTGTTTCTTAGTCAAATTTATTTTATTGTTCGCGTTTTAGCTGCAGCTCCTTGGCAACCTGCCGCTGCAGGCAGCCGAGGCAAACGCAGCCCTTGACATGCGGCAGCGGATGATCCAGAACATGCACTTCCTGTAGCTCAAAGGAGTTGGAGTTGTAAGCCGTCATGCTATCCGCCTGCTGGCACTTGCAATATAAACAACAGCAAATGATGCAGCCTGCAAAGAGCGTAGCTATCAATTATATGAATTGCTCGGGTCCTCTACCCTGCACCTACTTATGCATGCTACCCACAGCGCCAGCAACAGATACGGGTAGATAAATGTGGGCACAATGGGCGTCGTCTCCAAATCTTCTTTGCTATTATCCGGGTCCACTGTGTGTCTGCTGCTGCTGCTGCCGTTGCCTGCATAGATATCCAGAATCGAATCGACTAGCGTTTGCGAATAGTGTCCCAAATCTGCAATGTCTGAACGCACAGGATTCGCGCCTTGGCTTAGTACGAGCGCCAAAATAATCCGCATAGTTAATTGAATGTACATTTCTAATGTAAATGAAACAACTGTCGCCGTACGAATGCGGTTGAGTTGACAACCTACCGCCAAAAGTAGCTTTAAAGCAGTGCTGGCAAAGATATATATGTGAGTATGTGTGTGCTTGCAGGTGTATTAGTGCAGGTTTGTCTTAAAAGCTTAACGCTCTGTTCTGCGCTTGCAAAGCGACAGCGTCTGTGAGCTGTGTGCGTGAGCGCCTGCCTGCAATTACAACAGGCTTGGTTGATAAGCAAACAGTTGTGCGTTTGCGATTCTGTAGCTGTGAGTAATTTGAGGAGAAAATATGTTTTTGTTACTGCAATATTCGGGCAGAGGCTTTTGAATTTATTGGTTAATCGTGAACAAGAACAATGTATTGTAGCTTGTCGGCTTCTCAATCGTCTTGCGGATGGCGTAAATATGTGTCTTTTGCATTTTGCACGACCAAAATGGTTATTTTAGCATCGGGTGTTATGATTACCTCGTGCATTCTGGTGCGTACACGCAACATGCATAGATTTTGTGGCGGCTCCATTCTTTGTAGAAATGCCTGAGTCTTTTCACGTAAATTGTCATAGAGACAGGCATGCTGCAGTGCATCCTGGCGTGCCATTGAAGTCTTGACGGGCACACCTGAACGATTCATTATGAGCACCTCCTCAACGCCAGGTTTCTCAAGCACTAAGCGATAGACTTCATCCACATAGCGCTGGGTGCGCTTTGGCTAGACAAAAAGCGTTTTTAAAAAGAGAAAATTAATATATATATGAGGAAATACCTCAACTTCCCCAGCTTGCATTTTGCTAAAACTATTCGTGTGGCTTCTGCTCTACAAATGTTTTATTTTAAAGGCTTAAAAGCATAAACTGCTATGTTTATAAAGATTTTATTACAGTGAAATACATAAAATGCAATTAAGTATTCTTATTAATATTTAGTCGACACAGACGGCATCCACGGAGGTCGTACACCATTTGTAATCATTTACTAAATTGTCAGCGAACATTGTCAGAAACATTATCAGTGGAAAGGCCAGGTACAGTTGGGAGAGTAATATGAAAGCCATTTTGCAGCACGTTTAGTATTAAGTCGATTTTAATTGTAACAAATGTTTTATACAAGCCATAATTCGTTACACAGCCAAACATTCACGCTTTTTGAGCATATTAATTTTTTTAACATGCATTTAAATTTGTAACGCTCCCTGCAAGCAGTTTAGAATAAGCGTTTAATTCAGTGTCTGTGGAAGCAGTTAAATTAAGCATAGTAGAATATACGGTCTCTTCTAGATAAGCAGTGTATTTTGAAAGCATTTCAAACAAAGCAGTGTGTTATACACGCTCTCTTAATATTGCTCTCAATTGCTGCTCTCTTGATGACTAAGCACCTTTCAACAAAACTAAATTTAGACTACTCGTTGTACGATGCGCTCGTGGCGTCGCTCGCTGACGTTCCGTTTATTAAATTCTCGGGCTGCGTTCGTGTGTTCAAATCCCATCGCGGTTGACATTTCATGTGTATGAAAATATTTTCGATTTTATAGCGAGCCGCTCTCTTTGGCCGGATTAATTTAATTATAATTAATGCCGATTATGCAAGAGTAGGCAGATTAAATTTGGTGGGAATTACGCCTTCGGTGCCCATAACGGTTTTCAAATCCGTGGGATAAACGATCATCCTTGTTTCCCTCCACAATTTAAATTTTTTTAAACCAACTAATTTCCCTTTTTATAATGTTGAACAGCTTGCTTAATTTTGTTTTTGATATTTTCAAAAATGTTTTTTTTTGTTGTTAAAACCCATATATATTTATTCATAAATTATCTAATAATACAATAATTTTTCTCTTATGTTATTGTAACATAGCTTTAGTTTATTTGGTTTTGTTGGCCTCTTTGGAATATAATCATTTTGTCAACTTTACATTCACATGCATATTACGTGCATAATAGGCAATTACACAAGAACAGTAAAGAATTATTAAGGGCTGCTTTTCCCCAATGTTCGCTTCAAATTTATAACAATAATTTCTTGAGTTTGAAGCTCATGTTTTAGAAGATTTATTATGAAATATATAAATCTTAAGCGAACAATGAGAATAGCTCCTAAGTATTGTTTATAGTACATACAAAATAATTGTATAGTGTTGTTTTTTTTGCAACATTTAAAGTTGTGAACATTTTTTGTTATAAAGTTAGTTTTGTCAACAGTTTTATTTTGTATTTTATTTTTGCCCCATTCCTATGACTGCAGTTTATAATTTCTTTATTTGACCAAAGAAATGTCAATCAATAAAGTTGAAAAGAAAAAAAGATATTGAAATATTAGCAACATTTTCAGCTTAGGTATAGGGCATTAACTAGTCGACTAACTCCGACCTGCACATAAAATAACTTAATATAATTCCATATAAGTTGAACTTATTTTATAATTAATACATCAATTCTATTCTGCGGCATATATATCAGATATTATTATATATTTATGCTATTTTTTAATACATTCAATTGCCTTTCTTTTTTATATAGTTGCATTTCAATGAGTTTTTACTGTACATCGAGCATAGTATTAGAAAGGTGGGTGGAGTTTTTCAAGATTACAGTTTCCATCGTATAACTATTTTTACTTGCTTAATGTAGCGATATGAATTTTGCAATATTTCTCTCATTTGACTTTATACCTTTCGTGCTCTCTCGCAGCTCAAAGTTTCGTATAAAATTTTGAAGCTCCTGTGTTTTCGTCTTCTTTGTTTGCGGCATGGGTAGATTTTGCTTTTTATAATTTTTTTAAAGTAAACATTCTTAGAGGCTAGGTTCAATCCTAAATATTGAGCATATGCATAACACTGATTCTTGTCGGAATTGACAGCTTTGATAGATATACTTTAGTTAAGGGTAACTAAATTTTTGATTTTAGCAAATTGCTTTTGATTTGCTTATCTGAAAAATATTTAGCTCGTTTTCTATATATACACCAAATTATATATGTTTATATATTTATTTTTTTATTTGTTTTTTTTTCAATTGCATTTTGATCATATACAACATATTTTCAGTTTTCTTAACAGCCATTTAACATTTCCATATTTAGATTATTGTTGATAATTTTTTTTTATTTTTTTTTGTATATTTTCAGTTTTACAGGTACACATACATCCACATCAACTAACGGCATGCAACAATTGGTTAATCATTTAACAGTTAATATAAGTTTTTTTTTTCATATGCCATTTATAACTTCTAGGTACAGTTAGTACATTGATTCGTAATATTATGTCACAGCTACTGCGCTAAAAACAACGACAACTGAATAACAACAATTGATTAAAATTCCTGTTTTGTTAATTTTCATACATGCTCATATATCATATATATATATTTATATATTTTAATTTATCCCTATATGTGGACAATGTGGACAATAACATTCATTTCAAAAAATTTCACATAATTTAAAAAATCTTCAAATGTCTTTAAATCAGTTATCACAAAGTATGGGGTTTTATTTTTGTAAAATAATTTTTGGTTTCTATTTTATTCCTTTTGCTAACTTAGTACAAATTGAAAGAAAGTGTTTTTCTAACGCAAATAGTTAAAATATTTTTGATTGAGCATTTTTGACAGAATGTGTTTAATACTTTGTTATTCGATTTACATTTATTCTACCACTAGCTACATGTAGAAACACATACAAATATTTGTTTATATATAATATTTTTTCGTATATTTTAATACAATCTTTACTCTTTGTTTTAGGCAACACACAGCTTATATGATCTTGTTTACTTTAAATAACATGTATATATATTATAAATAGTATATTTTAACAACAATACATATATACGTATAAATTATATATTTTTTTTGTATTATTTTCCTTTAAGTTAATTATTGTTATGTGTTTTTTATGTGAGCTTAGGTTAGTTAGTGTATTAGTTTTAGTTCAACTAAGTATTGCACATACACACAAACACACACATAAAACATGTCTAAATATTTGCTTAAAATTAGATATTTTTCTCTGCCGTAAGATCCATTAGTTATATGCATCTTGAATAATCCACTCGTATCTTAATTTCATTTAGGTACATGAGTCTCTCTTTTTTTTAGGCCTATCAAAATAGAGTTTTACACATACACATTTGACATTGAACAGTTTCATCTACACATATAATAATATTAACTAATTATATTTTCTCCTAAACATGCATAAAAAACTAAACGAAACGAAATAAAACTTTGTGTAAAGTCTAAAATCCAACATTTGCCTTGCCGTTTGCCCTTTGCCCAAATTGCAAAATTTATAAAATGCATAAAAATTTTTCAAAATATTCTTTAAACAACATTTGCAATAAAAATAAACATTATTTGTTGTTGTATATGTGTAGTATTTATGTTGTATATAGGGTATATTGTATATAAATTTTTGGTTTTTTTCATTCTTTCTAAACAACTTCAATATTTCTTTTGCCATTTTGCATTGCTCTCAAATTCGAACGTTTCGAACGTTTCTAATCATAATCAATAGGTACCATATAGTTACATATATAATCGGGGCATATTAGTTATATGTATATATAATAGTAATAATAATATAGACACTTTTTCCTATCCACAACAATCGAAACGTGCCCTTTTGGTGAATTACTAAAAACTACGTTAACTTTTTGGTAATTGCAATGAGTCTTTCAACATAATACTAAGATGAACATAGAGCATATACTAAAGAACTTAGTTAAGAAGGAACTATTGAAACATAGTTTGTGTGTGTAGGTACACGATCGGGGAATAGTGCATATATATGTATATAGATATATATGTATATGTAGTTAGTGTGTATTGCTAGGAAATATGTTTGTCGTAATACCCTTGCAGTGTTTAATTCTATTAGGCTTGTATCTTTGACATCAACAAAATCTAGCTACATTATGCTTTAAAATCTCTTGTCAAAGTTGTTACAGCTCGAATCAAAAGACGGTTGAATCATTACCTCTGCAAGAGTATTAAATATTCGGCAGTCCGAACATAGCAGTTTTGACTTGTTCCTTTCAAGTTTGCTTACAGGATTTTTATTTCTTTTTGGCAAATGTTCAGAGTTCATGGGGAACTGTTAAAATTCTCGAAAATGTTGCAATTTGCTTTGCTCAAATCTGTTGCTGTTCGCTTTCCAAGTAAAAGTAATCCAAATAAATATTTATAAAATCTGCATCTATATAAACATCTAGGTATATAACATTTACTTATATATAAGTATATAGTACTTGTTAGGCTTAACAGCGTGTTTTTTTGCTTAGCTCGAGTTCTTTAACATTAAATATATATGCTTAGAAAAATAGTGTTCGATATTGGAAATACCTTTTATATCGGCTTTTGAGACTTGCCTTCATTTTACTTCTTTGCTGTTGCAGCTGCTTTCGTTTTGCTTGATGTTGCTGCCGCTTTGCTTGTTGTTGCTGTAGTTGATGTTGTAGTTGTTATCATCGGTTTGTTTGCTGTCTTTGTGGGGCTAGTTGTTGCTGTCGGCTTGCCTGTTGCTGCTTTGGTTATCTTTGGCGACATGTTGCTGTTGCTGTTTGTTGTTGTTGTTGGTTTGTTAGCTTGTGCCTTGAAAGATGCCGGTGTTGCAGAGAATGTTGTGGGCCTTTTTGTCGGTGATGTTGCTGTGGGCTTTGCTGTGCCTGTTGGTGTTGTTGCAGGCTTTGATGTTGCTGTGGATGAGAATGTTGTTGCCTTTTTTGTCGGTGACGTTGCTGTGGGCTTAGAAGTGGCTGTTGTTGTTGTTGCAGCCTTTGATGTTGCTGAGAATGTTGTTGCCTTTTTTGTCGGTGATGTTGCTGTGGGCTTTGATGCGGCTGTTGGTGTTGCTGGCTTTGATGTTGCTGGTGTGCTTGCTGTGGTCTTTATTGGTGTTGTTGCTTGTGTTGCTGCTGCTCCTGGGGCTGCCTTTGTTGTGTTGCTGGCGGCTACTGTGATCACAGCATGAGCAGAAATTACTGATGTCTTCTGAGTTGGTGTGGTTGCCTTAGCAACAATTGCTGCTGCAGCTGCTGACTTTGTAGTCGCATCTTGTTGAGTTGCATCTGGTATATTGCTGCTGACAACTGCAGTGGTTGAGTTGGTAACAATTGTGGTTGCAGGTGCAACAACCTTTGTAATTGCAGCTGTGTTGCTGGCAATAATCGTGGTAGCTGCGTTGACTACATTTGGCTTTGCTGCAGCACTTGCAGTTGCTGCTGCTGTCTTTGGCATATTACTTGCTACAGTTGCAGTTGTTGCTGTTGCTGCTGCATTGGGCCTATTGCTTGCAACAGTTCCTGTTGTTGTTGCTGGCTTAGACATATTGCCTGCCACAGTTGATGTTGTTGTTGCTATTGTTACTGTTGTCTTCGGCATATTGCTTGCAATAGTTGCAGTTGTTGCTGCTGGCTTTGGCATATTGCTTGCTACAGCTCCTATTGTTGTTGCTGGCTTTGACATATTGCCTGCAACAGTTGCAGTTGTTGTTGCTATTGTTGCTGCTGTCTTCGGCCAATTACCTGCAACAGTTGCAGTTGTTGTTGCTGGCTTTGGCATATTACCTGCAACAGTTGCAGTTGTCACTGCTGTTATTGCTGCTGTCTTCGGCATATTGCTTGCAACAGTTGCTTCTGATTTTGCTGTTGTTGCTTCTGGCTTTGTTGCATTGCTGACCACATTTGTTGCCACAACGGTTACTGCTGTCATTGCTTGAGGTTTTGTAGCAACACTGACGTTTGTTGCTGTTCCGCCAGCAGTTGTTGTAGCTGAATTGGCAGCAACACTTGCAACTGGCTTTGAGATTGTTGTAATAATTTTTAATGACCTCATTGGCGACTTGTTGGTGGCTGTTATTGATGTTGCTGCAGTGAGTGCAGCAACTGTTGTTGCTGTCTTCGCTGTTTTATTGGCGACACCTATGTTTGGCTGTGCTTTTGTCGACACGCTCATTGTGGAAACTATTTGGGATTTTGGATTTGCTGCAGCTATTACTGTTGCACCGACTTTGCCATTGATTGCTGTTGTGCTGACAGCACTCATATGCACATCTGTTGCAGCCGTTTTGCTGGTATTGGCTTGAGCAGCAGCTGTTATTATTGGCATTGTGGCTGGCATAAAAGTCGTTAGAGCTGTGTCTGGCTTCGGGCCAGCTGGCACCGCAGCAATATTGCTGCTAGTTGTTGCTATTATCGCCTGTGTGCCGGCAACGGCTGCAGCTGTCGTCTTGGGCATGGCCAGCTCTGCAGCAACTCCACCGCCAGCGCCCTCCGTGCCAACATTTGGTGCTGCTGCTGTTGCCGCGAATGTGGACATAGTGTTGCACTCACGTCCGCTGCTCATGGTGCCCGTGGACAAGACCTTGGTGGTGGCTGCGACTGTTGCTGTTGCTGGCGTGCTCGCATGTTGCTGGCTCTGATTATCCGCTTTGATGGTCGGTTGCTGGCTGCCACTCGACTCTGGTTTGGGCTTGTGGCGCCCGTTTTCCGGTTGAGCCTGCTGCTGATTGCTGTTGCCGCTGAGCTTGGCCGATGTTTTCAATATGCTCGGTCCTGGCAGCTTACCCACCGTCATGGGCAGCACATCCACGTCAACGCTGGCCATCGCCGACGAGGATGCGTTCACTCGCTCTCAGAGTTGCATTGCCTCATCCCGATAGCCGTTGTTGCCGTTGCCGTTGCCATTGCCATTGTCGTTGTCATTGCTGTCAGCCGCATTGCCATTGACCGCATCCTCGTAGGGCATCACATCCGTGGGTGCCCCGCTAATCAGTATTTGGGTGTTGGTCACACCATCGTAATTTTGGCTCTGATAGCGTTCGGCATGCAAATTGACGCAGGGTCTGCCAGCGGGTCCCCATTCGGGGGTGGGGCGCATCAGAACCTTGATGCGGTCCCTGAAGCTCAGATGCTTTGGCGCCTTGAAAATCTGTTGCACGCCTATCACCAATATGACAAACACCGGAAACAGACCGACGATCCAGCCCACAGTATCAGCCCACAAGGGATATATGTAATGGCCATACTGTGCGGGCTTGTACTCTACCCAGTTGAAGAACAAAATGAACTGCAAGTGGAAAGTGGATTTAGTGCATGGAGGTTAGCTGGGCTGGCTAAGATATTTGACCATGGAGGACAGTGAAATATTCAGAGAGCACAGAAATAACATTTTATTGCATAAATCTTTTCGAGCTAAATTTCAAAGAGACCTAAGTTTCGTTTAAAGGCACTTTAAATGACCATGGAGGATAAATGAAAAATATTAAAAGAATAAGAAGCAGCACACAACTTACCAATAGCGTTGCGGGTGTTATATAGCGCCACATAAAGCCCCAGAAGAAATTCCATAGACGCGAACGCTTGCCAATCATGCCCTGTATATCATTTAAAAAACGCTGTGATCCATAAATCCAGGCAATCAGCACACACTCCGATATAGCAATGAGCAGGACCGACCAATTGGCAGCATATTTATCCATCAGCTGCAGCCAGTACATGCCGCTCTAAATTGAATTAGGCTTAAGTACATTAATATAGATAAATATCTAGGATATACTCACATTGGTGGTAAAGCCAAGGCCGCCTACATAGCCAAATATGCCCACAAAGAGTACAACCCAAGTTTTGTATTGTCGCAGATTTGGAAACTTGTCCAAAATGGCAGTGGTAACGGTCTCCATCAGAGCAAACTGCGAGTCCAGGCCCAGGGTGAGCAGCATGACAAAGAACAGCACCGACCAAACCGGTGAGATGGGCAGACGTGTTACCACCTCCGGATAGACAATGAACGCCAAGCCGGCGCCCTGGTCCACAACCTTTTTCACCTCCACATCCAGTTCGTGCGCCAGAAAACCAATGATGGAAAATATGACCAGGCCCGCAAAGAACGACGTGGCTATGTTGCAAAAGGCCACAATGAGAGAGTCCCTGAAAGATGCGCAAATATGAATAGAAGATCATCAGAAGATAAACAGAAGATCAATATACAGTAGCTGATATAGACCGGATTTGGTCCGGACTAGTAGTTTTTCTTAAAAGCGTGAAACACGTCTTTTGTTTATTTTATAAAAGATTCTTCATATAAAAACCCAAAAAAGTGTAATTTTAATGTTTTCACCCTTGTCAGTGAAATTGTTTGCGTAACTTCCAAACGTGCGTTAGAAAATCTAAACTAAACGGGAAAATTATGAGAAACTTAACAAGATGAGCTCCGTTTGTTGATCAGGAATAAAAAATAAATAAGGACTTATATATATATATCAATTTCGAGGCAGTTTTATGATATATATGATATTTACTTGTAGCAGTTATTGGAGAACTTGTTGTATGAGGACAAGGTGATGAGGCCTCCCCAGGCGGGGCTTAGCGCAAAGAAGATCTGCACAGCGGCATCGCCCCAGACCTGCAATATAAGAAATAGTTAAATCAACTGAAAATGGATAAGTTTTGTGAAGATGACTCACTTGAGCATTGGCTAGTTGCTTCCAATCGGGCGTTAGATAAAACAAAATGCCCGTGCTGGCGCCCGGCAGGGTAACGCCCCGAAAGAAGAGTATGACTAAGACCAAATAGGGAAACAAGGCGGTAAAGTAGACGACCTTGCCGGAGGACTGAACGCCCTTGCACAGGCAGAGAAAGACAATGACCCAGGCCATGAGCAGGCAGGCGGCCAATGAAAATTTAATGCTGCCCGTTTCCTCAATGCCCGACGACAGGCCCAGCACATAGTTGCTGTAAATGGAAAGAGAGGCGATTAGGGATTTGGAATCAATCAACATTTGTACACCATATTTAATCCACTCACTTAAAGTACTCCTCGGCCGGTGGACGCTTGAGGGCGTGCAGCGCCAGTTCCGTTATGTTGTGATAGTCCGCATAGGTCGCATTGTAGCAGGTGCGCAGATAGTAGGTGCCATTGATGGCCTCACACTGATCCGCCATCACGTAGGAGAAGCAATCTGCAAGTGTCATCAACTAGTTAGCAAGTTGTGCAAAGCAAGTTGGAAGTGCCCACCTAGAAGCTATCCTGGACCCAACACCGAGCTGCCCTTATAAGCATGCTACAAACATTGGTTCTTCTATGCACATACACACACACACACACACACACGCAAGCACACATGCGCACTTTATGCTGTGCTTCTTCTTAATCCAACTCTAAGGTGGATGTTCTTGCATAACTTCGGCATTTATTGTCCGATCTTTATGACAGTTTCAGGGCATTAATATGGCAGCCAGATGTGTGTAAATACCAAAGCCGAAGTTCGCGCCAAATTTTGAGCTGGTATCCAAGAAGTGAATAATTCTGTATATGCGTTTACTATACGAGATCCTAATTACTAAATGTGCTATCTCTAGCCTCCAAACTACGTGAAAAATGAGTATATCTAAAAGTAAGAATATTCTCTGAAATACACGAGTTCAGAAATGTGGAAGATCGACTACGACCTTGTTGCTGAGCAGAAATATACTCAATGGATTGGGTTCTTCTGCCTGTTACTTATATTTTTACAAACCCAATATACCCTTTTTAACCACATTTAATGAGCTTAGAGTAGGAAAAAGGACACTAGTCCAACAATTCAAGCCGACAGTTACTCAATTATGCATAAAGGGGCAGCAATTTTTTTAATATTTATGAACTATTTGTCAGACCAGAGAGAGTAAGAATGAGAGAGATATAAAGAGGGAGAGAGAAAGAGAGAGGTAGAGAGGGATGGAAAGAAAGACAAGGAAATGGCAGCGCTGAAAAAGGACTCAAATGTGTGCGAAAGGACAACAAAGCACGAGCCGGGCAACTTTTGTGCGGATTCATAATTAAAAGGACAAAGTAGCAAATCAGTGGAAAACATGAAAAGGGTTGGGCGACAACTGTTGTTGTTGTTGTTGTTGCCGTTGCTGCTGCTGCTGTTGGCAGCGAGCAAACAGAAAACGGAATGTGGCAAGCAGTTGGGGTATGCGACCTAAAGATACCCTGTATGGAAGCAATATAGAAGTTCTACGATTCGAAAGGGTCTTATTTTTTAATTGCTTTTAAATGTATATCAAGTCGGTATGTGCGCCCAAATTCTTAGAATTAAGCTATACGACTTTAAAATACCCTGCATAAAACTCTATTTACATATATAGAGAAGTCTCAGAAAGAAGCATTTCTGAAGCTTTGCTGCTTATGCAGCCATTTTTAAATGTTTTTAAATCTAGACAAAAAAGTGTGTGTCTAAAGGCAGTAAAGATATTAGACTTTGATATACCCTGTAAAAGAAGACGTTGAACTAACTTCAACTTGAACTATCTAAAACTGCGCAAAATAATAATTTAATTGTGCTAGAACTATTTAAACCTGCGCAAATTATTCATCTATTTGTATTAGACAGCGTAGTTGAGTTTTCTAAATACTGGGTATTTAAAAGGGTTAAATTGTCTAAAGGGCTGTCAGCCCCTTTGACAGCGGGAGCAACGGGTTCCGTTTGTTGACCCAAGCCTGATTAAATTTGAAGAGCGTGCTTTATGGAGCTGAGGCCAAAGCAAATCGATGTTGGATATCGACAAAGAGGTTAAAGGTCAATAGAAACGCTGACACAGTTGATTAGAGGCAAGGCCATGGCATTCTATACAAAATTCTAACTCTAATTTGTTTTTATTTCATATATATATGAATCAGAATTTGAATATATGAGACTTAAATTAAAACTCAGATGAGCTTATATGTCAAATCGCAGCTGCATAACTCAAGGATTTGTCCAAGTTTATGAACCATTTTAATCAGCTTATGAGCTTGTGGACCAGGTCATTTCAGGCGAAGTTTAGGTGCATAATTTGTTAATGAATCGCTGTTTACGAGCTGTCCACTCAGCCGTTAGCGCGAATTTGGTAGGAGACCGCGCTTTAAATGGCTTTCGGCACACCTGACTCTACCAATTAGTGGGCGCCTTTTCCTGCTGGCGGTACACCTAATCTAGCTGCCACAACGCGTGTGCAAAGCCAGCAAATGTTTATGACATTTGACTTGTGTGACTCTCGACGGCTGCCACACGGGGCGTATGAGTTCTGGCCACCCAAAAAAAGAGTCTAAGCTGATGCTTATGAGCGGCTTGCATGTGCGCTGCCCTCTCTCTGTGTGTGTGCGCATGTAAATGCCAAAGTTTTTTGAGTCCTTCAGCTGACTAACGAGGCTTGTGGTTGACCGCTAAAATGACCAACTGGATGTTGACTGTTTTTGGCTGCTTTGGTTGCTTTGGTTGCCAGGTTTAGAGCTCGCAATTGGACATTCTCTGTTTGCTATTCAAATGAAAAGTGGCAGCAAATGCTGAGTCAAGTTGCATGCCACTTGCCCAACGGTCCATTGGCTAATGGACTGTGCGCGCCGAGCACTGTGATGAATTTTCCTGTTTGCCACTTTGTGAGGTCTACCAAAACAAAAAACAAAAAACCAAAAAAAAAACGGATTTAAATTTTTTGACCTTGCAATATTGTGAACATTGTGTGGCATTTGATTTTAATAAACATTTCGCTTTTCTCCCCAACTCGCATTCGAGTTTGAATGCACCTGTCAATTTGGCATGCAATTAATTTTCAAATTTGCCATGCAGCTCACGTAGCTGCCAATAAAGAGAGCTACAGTCTCAATTTAAGACAGCCACATTTACGTTTGCCACTGTCTGAAACTAGTCGGAATAGAATTAAGTACATATGTGGGAAGAAAGGGGGCAAATGGGGCGGCAAGTTGATTACGTTCAGCAGTGTATTAAAAATTGTGATTACGGTTGAAATTAAGGTATTCGCAATTGATTGGTAGCAAATTGTTGCCCTTTTCAAAAGTCAGATTAAAAACCTTTTTCAAGCCATGTTAGATGTTTTGCAACTCTTATGAAAAACATTTTCAAAGAGCTTATTATTATATATTCAAGGCAGAATCAATCATCTTTTTTTAAGAGATAATTTTGTATGAATCTGGGCAACAAAAGTCTTAGCCAACTCTCATCGATATCTAAAGCTATCGGGTATTTGCCAGTCTTGCCAAAAAATAGTTTTTTAAGTTTTGCTTTTTTCTTACTATTTACTTATAAATCTGAATTTAATTAGACGGACAAATCTGGGTAATTCTTTACAAACCAAGAAACATATCTAAGTAATGTAAGGATCCTTATAAATACTTAAGCGACAGATTTCATCGATATATGTATTGATATAGAAACAAGCGATATATCGAATAATGAACAAGCGAGTTGTATCGATGATGGAATCGAAAAGAGAAAGGAGAGACTCGAAACCATGTGATTCTTTCACGTATCGCTATGTTTGTTGTTCGAATATAGTATTATTAGTTGAGAGATATTTGTCAGACTCATCTATTGACGCCCATATAACGTAGCTTTCCTTCTGCACCTTTGTTAATTCCTTTCATTTTAAGAATAAACAGGAGTGTAGAGAAGAACCCCGACAATCCGACAAGCTAGTTAAAGCATAGCTAGAGCTGCCGCCTTCGAAATGCTCATATTCAAAGAGAATGTTTCATATACATATATATGGGTCATCTGAATACTGCTGCTGTTCAGGAAACACACATTACATAATTGGCGAGCTTGAATATGGAACTTACTTTTGAAGGCTTGAACTGAGTGAATGGACTGTCAAGTATTGAAATAGAAAAAATAAGAAAAGACTGCGGACTTCACAGAAAATTACGGTAATATCTAATAATTTAAAACAGTTTAACAAATGTTTCCAGCTTTTCAAGCTTGCCTGAGTATTCGATATCTTTAAAGAACCTCAAAATGCTATGGTAGTTTTTATCTTTTTGATTTACGTGACATTGTATTTGTTTATTTACCTTTGTGCTCTGTGCATACACATTTATGTAATGTCTTTAGATGTTTCCTTCAATATGTAGCCCATCAATTTCGTCTATGTCAAATAGATGGCTAAGAATCTCTTTCAAAACTCGTACACTCAGAAATCGAATATTTCAATTTGTGTGAATGAGGAAAGGGCAATTTTAGCTTAAATATGATGTGTTTTTCATGTATATATGGCTGCAAAACTCCATTCAAATTAATCAAAGAGCCCGACAAGCGCCAACCCATCTCAATCAGCGTTTATTCAATTGCCCCGCGTTACTCATACGCCGCATAGGTCGCCGGGGTCCCATCTGGGGTGCTCGGCTACGACTACACTAAAGCCAAGGTTATATACATATAAATATGGCCCTCTATAAATGTGGGTTGTGTTGCTTTTTACAGCATATTCATCATCTAATCAATCAGCAACAAAATGAAAATCAAATCAAAATTGAACACATTTTCTTGTGGTTGTTGCGGGCGAGCTGGAGTTGAGTTTTTTTTTTGGGGCATGGGGCGGCTTCAAAGTGTTTACACGCCGTTTAATTTGCCTGTCTGCCTTTATTTGTTATGCAATTAATTTTAATACGAACATACACGCACACAAACAAACACACAACGCACACACACACACACACAAGGATAGATAGCCTGATACAACCCGTAGATACAAATCATATAAAACTTTATGTGAATGCGGCAGCAGGCAAAAACTGTCTGCCTTTCAATTTGGCCAACTCGAGCGTGTCTACCCAGCCAACTGTGCGTCTATGTGTTGCTTGTTCGTGTCGGCATCTTACATTTGATTACAAACACACACACAGTCACTCACACACACACACACACATAGAGAAACACTCACATACACCCAGATAAGATTGTTATACAAGCCGCTCCCAAGTCGACTGGCACAGGAAATTGCCATTAAATTTTGTGACCTTTAAGTTTTTGATGCCAGCCTTCAACTTTTTGTTCTAAAAACTTTTTTACTAACAGTTTTCGTTGATCCATCTGCCGTTGGCACATGTTTGAGTTCATAACATCAAATTTGATTAGCTAAGCAACCTTATTGACCCAATTAAAAAGTTATAAAAACAAATACGAGCCAAACACATGCTGGGAATTTAGTTAAATTTTATGTGATTGGACCATTTATGTGCTCAATTAAATTGAATTTGAAAGGATAATCGAAATAGTCTCTTAATTGATAAGCATTCTATCAAAAATCTATGCAGCATATACTTTTGCTCTTTTTTTTTTTTTATATACTCTCGCTTTTCTCTCTTCGGAGCATTTCTTGCTTCAAGCTTGTTGAAAAAGTAATTGAAGCAGGAAGTACAGTTAAGTTGAGTAAAACCGTTTGGCTAACTTTTTTTAAAACTGCTGAAGTATTCCTATAGACATATCTCTATTGCTTCGATTTACTCTTCAATATAATCTCTTTTATGTTGAGCTCCTCCCCAACTGGAAATGAATTTATTTATCGAGGCAGGGCTGCCAGTTTGTTGAAAAAGTAATTGAAGGTGCAGATACGGTTTAGTGCTAAAGCAACTTGGCTAACTCCTTGAGTTATTTCTATAAATTTGTCTTTAAACTTAAAAACCACTCAAAAACATCAACTGTCTTGTAGAGAGCGCAACTTCTCTTTCTGGCAACTAGTTCATTTACCGGTTCAGAAAAAGTAATTGAAGCAGCAAGTATACTAACTTTGAAGAAATCGCTTTAGCTTACTTTTTCTTTAACTTTTGATTCCTATAAATATGTATCTAATTTAAAGATTAATTCTATAATATAACCTTTATTTGTAACCTCCTTTCCATCTGGCAACCATTTTATTGACCGATATAGGGCTGCCAACTTGTTGAGAAAGTAATTAAAGGAGCAGGTACAGTTGAGCTTAATAACACCCTTAGGGTGTACAGCTTTTGGGTGTACTTCTATAGATTTATTCTTCAATATAATTCTATTTGCAATTTGCTTGAAACTGCCTTCCATCTGGCAACCAATTCAATCATCTAAGTTGCCAGTTCGTTAAACAAGTTTAAGAAAAATGCAAATACAGTTTATTATTGAACTAAACTGCCCTTTTTCAGCATTTTAGCTACATAGGTATATCTATAAATATTGCTCTAATCTTTGGATTTATTCCTATATATTATTTTTTTTTGCATTTTCAGCAATATTTGCACACAATAAGCATTAATTGTTTGACAATAAACTAACACTAAATAAAGAAAGCAATAAAAACGAACATAAATCAAACACAGCCTCACATGTAAGTTCTTTCTCAAACTTCTTAAAGAAAAAAAAAACAGAATTTGCCAGTAAAATATTGACCGAAAAAGTGTTTATGTTTGTGTTTGTGTTGAGGGTCACAAACAAACTAAGGCCGGCTGAGCTTAGAGTGCAAGATATTCAAGATATTCAATCAATGGACAAACAAGTTAAACACATTTTAATCATGAGGCTAAAAGTAAACATTTATCATCTAAAATTCGAGGAGACAAGGACGAGAACGAGACCGAGAACAAGAACCAGGACGAGGACATAGGCGAAGCCTAAGACGAAGACGAGGCCAAAGCCACAGACGAGACGAGGTGAAAGTGTCAATAAATGAAATCCTTAAGAAATTGCTTGTCTGTCACTGAGATTGCGAGTGTGTGTGTGTGTGTGTTTCATTGTGTGTATGTGTGTGTAGCTAAAGAGCTTATAAAAAGCCAGCGCACAGCAGAAAGTTACGAATCGGCATGCAGCCCGCCGCCGATTGAATGTCAAAAACTGTTTAGACATAATTGTTGTCATTTTAAGCATCAATTTTCCAGCTAGAAAGAAGAAAACGTTCTTCCGACCTGAATATACCTTGTATTTAGCTGAATTGCTACAGAATACAGTTATGTATACCTATAAATTTTTCCCATTTTCTCTTCTCTTAAGACTCGCTCTACAAACTAAATAATCAAAGGTACCCAAGGGTGTATATTCTGAAACTTCTCGATTACCACAGTATAAATATCGAAATTTACTGATTGTTGTCAGCAAGCGGAAGTTATCGAAAAAATAAAATAAGCTTGATTACCCCAGATATAAAAGATGCTCAATGCTGTTTGGTGACATTTATCGATTGTTGTTAAAAGGAAAAAGTTATCGTAAAAGTCAAATACGATTGATTACCTCAGGACGTATATCGAAATTTATGCGTCATTGTCAAAAGGCAGAAGCTATCGAGTAAATAAGATAGGCTTCATTACCTCAGGATGTACATTTGTCGAAATTACTTGGTTGTTGACAAAGGGTGTGATCGTCGAGAATATATACTCAGATAATGTATATCGACCCAGCTTCTCTTGATCAAGAATATATGCACTTTATGGCTCCAGAGATGTGTACCATTTTTGACACATTTAATGGGCGCAGGGTATAATAAAACGAGAACAACTCAGACATCGATGTGGGCGAGGCAAACAATGGAATCGCATCTATTGCGTATATCGATTTCTATTGCCGACCGACAAAACGGAAACGCGTCGACTGGCGTTTCGTATGTTTTTTTTGCGCTGCTGCTGCTTCTTCTTTAGACTGTGGCTTTGCATCAATGGCGGCCATATTAAATCATGTTGCCCCAAGCGGGAGCGATGGGTGGTAGGTGGTGGGTGGTCGTTGGTGTGCGGTGGGTGGTGGGCGGTGGGCGGTGGTTAGTGGCAGCTGCTGCTGTTGCCGAAGCTCATGCAAAAACTTTCAATGGCGTTGGGCTGTTGCCGTTGTTGTTGCTATGATTATTACTTGTACAGGCTACAACCAACGAGCGCCACTTGAGCGTGAGTGAGCGTGTGTGTGTGTGTGTGTGTGTGTGTGTGTGTGTGTGTGTGTGTGTGTGTGTGTGTGTGTGTGTGTGTATACATGTTTTAGTGCTACCAAGGCAGCCGCAATAAAATAAGCAAAGTATGCAGCAAGCGGCTCATAAAAAAGCTGCAAAAGAAGCTGTAAAATATGTTATACTCAAGCAACGACCTTTGTACGCTCTACCAAACTTGTAATTATACGAAAGGCGAATTTTTTATATGTATAACATATATGTATATTGCCTGCAGCTGTTGCAACTGCGGCCTTAAATATATTTTTATTTATATTTGATCAACTGCTTTATTGTGCTATATTTTGGCTATTTTTTAGCTTGTTTTGATAGTTATTAATTGAAAACCACAACAGTAGCTCATATACCAAATTTGAGCATAATAACGTCTGTACTTCTGAGATATTGCGCATTAGTTGTCAGAACTCACAAAGCAGTCCATACTTCTTTTAAAACTTGCCTGTTGCTCTACATTTTGCCACCTACATAGTTCAAACAAAAGCCTTGACTGCCTGGTCCGCTCGCAAAGACTCGTTAAAGATTTATGTCCTTAACGTGGCGGACGAAATTTTAAATTGTGTCCCATTTGTTTGTATTGCATACAGCTGTGTGTGTGTGTACGTGTGTGTCTGTGCAAAGAAATCAAATGCACGCTTAAGTTCGCACAATATGCGCTGCTGTCACAGCCGCAGCCGCAGCCGCATCTGCCCTGCCACGCCCATCTCGCGGACACACCTCTAGCAATTTCACATGAAAGCCAACGAGCCGCTGCACAAAAACAATTGCCTACTTCAAGGCGCTGCCGTGTTGTCAGGCAATGTGCTGGTTGCTGGCTGCCCCGTTATTGCCTTTGTTGTTGCTGCCTGTTTATTATTATTATTATCATTTTTGGCAAAAAGTTGTCTTTTATTGTCGACGTCAGCGTAAATTGCGCGCGAATAAAAACACAGCTAGCAAATTTGTCAAGACAGCGTTCACATTAGCGGTGGCACGTAAAATACATTTTTCAAGCTCAAGGTATCGATATCGATTTATGTACATTACGTATACAGATAACCAGACTGTAGTATCGATACTTATAAATACGAAAAGTCATTGTAAAAGAGTAACAACTATAATAATATAGTTCAAGTTGAATTGATTTGTAGAGAAACTAAGTATTTCAACATTCTGAGTTAGTTAGTCTAATGAAGAGTTATCATGAAAACTATATTAAGCTTAAGTTATCGATATGCCTTTAATATCGATACCTACTAATACGATAACACTTTATTAATGCTATCGTCAAAGCAATTGCGCTTAAAATTAGGTTAAAGTTACTAACTATCGGCGAGGGAATTACATTAATATTTTCCTAGCAAATTTAATAACTGAAACGAGCCTATAGAAAGGTTATGTCCTTCAGGAATTTCAGTTATGGTCAAGTAAAAGTTTGTGTCAGAAAAGAAAGTTTTACTTTTGACAGCTTGCAATTTGCTTAATTTATTTCCAAACAAAAAAAACTTGTTTGGACCAAATTTGTTCTTAGACTGTCTACTCACTTTCCGTGCTCCACTCCGGTTCGCAGTTCTGCCAGGGCAGCTGTGTGCGAAACGAGGCAAACATGTAGAATATGGTCCAGGCAATGATCAGATTGTAGTACAGCATGACAATGGCCGAAACGATGACCATGCCGGTGCCAAGGCCGCGAAAGAGCGGACAGAACCGTCGATAGATGGCCACCGGACCCAGTGCAGCATATTGGCCAAACGAGAGCTCCATGAACATTAGCGGCAGACCCGCTATGATGAGCATTATGGTGAAGGGTATTAGAAAGGCGCCTGCAAGTAAAAAGTTTAAGTTAGTTTAGCTTCGAAATTAATTCAAGCGATAACACCGAAACCTACCACCACCATTGTTGTAGCAGAGATACGGAAATCGCCAGACATTGCCCAGGCCCACCGAATAGCCCAGCAGCGAGAGCAGAAAATCAAAGCGTCCCGTCCAGTTGCCACGTTCCGGTTCGACTGTCTCAATGGTCACCGCGTCTAGTGCGTCCAGTGTGACCAGCGCCGTGCCCGAAGCACAGCCAGCAATGCTGATGGCTGTGGGCGTGGTGCTAAGCTGTGGCGCAGTCTCCTCCTTGCCTGATGCCGTTGCTGTCAATGTTAATGCCGCCGCATTACCCGGACAGACCACGGCGCCACCACCGCCTGCAGCAGCTGCTCCAGCTGTTCCAGTTGCTGTTGCCTTTTTGTTATTGTGCGGCAATTTGTGTACTTTGTGCTCCACATTGAATTCACAGATGGTGAAGCGATCCTCATTTTGCTGCAAGGAATGGGAAGGTTGGCCCAGTTAGTTAACCTAGCATGACAGTCACTTGACAAACGTCTGGCCAGCTGCCAGGCAGCAGCAATGAATGGCATTCTGTTCTCATTAATGGCGCATTATGTGGGTCAGAACGAATTGTGTATGCCCTTTAGCGCGCCAGCCAAATCAAGTGAATACTTAACTGAATAAAAAACTGTCTATTAACATTTTGTTAATATTGACAATACGATTTACATTCACTTCGCTTGCGCTTTTAATTTATCGCCTATCGATAAATAATATAATAATGTCAATTGTTTCAAAACACGATTCACACCAAGGTTAATTCTGTTCAATATTTGTCGTTTATCGGGAAATGTTTTTTAATCGCATTTTGAAATATCATGAATATCGATAATTTTGAAGTTTTTTGTAAACAGAATATCGATATCGATTAAGTGCGATCCTCATTCATGTTGCTTTCACTCTTCTTTCATCGCTTTTCGACAAATATAATTTTAATGTAAGACTGTAAAATAATTCTTAATATTATCCACACCTATATTGATTACGTTCAACATTTATCGTTTATCGCGAAAATAAATTTAATCGCTTTCTGGAATACCATGAATATCGATAAATTTAAGGTTAAATTGAATATCGCTATCAACTAAATGCAATCCACATTAACTTTGCTTGGGCTCTTCATTTATCGATTATCGATAAATGTTATATTGATGTATAGCTATAAAAAGTTCCGTAATTTGATTAACACCTATCTTAACATCGAACAACATTTATCATTTATCGGGAATTGTAAATTAATCGCGTTCTGAAATATAAAGACTATCGATAGTTTTAAAGTTAATTCTAGATAGAATATCGTTATTGGTTAAATGCGATCTACATTCAAATTGCTTGCGTTTTTTATTTATATATTATCGGATAATACTTAGACGTATTTTACAGGCGTCTTTGAATATCGTGATAATCGATACTTCGTAACCATCTTTACGATTATTATTCATCGTCTATTGAAAATATTATTTTTAACGCCTTTTCAAAAGTACCATGTGTAGGATTGCGCAATAAATAAAAAAAAAATGTTTAAAATTGAAAGCCTTAAATATTAAATTCAGAAAATTTTAATAACAATGTCTTATATCATAATAACAGAGTCAGTTTTCGTTATTACCTCCCATAGATCCACATCCAGCTGTGTGCTTGACTCTTTGTTCGGCTTGAGGCTTTTCGTTTTAGATTTCGTCTTTGATTTCTTATCCATGTTGTGCCACAATTGTTGCTGCTAATTGCATGCTATTCTCTGCCTTGTGTCTGTTGTGTTGCTGTTTTGTGCTGCAGCTTTTTGGGTATCTGTTTTGTGATTTATGTCACTTGCTTCATAAATTCAAATTTTCCAACAGATGGCGCTCAGTTGTGGCCCACGATTGCATAGCTTGTGTTTGGCCCTTTTGTGTTGGCCTTGTGTCCATGGGGCGTGGCTTGAGCTGTGCCCTTAGGTCATGTTTGTGGCACTGCTAGAAACAAAAGATAGACAATTTCGTTAATGATGCCGAACAATGGGTTGAGATAGAGGGAGAGAGAGGAAGCGAGAAAGAGAGGGAGAATTATAGGAACTTAATTCCAGTTTGCACAAATACTATTTAAATTGGAATTTCAGGTTCAATTAGCGTGAGAATTATACATTTGTTTTGCATAATATTTCCGTCATGCTTTTATTTTGTGTGTTAAATTTGGCATCTCAATTTGCATTTAAATTGTTAATATACCACGCTAATTAGCTCATATAAAAAGCAAAATTTTCCAACTATTGCTGCCCACACAGCAGCCGGGTTCATTTTCAATCCCATTTGATGGGTGTGAAAATATTGGCATTAAAGCTGCATCGATTCATTTCATTTTGCACTTTGACTGGCATTGAAAAGAGCCGCGTGCAAAAAAAAAAAATGAATTATATATATATAATATATATAGGAAAAACCTTCACATTGACATTCAAAAAGAATAAAAACAAAATTACATATATAAATATGAATAAATGCGTTGTATGCAGAATATATTTTAAATTAACTCAACTGATGCTGATGTGGGCGGGCAGATATCAGACAGCAGAGTTGGTTGTAACAAGGGCAGCTGGCTTTTTGGTTATGTTTACATATTGCAAACCTTACATCACGAACCTTACAGTTCGTGAACAAAAGATGCTGCTCAAGGAAAATTGAGATAACAGAGAAAATGGAGAAAATAATGCTGAACCTTGATGCAGATTATTTTGTGGCACAGGAAAATGCAAATAATATGTTACATTTTGATATTGATGTTGCGCAAACTACAGCAAAATATTGAATGAAGTAAGAATCTTGTTTGCATTACCAATTAGTTAAAAGTCTTGCATTTCTTTAAAGCTTACAATTCTTTGATATTTGCTTATTGATATTTTTATTTTTTTATTTATTTGATTTTATAATTTTTAATATTGTTGTTTTTTATAAAGCAACATAAGGTTTAATATAAGGTGAGAAAATTGTAAATTCTATCTCTCTGTCTAAATCTTAATCTTAATCAAGCATATTTATTTCACAAAGCAGCAATTTGTTATGCAAATTTGACAACTTGACAAACAAAATATTTGATTTTAAAATACGGAAAAATTCGTTGAGAAAACTAAAATCAATATTTTGCTGCGCGACATTGAAATTTAATGTTTCAGTTTATAAATAAAACAGTTTTCTCCCAACTAGCTGGAAACGCTTGATCCATTTTGTTTTGACCAATTTTTACTAAGCATTTTCTGATTAATGAATGCTTGAGAAAATGACGTGTCGTCAATGACACTTGAGGCCGTCAGCTCACACACACACACACACACACAGAGAGAAAGAGACTTTTGTGTTTGTGTTGGCCCATAACATTATGTGCTGTTAACTGTTAGATGAGATGCAATGAGCTGAGCTCTCATAAGCGATGCGCCATGTATGGTGCTCAGTTCTTGGTCACGTTTTTATGCGCCATTTTTGCCTTTGGGCTTGAATGTGGCCTTTGTGGTTGTTGCTCTTGTGTGTTGGCAATTTGTTGACAACTTTCATAATTAGGCAGCCAAATGTGCACTTAAGTGTGTGGGTGTGAACGCTTTTATGTCTGTTGTTGCTGGCGTTGGGGCTAGGGCTAGTTGGCCAGGTTAAATGGATGTTGTGGTCGCTACTGCATCTGGTTTATGAGGTCAGACAGTGGAATTTGCTGTTTAGGTAAGAAAACAATCATTTTGGCCAGTTCACTTGATTATTTCATTGAGTCAGCGCTTAAACGGCTTGGGAATTTTATAAACATTTTATATGCAAAATTTTTACATTTTTAATTGGATTTAATAGCAAATAAAATTATTAATTTTATAATAAAAACAAATGTTTATATAGCTCTTAATATAACTATGTAATTTATAGCATGGGCTTAAGGAGCTGGTAGATGATGCATTGATGTATGGAATTCTAATAACAAGAAAGTTAGGATAACATCGGCTCGCTAAAAATTAATACCCTTGTAGACCTTTGCTAACGGACTTGCAGACATGTGAGAATAGTAAAGCTCGCAAATGCTGAGTTTGATATAGTATAGTATAGTTAAGTATAGTATAGTATAGTACAGTATAGTATGGTATAGTATGGTATAGTATGGTATAGTATGGTATAGTATAGTATAGTATAGTTTGGTATAGTATAGTATAGTATGGTATGGTATGGTATGGTATGGTGTAGTATAGTATAGTATGGTATGGTATGGTATGGTATGGTATGGTATGGTATGGTATGATATGGTATGGTATGGTGTGGTATGGTATGGTATGGTATGGTATGGTATGGTATGGTATGGTATGGTATGGTATGATATGGTATGGTATGGTATGGTATGGTGTGGTATGGTATGGTATGGTATGGTATGCTATGGTATGGTATGGTATGGTATGGTATGGTATGGTATAATATAGTATGGTACGGAATAGTATAGTGCAGGAAATTCGTGTATGGTGGTATAGGTATAGTGTAGTTTAAAATAATATAATACTTGAAAATACGGATCCCAAAGAATTATATGGGCAGTGAAAAGTTTCCTAACGGACAACTTTTATCAGGCGGAAAAATTTCTAGGGCGGACTTTTTTTCTGAAATCATTTGGAATTAGGGCATACCTATTACACTCTTCTTGAGTGGACAAAGGCTACCTGACGCTGTCCGTTCAAGAGAGTTTCACTGTATACTACAGTAAAGAGAAGCGCAGTCAAGTATAGTCTGGTTGATTTTACTGGGTTGACTTTATTCTAGTTCCCTTTAGCATAGCTTACGAATGAATTAGAAAAATAAAATATACCAATTATTTTTTGGCCATTTTCTGCTTTGTTAAAATTCCAATTTTTGTTTTGCTGCTCTGTTTTTGCTGTTGTTCTTTTTTCTGATTGTTGGAAAACAAACTTTTTGGCATTTTGACTTATTCTGGTTTTTAACCACATTGTTGCCGTATCTGTTTTTGTTACGCTTTCTTTAAATTTTGTTGCTGTTATTCGCGCTCAGTTGAAACTGGGTCTAGAAACTGGGTTCGAGGCTGCGGCTGTGGCTGCGGCTTTTGTGCTGTGGCATTTGCTTAGCAAATAGTTTTTAATGATTCCAATGCTTGCGGCCAGTTTACGAATATATAGAGCTATATGCTTCATAGTCAGAGCCCAGCCTTGGATTCCACCAATACACACACACACACACTCTGAGAGACTGCACAACAACAAGAATGACAATCGTTTGGCTTTGTGCAAATTGTGCGGCAACGGCGTCGGCATTTGTTGCAAATAGTTTAAATGGCTGCCGGGGCAAATGGGTTTGTGGCACATTAACGGGGTGAGGCATTCGTGTAGCTATTAAGTTGTTAACAGGCAGTTAAAATGGCATTAAGAGTTTGTAATAGCGCAGGATTTAAACGAATTTTTATTGATTAACGCGCTGATATAAGAGCGTGAAGTTGCATAAAATTCGATAAAAATTTAAAGCGTGTTGTGAGAGCTACATAAAGTTGTTATGTTTCTTGTTGCTTATGAAAGATTTTCTTGTTCTCGTCTATGAAACAAACTTTTTGTTTTCAAAGTATTGCGCAACTGCAAAGACGGCTCATAAAACTAAGACAGAAAAACTTTGCTTTGTCAAGTCGATGTTTAAATACACTTTTCATAAGCTTTTAGAGGGTATTATAAGTTTGTCTTGACTCGAGAAAGAATGTATATTCTTGAACTTCATATATTCTCTTAATATATATGCAATATGGCATCAAAAGGCTTTATTTCTTCATATTCAGTAAAAATGGGCTCAAGCTGTAAATTTTATCCAAGCAAATTTAAACATCGAAGTAAACCTAAGTTATATGGGAGGAAAACTGATGATTCGATTAGAGGGCTTCGAATTTTTTAAAAAAGGAATAGAATTTATTTCTGGCCACATTTATTTGTTCTTTCATGCTGCTCTACTTTAAAACGTTGCACATTTCTTGACCAAATTAATTTACCCTCACTAAAGTGGCATAATTATATGTACATCATTTTTTTTTTTTTCTTTATGGAAAGCAAATTCATAAATTGCCCTTCGTGTGCGGCAATGCTCGTTACAAATGCAAAATTAACCTAATTAAATAAGCTGAGAGCTAACTTGGCTAATGGTTTTGCTTGTTTGAAAGAAATTCTTGTGAAAATAAAATATTGCTAGGCCAGCAAAACGTTAAGGGTTAAAATACGAGCAAAAGTGCTGAAGGGTTTTTCCTGTTCTCAATTAAATATAAATGATAGCAATTTTTAAGTATTTCTCGAGCATTGAGAGCTTGAGCAACCTTTTTCCCCAAATATGTTTTGGTCTTTATTATTTGCACACTTTTCAATTGTTCCAAAGTTGAAATTCAAATCGAGGCTGCAAATGAAAAGGGCTCTTTAATAATTATGATTATAACGCTCAACTGTAAATGACATTTACAAGTTAAAGCAGTTAAAAGGGAATGCCCCCAATGCAAGCAAAAGGAACTCCTTCCTGCCCAAAAACAATCGCTCATAACAGCTACTTTCTATAGCCCTTCAAAAATTGTATTGTTGCCAACACAAACATCAAATGCACACCCAAACACACACACACACACACACACGCAAGCACACAGCACACGGATTGACGAACTGTAATAAAAGTTTATAGCAGGCGCCTTGCCATCATTTTTCAGCGTTGCCAGATGTTGGACGTTAGAAGAGTTGCCAGCAAAACTTGCGGAAACTTCTTTAAGTGCTGAATCATGCAGCATATACCGTATAATTAATGTGCAGCGGCATGTCTATATGTGCACACATGCCTGTGTGTGCGTGTGTGTGTGTTTGTCTGTGTGAAAAACCCCAAAGTAGCAATTAAGTGTTACGTATACGCCATGAGGTACCCGCACGAGAGTAAAACTGAATCTGTGGTTGGGGGTTATTTTGTTGCTCTTGTTTTGTTTTGTTAGGTGCTTTGGCTGCTTGCTGCTCGTTTCGTTTTGTTTGGTCAATTCGAGTGTGAAAATGTTGTCGAGCGCTTTTCATTATGGTTGTTGTCCGTGTTGTTGTTGTTATTGTTGTTGTAGCTCTCGCTTGTTTTCACACAGGCGCACAGCCATTGACCTTGGGCTGCAATGTGCAAGCGCATGGAACGAAACGCATTGCCCAGCTCCAGGGTCGCCATTTTCTGTAGGCGTTTTCCGTTTGAACATTTTTGCATACCCTTGGCAAGAAAATGGGCACAAATATTATACCATTTATTGCTGTGGCAAAAGAACAAAAATGGGTTAACATTTCTTGTACTAAAATGTTTTTATTTGTTTTTAATGAGAATAAGATTTGTAAGTTAAGCAAAGCTGCTTAAAAATCTGCTCCGTAAGTTCTTAAGAGACTGGTTTATTCAGTGCTCTAGCTAGAAATTCCAACGTCTGAGCGTATACAATTTTGTGCTTAAACAGCTTGCGAATTATAAGCAGTTTGTCAGGATATCAGCTCTTGTGTGATTTTCGAATATGATCAATTAAGCATTATATAAGAGTATTTTTTACAGATTTTTAATTAAATTGCTTTTGACATGAGTTTTCAACGTACTTTTCACTTTTGCGGGAATTGAAGTGAATTGAATGAAAAGTGGAAAATTGTTTTTAGGGTACATTTTCCCCGAATGTGTCACTTTTGTGGGAAAATACCCAAATAAGTTAGTATCGCTTAGTGCGGCACAGTGGCAATTATCGGCATCGTAACTAAGATTTTCTGGTGCATCAAAGTGAAAGACAAAGTTTTCAATTCAAGGAATAGTCCACAAAGTAAATGAGGATTTCATTTCATGAGCTCTCGAGCAATTATATTTTCTATTTGTAGTTGATTCTATTCAATTGTTATCTGATATATTCATATTTAAGTCAGCCCCCTTCCACTTGCTTGTATTGCGGCAAAGTCTTTAAAATGCATACTCAAACATAAACCAATGAAATTTAATAGTTTGCGTATTTGCATTTCAGTTTCTTTGTGCTACTTGTAAAAGTTTGGCGTTTCCATGCTTTCTGACATTTTAATGCACGAGTCAAAAGTGTGCTATTATTTACAATGGTAGCACAAGAGAACTTCATCAGAAATATTCTCAACATTATCATCATCATCATCAGCATCATGACTGTAATCGTTTGTCGCCTTCAGTCGTGCCATTTTTTGTTGTTGCGCAGTTCTCGGCAATTTTTAAGTGGCCATCAGTCAGTGAGAAAAGGGCGCAGCAAAGTGGGCGGTCAGGGGTAGACTTGAAACGCTTGAACTTGATCCTACGAAGGCTGCATACAATGAACAAATAAGGACAACAGCCTCGACCTTTGGACTGTGCCATACTCGTGCATTTGCACTCGGGTGATTTTTTTTGATGCTGCAGCAACAGCTAGCATGGAAAAATCAGCACGTAAAGTAAACTGCTGACGATTTTTTTCAGCTCTTCTTCTTCTATTATTTGTTGGCCTGTTGCAGTAAAATCAAAAAAAAAAAGACAACTGAAAAGCTGTCAAAACCCTAGCTGAGGTCCGCAGCGTCATATCGATTATTGAGCATTCCCCGAAGAGAGACCATCGTGAACGCATGTAAATTAGGTTCGATACGAATTCCAGTTACGGCTGAAATTCGCCTGAAATTCACCTGTCTGGAATGTGTAAATGGGTTTGTGGGGCCATTTGGTACAAGGTCGGAGCTGCAGAGGTCCAGCATAACAAACAAATATCACGACCAGCTGCATTTTTCTGTTTTTTTTTATTGTTAGTCAGTAGCTTTTTCGTTTTGCTTTTGCCTTCGCATCGTTTGTCATTTATGATACCCTTGCCAAATGTGTTGGCAACTGTCACGGACTATATGCCACAAAGCCAGAATGTATAACAATATAAGAATCGAAAGGGATCATAAAAAAATGTTCGTAGCATATTGCATTTTGCTTGGGAAAAGAGGCACATATAATTATTTAATTTGCCATATATTCGTTGTTTAACGCTTGTAATTCGCAACAAGTTAAAGTTTCGAAAATGCATAAAACGAAACCTACTTGGTTTTAGATTCTAGTATTAAAGTGGCTTGGATATTATTTATATAAGTATAATTCTTATTTCTGACAGCTCGTATTGCAAATTATATCTTACAAGTGCATTTTATCTCTGACATACTTCAATGCTATTCACTTCTACTTGTCTTTCTCTCTCACTCTCTCCCTCTTTGTCTTTCTCTCCTTGCACAACTACATAAAATATTCATAGCACTGTGGCAAGACTCCAGCGATGTCCTTGTCCGCCGGGTTTAGTCCTTGTCGTTGTTGGTAATCGCAAATTCAGCGCTAAATCTCAATCAAAATGCGCGTAAAGTGGCATTTCACTTGATTTTTATGAATTCGAAATGCGCCATTTTTGTTGATTGAATGCTAAAAAGATGCTCAAAAATATTTTTGTGCAAGCGAACAACTTAACGAGTCAAATCAACCGCGCGTTTTCACAGACCTCAAGTTGTAAGTACTGTTGCAGTAAACGGAAGCTAAAAGCTTAAGGCATCTGTAATAACTTTATGATAGCTTCAACATTTAAGAAATTTAAATGAATGATGATTGTAAATACAAGGTAGGATGATAAGGCAGGACGAACAGATACTTTGTTGCAGCTTAGCAGTCCTCTTTGTGGTTTTGTTAATTGATAGAACTTAAACCAAAGTAAAGACTGAGAATTACATAATTGTAATCTAAAGTAACAGCAATCTTTCATCTTTTCTTTTGACTGACTGGCCGACTGATTGGTAATCAATAGATAGACCAAGCCGTAAGAGCAAGGAAACTGGATTTTTTACGGTAGTTACTTTAAGGGGAAATTCGGGAAATTCCACACGCATATGTGGAAAAATCGTGAAAAACGTTTGTATGAAACGTTTTGTTTACTATTCGTTCGGCTTCAAACTCTCTTTCATAGATCTTTGTAAAAATTCATTTGAGGGGTGTTTCACAATTTTGTTTCACATTTAACAGTGTTGCCACCTTGTTTTGCATAATACACATGGTAACACTGCTTACATAAAAAACACGCCCAGGAAATTAACATAAATATGTTGTTCATATTTATCAATAGATGAATTTATAGGTATGAATTTATAGATAAGCTGAAAAATACATTTTAGTTGAAACACAATTTTTTGTTAGTTTCCAATAAAATAGCAAATTTTTGTCAAGGAAAATTTTAACCCTAAATCTATAGTTTTTTTGGTAAAAGGATTGCATCGATTTGCTGGCAAGTGTTGCTGACATTTGCATATTATTTTCACCCAGCAACCACCCCACCCCACCCCACACCGCACAAACAGAAAAGGGAACTCAAATTGCATTTCCATTTAATCCGCTCAATTTGTCGCCAGTTTTTAATGGCGCCGACTGAAAACTTGCAAACGCCTTGCCTTGAACACAAAATGCATTTCATTAGAATTTCAAAAGCTTAAGGCAAGAAAATATGAAAATAACAACAACAATAACAACAACACGAGCAGGAAAAAGTGGCGCACAGAATCGAGACACTTACTAAGTGAATTAATGTTTTTATCAAAAGTTTTTGAGCGCGTTGTTTTGACGCTTTTTTCTGTTTGTTTTTTTATTTTGATTTTTATTTATTTTATTATTTTTTTACCTTCCGCATAAATTCTCATATACGAGCGCATTTCTACGTGGTGTGCGTGTGTGCATATGTTTTTTCTTTGCTTAAAATTTGCAATTTAAATGTAATTTCTCAACTGTTTATTTGGTTTATGACGAGTGCGCGCGCTCTGATTTAACAGCCAGCGACAGCGGGCGGCGAGGCGTGGCTTGGCCCGTTTTTAAAGATGACAGCATGAATGATGACCAGCTGCAGATACAAAAAAATACATATATATATATATATATATATATGGATATATATATGTATAGGTGCCTGCCGGTATTACACCCATTTAAAATGAAAGGTAACAAAGACTTCTTTGTACAGCCTTTTTGGCGTGTTCTCTTCTTACAATTGAGTTATCCCGGCGCTCAAACACGTTCGTTTATAATAACATTATCCACATGCCAAAAACTTCAGGCCCACGTCAGGCAAATCAACACTTGTAGTATATGGCTTGGCGCCCGAAAGGCTGCCACAATTCATCGATACAAGCTCTTGTATAAATTTCAATGAACAATTTTCCATTGTCTGTGAAACATTTTGCCAACATTGGCACGTTTTATGGGTAGCAAAATACAGATACATGATAAATTGGCAATTCAAACAAAGCCCGGAAAAACGGGCCGGCACTTGTACAGCTTGAATGTCATGACATCGAGCTTGGCACGCGGCAACAATTTGGACTCTAAATGCTCTTGCTGGTCCATCAATTTTGCTTATTTGAATGGTCGTGATTTTCAGGCAGCCTTAAGACAGAGACAACAAATTCCAACAGATTCAAAGCTTTGGGAGAAGCGTGGAATTCGTCTCATATGAATTTTTATAAAGTCCCTTGGCAATTTTTTGAAATGGATTTTCCGAAAACTGTGAAGCACTTCTTAAATGAATTTAAAAAAGTATGTGTGGAAAGGAGTTTGAAGCCGCTCAGATTGTATGACAAATGTTAAGTTCAAACGATTTTCGCGCTTTTTTCATATTTGCGGTTGGAATTTCACAAAAGCCCCGTCTTAGCGTGCACCTTTAGCAGTAAAAATGTCATCTTCCTAGTTCTTACGGCAATCAATCAGTCAGTCAGTCAGTCAGTTAGTCAATCAGCCAGTCAGTCAGTTAGTCAATCAGTCAGTCAGTCAGTAAGTCAGTCGGTCAGTCAATCAGTCAGTCAGGCCAAACAGTTTTATATATAGAGATATACGGTGTCCTATAAGTTTTGCAAATACTCCGTTTTCTGTCTAAAATCAGCAGCAATCAAACTTTTAAACTACATTAACTTGTTCAAAACTCAATCGATTTTGGTGCTTGGTGCAATTTTGGTCATGTTTTGACCTCAAGTTTGGTCGGCTCAATTCTATTCATATTTGCAAACAAAATTCTGCAATGCCACGAAATCTACTAAATGAATGGCCACAAACTTTTCTTCTAGCTGTCCCATCTATATGTTGTATGGTAAGTGGCTGTACGCCTTTCTGGCTTCTGCACTTCTTCTCTGCTTAAAGCATTTACTTTTATTATTGAACTCAACGAAAGCTGTTGGCTTTAACTGCTTCTGGCTGTCGACTGGCTGCGATGTCGCTTTGCCTGGCACAACTGTTTTGTTTCTTTTTTTTTGCCTTTGGGGGGCGGGCGATTTCTGCGAGTAGCCCCAACCAGAACCAGAAGAAGTGCATTCGAAATGCAGCAGTTGCAAAGTCTTTTTAGTCATTAACGAAATGGATTTGGGCGAGCGCACACGATGCATTTCCATTACTTGGGCATTATTCATCATAGTCTGTCAAACGATGTGCGAGTCCCGCTATATAAGTGGGAGTCCGAGCCAGAACTTTGCACTGAATATGCCCACGCTAAATGCTGCCTACTACAGTCACACAATACTCTTTCTGACCGGTCTATGCACACTGTCCTTAACGCTGCTCGGCTGTCTGGGTAAGTCCTGATGCTCAGCATTATGTCAGAGAATTCTAACTGGTTGTTAATTCCGTAAAAAAGGATGCCTTTGCTGCAGCTGTTGCCGCAGATCGCGTCGGAAAGCTGCGAGCCTGGACGCCTATGCTCCGCGCACGCAGAGTATTGTGTGGCCAGCATTGCCCGCCGAAACGGCCCGTGTCGTCGAGGTGACCTTTCTGCATACGCCCGGTGCCTTGGATTGCCTGTGCCGTGGCTGCTGCCAGACAAGGAATGTGCTCTGCCTGGAGGATTGTCTGAATGCAACGGAATGTTGACTCGAATGCCAAGTGATTTTCCTTACAATTTACTTTAAATACAATATTGTAATAGGTCTAAGCAAATCGACGACAATTGAAGCCTTTAATTATGTATAATCTTTTAAGAAATCACTTTCATATATTCACTATTTAAATGAGCATCTATATATGTGTGCATATTACACTTTGTTCTGACTGAACAATCTCCCCCCTGTGGGCGGAAAATTGAGGACTGAGGATGAATTGGCAATTGTTTTAATTACGTGCTATTGAATTTAAACTGATTTCGAAAACTATACGTTTTAAAATGTTAAATAAAAATTGTACCCCCACATCTGAAAAGTGGGTAAAAAAACTAGTGATTGCAATTTTTTTGTATTCGCCCCATCAACTCCAATCTTATTTTCACACAGTTATGTAAAATATTATTTGAAGCGCTATTTACCGAACGCGGAAATTTTCTCCGTTGGGTGCAAACGGGGTTGAGCGTACCATGGCAAGGTTTAAATTATTTCGCAAGCGTGATTTGTGCACGTATATATGTGCGTGTGAATTTATATGTATGCATATGTGTATGTACATATGTATCTTTGTATTTATGTATGAATGTGATACGTGTTTGTACGAACGTATGCATGTTTGTATGTATGTATGTATGTAGGTAGGCATGCATTTATGTATGTGTAAAAATACTACCCTACTATGCGATTCTCACTATATGAAGTACGCAGGGTTTAATGCATACATACATAAGCACGTATAAGGGAAATATAAAAATCGCGTGTATGTAAGATTTTGTGTAAGTTCATACATTTCATATTTACATATTTTTATATAAAACAATAATTCAGACCTCGGCACGGACTATCTCCCAGAAATGTCTGTTGTCGCAAAATCTTACGAAACAGTTTCACAAAGTTCTTATTATATCTGCACTTGATGTTTCTATCTTGTAACGACCAATCTAAATGTTCGTACCTTCCCCCACAGCTGTTTTTCGATTTAAATAAAGCTTAGTACAGACTTCATGCCAAAGTATTTGCCGCTGGTAGCTTTAGTTTGTGCGCATAAGCCAAAGAAAGTACAATACAGTAAATATGAAGGCGGCACAAAGTAAAAATATGGAAAAGTTGCTGTTGCTGTTTCTGCTGCTCATTGGTTATCCCCAACTCTTTGAAGCGAGCAACTTTACAGGCAAGTTGAAAAACTTGGTCAGCTGCCTGAAAGTTAAATTTATTTTAATTGTTGCAGAAGATTATTGGCTAACGGAGTCACAATCAGTGGAGGAGGACGATAATGCAACAACTATTTCGAGTGGCTATAGAATTATTAGCGACAATAACGATAAAAATAGCATTTATATTCCTGTCGATCCATTGATGAGGGTGGCCTTTGTGGCCCTGCTGCTGCACGTACTCATCGTTGGTGGAGGTGGGTTTCAATTTTCGAAATAACCAACTGTTAATTTCACTAATCTGGCAACACTGTCAGGCATTATCATCTACAGCGTTGTCTACTGCAAGTCACGTACTGATAAAAAGCGACTGATGGAGATGAAACGTCGTCTGCAAAGTCCACCAACACTGCAGCATTTGCCCAACAGCCAGAATTGTCCTTGTCATGGCTGTCGTGTAGCCAGACAAATTCTAAGCGGGCTGATCGTACAGCAGATTATAACAGAGCGTTCAGAGTGTTAGCGACAACGATAAGCTTTTAGCGCTGGTCACACTCTTGTAGTTTTAGGCATGCAAGCATGGAACACCTTGTAGTAGGTATGTGCATCAATGCATATGAGCGATTAAATGTGAAAATCTATCAATTGTAAACGGTGTGCATGATTACAGTCAAACAGTGTGAAATATACTCTAACAAATTCGATTGCTACTTTACCTTGACATAAAGATCGCTTTAATAAATACCAAAAGGCCGCAACATACCCATGCAATATATCGATACCCGGATCGATAGTTTGCCCAATAAGTGGCTCATGCACAGCCAACTTAATAAAGCCCCCATTTTGCCTGTTTACAAATTGGAAAATTTGCGAATTTATGGAATAGAATTTCAAAAACCTTACAATTTGGCTATGACCTCGAATCCGAAAAAGTGTCCTATGGACAATAACAACAACAGCGATTCGGATAGTTTGTACTATGAGGTGCAGGAGAGTTTTCCATTTGCGCGGCACAGTCGACCGTTGCTGGTGGCCAATTGCTCAGAGTACGCGGTGGCCCATTCTAATGGGCGCCTAAAGCCGGCGCGTCACCTGAACGAAGTGACCTTTCTGCCACACATCCTGAATGCCATGCGCCGCCTGAGATTTACTCACCTGCTGCGACTGCAAAGCTACGCCTGGCCACACCTCGGCCAGGGTGAGGGCCATGGTGCTGTTATTGTGAGTGCGCCGCGCAGTGGACGCACCTTGAGCTATGTGCCGCCGTTGTGCCAGGTAGTGTGCACTACCTTAACGGAGCAGCGTTGTCGCATGCAGCGCTGCTGGCAGCTGCAGGGTCCCATTGCCTTAGTGCTAGTCGCAGATTTGGATCGCGTGCAGCAAACTGGCAGCCTGTGCAATGCAATGCTCCGCAAGGCCAGGAACGAGGAGTGGCTGACGTTGGTGCTAACGGTGCCCTCGGCCCGCACACCGGAACTCTTTCAGCGGCTGCTCAACGGCGTCGGCTGTCTGGTGGCCACGCCGGCGCAGTTCCTATGGCTATGCGGGAATGGCGTCAAGTTGCCTTCTTTGCGCTTTGTGGCCTACGATGATGTGGACTTGATGCCGGCGGATCAGCTGCAAGACGCGCATCAACAGCTGCTGCTGCTGACCAGGCAACAACGCCCCCAGTTGGTCATCAACACCCAGTCGTATGACCCAAAGCTGTTGCACATGCTGCGCGAGTTTAATTCACAGCCCATGGTCCTGTTTGGCGATGTGCTGGAGGCGGCTGTCTATGGGGGCACACGGATGCGCATCTCACTGTTAAGGCATGCCGCCAAGTCTGAGGAGCTGTTGCGTGTGCTGCGCGAACGTCCGCCGCATTTGCGTCGCACTGTCATCAATTGTCACACGGATGCGGACATGCGCGAACTGGTGCGGACACTGAAAGCGCATGGCTATGGTTGTTTGCCCTATTACCAGACGGCTGACTTGGCTGTGCGCGAACAGGTGCATCGCTGGATGCAAGACAGTCGCGGCGAGCTGTTGCTCTGCACCGATCACTGTCCGGAGCTGGATATACGACATGCGCATACGCTGCTGCACTACAGCATGAGCGCTAACTGGAGCCTGTTCAAGCTACGTCATCTGGCGCTGGCGGACAATTTGTGCAATAGACTGGCACTCACGCAGCCAGGCGAGCAGTCGGAGTCAGGTGAGTTGCTCTGACATTGAGAAGCACATCATCATGTCTACTTGACTTCAGATACGCTACTCTCGCTGGTGCTGCTCGACGAGAGCAACCATAAACAGCTGCCGCGTCTGGTGGACTTTCTGCAAATGCATCAGCATGTGGACGAGCGCATCGTGCAACTTGCGCGTCATATACGCGCGCAGCTGGAGCTCGCCAAGTGCAATGAGCCGGCATTGTGTGATCTGCTGCTCAGCCTGGGCGAGTGTGTGGGCGCACAGTGCGAGCAGCGTCATCAGCTGCTGCCACAGGATCGCCAGCTGGCCGTGCCGCTGCCCGCCGGCGGCGATGTCAAGATGCAGCTGATACGAGTCTATACGCCGGCGCATTACTGTGTGCGTCTGTTGGAGCATTTGCCGCTTGGCGGCAGCTGGCAAACGCTGCCGCGCGACGCAACGCTGGACCTGCAGCTGCAGCTGCTGCAATCGCAACAGTGTGTGCGTCACTGGCCGCCGCAGGCCAAAGAAATCTGCATCTATCGCAATGCCAATGGTTATGAGCGTGTGCGCATACTTCGCGTGGCGCACATTGCTCAGGTGAATCTCTCGCGCACCGATGTGGATGTCGAAGTGCAGGCACTCGACGTAGACACGCGTCAGTTTAAGACCACTAGCGGTCATCTGTATATATGTCCGGAGCAGCTGCGAGATGCGCCGCCGTTGGCCATGGATCTGCGCATTCTGGGCCTGGTGCCGCACACTGGCGAACGCAGCTGGCACGAACAGGATGGCCAGCAATGTGCGGCGTGGTTAAATGCTGTGCCGCAGCCCAATTTCTTGCAGGCACGCATTGTGCTGGCGCTGTCGCACACGCTCTTCGTTCAGGACTTGGCCTTGACGAGCTATGCGCCCAGTCTGAAGATGCATGTGCGGCGCCTAACAATGGGCCAGCAGCTGTTGCGCAAGCAATTGGCCAAGAAATGCGAACAGGTCGTGGCAAAGCAATTGCAATTCTTCGAACAGGACAGCAACCAGGCCTTGATAGAGCCTCAAGTGGTTCAGCAACGGGAAATGCCAAAGCTACTGACAGCCACGCCGCTCGCCAGCAGGTGCGGCATCTTTGCCAAAATGGCCATGCAGCTGGGCAAGGAGAATAGACTGCGCTTGGAGCGCGAGAAAGAGCAACAAGAGGAGCAGCAGCAACTTACGAAAAGAAAACAGACCGAACAGATGGAACTGCAGCAGCCGGATGACAGCATAGAAGCTTTATACAATTGCCTAATGAACTGCACGCTCATGGAGTTGACAGACAAGTGCTCACACGAGCAGCCGCTGGCAGCTGACCCAAAGAACAAGCCCGAAGGTTCGCTCAGTGAAACCATGGATCCGCAGTCGGAGCTGCCGCCAACTATGCCAGCGACCGTGAAGCGCAGGAATAAACGAAAATCGGTTGCAGTCAGCGAAAAAGTTCACGATATGCAGCTACAGATTCCGGCGGATGTCCTGCGCCCTGAGGTGCTGTATTATCAAACGCGTTGCACTCTGGAACTACAGATTGTGCTACCCGAGGATAACTTGCCCTATGAGGCACTGCTGCACAATGGCTGTTGCATTGCCTTCTGGACACTGTGCACAAGCGCCACGCCCATTTATCAGTTTATATTGAACACACACTGCGCCTACCAGCAGCTCAGCCATCACAGGCAGGGTCGCACCGTCTATGTGAGCCTGCTCAAGTCTCTGGCTGTCACATATCCACTCGACTTTGGTTTCTACAAATTCATGAAACCACATCATGAGAAGCTGCATCTTCTGGAAAAGGAGCGCCGCGCGCGAATTGCCAACTTTGAGGCGTATTTGCTGCATAAAGGTTATATCCCGGGCAGAGTGGCAAACCGTGCGAACAGTTCGGACGAGCTGAGCAGCGACGAGCAGGCGGATGAGATGTCATCCGACCCACGCATGGAGCGTGTGGAACGCGCTCGAGATGGCACTGAATTCAATTGCGATTAGGTACGTGGCCATGAAATGCATTTTACTTTACGTTTTCGCTGGGGGGTAGTTTGATAAGTTCGTTCTACATAGCGCCAATGGAGCTTTATCAGAATTCTTCGGCAGCTCTACCCAGTTTATATTTGAATTATCTTTTTAATTATCATGCACATTTTTATTCGAACTTTAACTTGTAAGGGCATTGTAGGACATATTCGCTTAAATAACATTTTTTAAAAAGGAGCTGGGAATGAAATGTTTCCTTAAATTATTTTAATATGAATAATAAGAATAATTATATTTGTATATAAATATTTGCACCGGTTTTGAACGGAACAGATTTCTTAACCAAATCTTAAATTTAGTACATTTCGCAACAAATAATCGAATCTAAATCTGAATATATTTTTATATATTAAAATATAATTTTTCTTTGTTTCCAACATTATGAAAATGGCACTATTTAGTTGTCTGCAAATATGAATTATACTTAAATCTATATATTAAAAACACGTATAGGAATAAACTAAATCGTGAAATTGGAAATTGAAAAAAAAGTGCAACGAACCAACGTTCTGTAGAGTGCCAAAAGGTACACAAACATTGAACCGTCATCGAAAAGTTACTGGTTCAAAATCAGGATTCTTAGGAACAACAATTATTTAAGAATAATAAAACAAATATTTTGAGCACATAAATATTCCAAATTTAAAAAATTTATATTGAAATATTTTGAAATTAAATAATTTGATTGCTTTTCAAATATATGATCTCCTTTGTCTGAGATATTTTTATATTATATATCATATATTATGTATCATACATTATAAATATATTATATATTATATATTATATATCATATATTGTGTATCATACATTATAAATATATTATATATTATATATTATATATTATATATTATATATTATATATTATATATTATATATTATATATTATATATTATATATTATATATTATATATTATATATTATATATTATATATTATATATTATATATTATATATTATATATTATATATTATATATTATATATTATATATTATATATTATATATTATATATTATATATTATATATTATATATAGTATATGTATATTATATACACTTGCATGGTATGCAATTATCTTAGTTTGATTCCTGCTCCCAGAGCTTCATCTTTTTACGTACAGCTGTAAGAAATAAATATCTTCCCAGAGCTGAAGTTTCTTCTAAGAAAACTTGAGTTTTTCTTTATATATAGCACACACTGTGAGATTCTTTACGCCATCGAATGACAATAGTTATTATTTCTATCAGTTGGCTGTCATTGTCAGCTGCTTAGTTTTATCGTGTGCAATGTGCATTTGGCTGACAGAACAGGTGAATGGAGAACAGAAATGTGTCTGTCATTTGGGAAAAGTGTTTGCGAGTCATGTGACAGCGTAATGTACGGACGGGCAGACATCAGACAAGAATTCTATATGTGCAAAAAGTATGAAGCATGGCAATAAATGCCATATAGGGGCACAAAATGTGTACCTGTGTGTGTGTGTGAAAACTATTTACTTAAAGCTTGATTGATGATAACGAAAAACAAAAGATTATTTCAGGTATTTCATTAAATACGAATTTCAGAGGCCTTCACAATACTTTTGTTAAGTTCTTGTTAAAGTAGGATATTATGATTTAAGCATTGAATTAACTTTGAAATGGAATTTATTGTTTTAAAATTCGGTTTGACTAAGTTAAAGAGCTGCAGAGCTTTAATAGAGACAAGTAGACAGTCAGCAAAATAATTAAATCACTGCACATTTTCGATAAATATTTAAATATTTTTCAGAAGCATCTGTTAGACTAGTCGGTAATTGTTTTGAATGCAGCACTTGCAAAGAGAATTAAAAACCATTCAAAACTCCTTTTTTATAAAAGGTTTAACTCGACATCTCATTATTAAATCGTATATCTGAAGTACTTTGGTGTTTATTGCGCGATCTTAATCAAATTTGGTGGGGGAGGTATCCAAAAATATAAATTTTATGGATCTGTGTATTCTTATCGATTTTAATCGGAATGCAAACGAAGAAACTTATCGATTATGTGAATCAAATTTGATCTGTTCGAAGGAGGAAGAGCTGTGTTTTAAGTTAAAAGTCTCTAGCTTTTATAGGTTCAGCGACTGAATCTGATGAAGAACATATATACTCTGGGAGAAGCCTCATAAACGATTTCATTGAAACAGAGAAACCTATCGATTTCTTGAAGCAAACTCTGCCTGTGCGGTCGGTGGAGTAGGAGCTGTGTTCATAAGAAGAATATGTATACTTATGAAGCAGCTTCCCAATTGATTTCATGAAAACGAAAAAACTTATCGATTATTTAATGCAAAATTGATCTGCGCGGTCATTAGTTTAGTTATGATGAAAATTTTAAATCTAGCTTTAATATTTTCGACGATTGAACCTGATTGAAGATTATTTGGAATATGTATACATTCTGCGAAGCTCCTAATCGATTTTATGAAAGCGGAGGAATTTATCGATTATTTGAAACAAGGTTGATCTGTGCGGGCGGAGGAGGAGGAGCGTTATTCAAAATCTAGTCTCTAGCTTTTATATTTCCGGCGGTTCAAGCTGATGAATATACATATATTATTTTGGAGAAGTTTCCGAATCATTTTCATGGAAACGGATAAATTTATCGATGCTTTAAAGCAAGTTACATCTCTGAAGCTAATTAAGAATATATATTCCTTCCGAGATGCAAAATTGGGTCAGCACAAAAGTTGGGCAAGTGGGTAAGACGTTCCCAACTCCAGACAACTTCTGCACAACCCGCTTTACTTATTTATTCAGGCAGAAATCTGCATTTTAAATTAATATTCAGATGTGTTAAAATATTATTGTTGTTGCCTTTAAGCTGAAGTTGCGCTTAAAAACACATAAATGTCAATGTTAGCCGCAAATAACTAATACAATCAGTGAGACACACACACATACACGCACACACAGCTGCAGTTGCATTGTCGTAAAAATTGTAGCTGTAAAAGCCATAAAAACAATACGTAGCACTGCGGTGTGGGCGTGGCATTATGCTGGGCAGGCTCCCCCTCCGCCTCGGTTTGGTTGTCGACAAGGCAAAGAGTCGGATATAAAGGATAAAGGATACAGGGTACAGGAAACAAGGGGACTTGCACAAGCTGTTTAACAACTTAGCTAAGCATTGTTGTTGCTGTTGCTATTGTTATTGTTGTGCTGACTGGTGTTAAGGTCAAAGTTCGCAGCATTTACTCAGGGTAAAATGTGTCCGCAAAAGGACGTGCATCCTGTGCACTAAGCACGCACGTGAGACCTAAATATAAGTATATACAACACATATTTATAATAAAAAACAATCCCCAAATGAGCTTAAATAAAAACTGAAAAATTCCCAGCATTAATCTTTGTTATATATCTTATTAAATATTGGCCAAGGTCAGGAAATTCAATTTTGTAAATTCTTTTTTTTATCGCTCTCTGATTGATTTATTTATTTACTTTGATTTGCGTCATTCGACGGATGTCTTGTGGCCAAATGCAAATGCTTGGCATTTGTATCTTACGCCGAGGCAGACGCTTTCCCTGGAAATCTCCTCCATAAATACCGCAGAAATCAACTTGCACTAAGCAAGTGGTTAAAACGGGATAACATCATTTTGTAAGCATACAAATTTGAATTTATTTTATTATTTATTCGCTGTGCAATTGCCTTTCGTTTAGTTATACAGGATGCGGAGCGACTTTGCTTTAAATTTAAGTAAGGAAAATAAGTTTAACTCAAGATTGTTTTGCCTGAACTTACGTATTTAAGCCGTCAAGAGTGAGCAGAGTTAAAAGCCACTTTTAACTCTTAATCAATACGACTTAAGTGGTTGAGAAAGTAGGGCAGGAACAGCTTTTGAAGCTTCAGTCTGAGAAATAACGAAGCATATTTAATAGAGCGCAGTACGCCTTCAATTTAGATGTGTTTCGACTTAAATTTTTCATATTTCAGGCTACTTTTTTATTCCTAAATTACTTTTTGTTTAGGCTGCGATCTGTATGAGATTATTAAGCGTTTAGTTTAAATAAGTGCATATGCCAATTTAAATTAAAATTAAACTGTGATGTCTTTCGTCTGAGATGTCATGGGTTCCCTTCACGTTTCTGGTAATTATATATCTTAGTTTGGACAAGCGAAAGGTATCCAAAAGTATGCTTGAATAGGTCTTCACAACTCTAAAGCCATGCTAAACAATATCTAATAATTCAAATGTAGGCAAAGTAACCTTTTAGTCTCTAAGGTCACCGCCTCCATGCTTCATTCTAAGTATGTATATTCACACGGACAATCAGACGTACGAATATATTTGTCCCAATTCAACTCGACTGTTGAAGCACTTAACTAATTTTTGGGCTTGCACATGACTACCATATTAAAGTTTTTTTTCAATGGATACACGACACAACAATGACAGCTGAAAAGCCTGATGCGATTGTAAATGCCTAAATTCTAAATTTAAAGGAATTATCTTTCTAAATGCAGGCTAACCTAAACAGGTTTCATATAATATGGTCTAGAAATTCGAAAATTGAATACATTTGTAGACATTTGAAGACATTTGTGAATACTTAGTTTGATGAAAATATCTAAGAAATCTGAATGTTTTTCCATATAAAAGCCTACTCATTGACTGATCTTTCTTATGGCAGCTTTATGGTATAGTGTTCCGATGTTGAAAAGATTTTGCATATACATGTATAGGAATTATGGTGGAACTTCTAAACGCCTTGTAAACGTTTGGGCAATATATATCGTGATAATAAAATAAGTTTTCTGTACAAGAACCTACTATGGACCGATTGTTTCTATGGAAGCTATATGATATAGTGGTCCGATCCGGAAGTTTCCGATATATGTACTGCCTGCAACAGAAAGACGGTCCTATGCAAAGTTTCAAGAGGATTTCTTTAAAACTGAGAGACAAGTTCGCATAGAAACAGATTGGCGGACAGACGGACGGGCATGTCTCCTTATAAATCTTATCACAAAATTATAATATCCTTATATAACAATTTTGTATCATCAGAGAATCACAAATTTTCTATGAGATTTATGTAAAACAAAAGGTTTATTTGAAATGGCACCTTCTTGACTTTAGCTGATTGGCAAACAAAAGTCTGTTTAAAAAAGTTACTGATATCTATTTTGTGTTGCCTACTTATTGGGACAAAATATTGAACTAGCTGCAGTTGTTTAAATTTGTTTTAGTTGCTGAGCTGCCGCGCATTACGCATACGTCCTATGTAACAAGCGAGGCCATGTGTCAAAAGTTCAAGCAATCAATCAAAAGGCTAGCTTTGATTTTGCATAAAAGAACGGATAGGATAGATGGAACACCTGTTGTGGGCGTAAAAGATATCGTATAAAGCTGCTCAGAACTTACCTGCCAGATATTTGTTGTTGTCCTTGTTGCTGTTGCTTTTGTTGTTGTTGTTGTATTTAATTCCTCAGCTTTAAATCGTTAATTGTTGGCTATGTAAAGAGACGACAATAATAAAAAGAAAAAATCTCAGCCAGAAAAAGCCAGGGGCAAAGATGGAAAAGCCCAAGTTGAGCCAAAGGCAAAAACGCACACGGCACAGGACGCGCCAGGACAAGCGAATCTGTGTGTGAGCAGGAAACAACGCACGTTCACGTCGAGCAGGAACCAGGAAGGAACCAGGCACAAGACAAACAGGCAGGAAAGCAAAAAGCGACGACGACGACGACGACGATGACGACGACTTTGGCGAGCATTGACGAGCGGCAGCCAAGGACAAGGAAACTGAGGTAACAACAGCAATAACTATAACAAAAGCAAACGGGGCAAATAATATAAAAAAAGAAGAAAATACAGCCCAAAGTAACGAAGTTGAAATACCCTAGCCAAATACTATAACTCTAATCAAACAAATTAATAAAATTACCTTGTCTTGGTTTGATTGTAATTTTAATCTGAACGCTATCTTTAAAATTGAGCGCCTTGCTAGGGGAAAATGCTCTTCGGACGGAGGCTATAATCGATATTCAACTCGTTTCATTTATAATATAAATATTAACTTAAGCCTTGCGTTACATATTTAATGACAAAATCAACGAAGCCCCATGGCGAGCGCGCAAAAAACGTGAAGAAAAAGTGAAAGAGGGAAAGGCAAGCATAGACATTCCAATAACAATGAGCCTGGCGGAGAATAGCAAAGAAGGCAGCAAAAAGTTTGGCCAGGCTCTGCTCAGTTTGTGCCGGGACAGCGCAGGCTGGAATTAATTTTGCGTTCGGCTACGCTTGGCTGCAGCACAGGAGCGTCAGCGGGGGGACGGTGGGTGGGGGGGGGGTCAGCAGGTGTAGGGTCAGGTATACCCCCAAAAAACTTTGTCCAAATATTTGTCGACTACCTTTGGGTTCAAAATGGCTCAAGACCTCTTACATTTTTGGTACAGAACTCAATTGCAGCACTTGGGGGTAACAAATATAATATATATACATACTATGTGTATATATAATATAGATGCCTCAATGTAAAGGATAACACAAGGATAACCTGTAACATATGCATACGAAATGTGCAAAAAAAATATTCTGCACAATAGTTTTCATCTGCTGCATAGGTTAAGCGGAAGGATAATGAAATTCTTGCGAAATGTGAAATTATAATTCGTATTATTTAATTTAATATTTAAAAAGCAGAAGCTTAATTCAAGCGGAATACCCCTAATAAGTAGCAGTTGCTTTGAAATATTCTTTAGGTTATGTATTCTATTTAGAAGCTCACTCCAAATGGAATATCCCTAATTGAAATATTCTCTAGGATATGTATTTGACTTAGAATCGTTCTTCAAGCGGATTACCCCTAATGAGTAGAAGCTTCTTGAAATGTTTTGTAGGATATGTATTCTCTTTAGAATACCCTTAATAAGAAGCAGCTTTTTGGAAAAATTATCTAGGATATGTTTTCTATTCAGAACCTTTCTTCAAACGAAATTTCCCTTATAAGAAGCATTGTTTTTTTTTTTAATATTCTCTAGGATAGGTATTCTATTTACTTATTGTTAAATGTTGTGGAAAATTTTAATTCGCAGTTTTGCGTATGCAAATTTGCAAATTGCTTCCATCTAGATAAATAGCTCTTGTTTTTTTTTAACGATTATTTTTATTATATAAAGAAATGATAGATGTTTCGCGCTTTTATGCCTTCATATGGGAAAGATTTGGTAAGCGATAAAATATGACTTATTTTTGATGGAATTAAGGGAAGCTGGAACACAGCTGCATTAAAATTGAGAATAGTTGTAAGATATAAAATAGTTTCTGAAAGCATATACATAAAATGCTCACAATTATAAAAAAATCAAAAACTATGCAGACTCGTATTGAAATTAAAAAGAATTTATTATAAGTAACAAACTAAGAAACTAAAGATAAATTGTGAGATTTCATATCGAAAAGATTTCTGCTGGCGTTTCACAACACTGCAATATAGGTACAGTTTGTGCCCTACTATACAAGGAAACTATGCCCAGAAATGTAGATGATATTTTGATTATGAAGACCTTAAAATAGTTTCATTTATTAGGAATATATATAAATTTGAAACTACACAGCACTACAAGAAAGTACAATCTACGGCTTATATGAATGAGTCTATTTTATATAATGTTTGAAATTGCAGAAAAATTTTTGGGAACACAAAATATTGTATATGCGTATACATATGCATATAAATATTGTTAATTCGTAATTGAAAAGGATTTCTGCCAGGGTTAATCGACCCTATAAGAAACCTACAGGACCCAAAAATACTTCATAAGCAGTGTAAATCAGTAAACATAAAACATAAACATAAAAATTGGCCGAAACCTTTCGCATTCGCTTTAATAAACCATCAAAAATTATCAAATGAATAAAATTTCAAACTGTAAATTTCCGTTGAAGTTAACAAGCACTATAAATTCATTCGCCTGCCTGAACCGTACTCTTTAAACAGGATGTTGCGGCTGGTCAGTAGCTGTGCATACAACAGTTAATTAGCTGGTAATTAAATGACTGTGAAAACCACTTTGGCAGGATAATGGCATAAGTGCCCAGGATATACGAGAGACGGGCATATGTTTGGCTCCGTTCGCAGCAGAAGCAGAAGCAGCAGCACCAGCAGTCGGGGCCATGACCTGCATCTGATTTCAGCTGGTAAATAGGGTTAATTGAATTTGTCAGCAGCCATGGCTGGCGAGGACGAGGTCCTTGACGCTCAGTTTCTACCTGTTTTTTTGTTGTTTTTTGTTTTAAATTTTCAACTCTTTTCTTTTTGGCATCATCATTTAACGCGCGCCGTCAGTTGTCAATTAAATTGTTTTAAAAATTTAGTCAACTTAGCAGCGGCAGCTAGACGAAGGACACGCGCACTCAATAAGGACAGCCGCACGCACAAAAACACGATTTTATATGTGAATGTAAAACGCACGATAAAAAAAGGTTTTTTTGCATTTAAAAACAATCAAAAAAAGTAAGAAGAGGAAACGATTTGAAAACGCGACTTGCACAATTTTCGCAGCGAAAGCGAATTTATTGAGTTCTTGTTGTTGGTTATAGTTAAAGTTGTTTGTGTTGTTGTTGTTGCTATTGTTTTTGGTTTAGGTGTTAATTGATTGTTAGTTAACATGGGGCAACCACTTTGGCGCACAATTCGAAAGCAACTGAAAGCAAAACCCCAACAGTAACAGCAGCCGCAGCAGCAGCAGCGGCAGCAGCAGCAGCGGCAGCAGCAGCAGCGGCAGCGGCGTACGCGTCGGCCACCCACACAGCGGAGCTTTTGCGTGAGCGCGCTGAAAGCTTTTGCAAGCGCGCGCGCCGCATTTGCTATAAAATTTTTTATGGCGCTGCTCGCAGCGCAGTCAGCGTTACGGTTACGTTTGATTTACAACTTGATTTACTGGAGCCGCCATTTTTCGGCAGAGGCAGCGACAGCGGCAGAGCTTTCAGTTGGTATGTGTAGGTGCTAGTGAGCGTGTGCGTGTGCCCTATTGTAAATTGGATCCTAGAAATATTTATACGCTTAATTATGCGTGCTTGTGTGGGTGTGTCGGATATGTTGCATATTTTTGGGGTGAAGAGCGCTTAGGTAAAAAGTTAAGCCAGAAAATAAACAGTTTTAGCTGCCTACAGCTACCACAGTTAATTTAATAATAAAAACCAAATGCTGCACGCAATATTCAAAAGCTTTAAACTTTGATGAATATATATGCATTTCAAAATTCTTCTTTAAGCCGCTAAGCTAAGCATTGGAATAATATTCGCTTGAGGCACATGAAATTCAAGGAATTTCTGAGCTTATCTTTCATAACACGTGCCGCGGGCTTAAATTATATTCTATGCACAAGTTGAACTTCCACGAATTTTTTGTAGTTATAGCTCCGACTGAGATTTAATTTACGTTCCGGCAGAATTCGTGGAATGTGCAGAATGCTAATTAAAAGTGGTTTTAATTCGGAAATAAAAATAGACATTTATTTAAAATTATTATGCGAAAAAAATAATAAAAAATTGAAATATAGAATTTCCGATAAGCCCAAAAGGTTTGTCTTTAGAAATCTTTCAACTTTTAATATATATATTGAGTACATGGAAATTATTTACTTATCCTTTTTCCAATTTAAAGTATTCGGCAACAAAAGTAATACGTAGCAAATCCTGAGAATTAACATACATATGTATTTATAACATAAATTATGAAAAAATTAATAATTGATAATAATAATTTCTTCTTCACATATGCGAAATATAACACTATTTATTCATTCAAACAAAATTTCGACTAAATTTAAATTAAATTATAATTTTTTAAATATTTATAATGAATTCTGCTGTTGTATCTCCACACTCTTTCAACACATGTTGTCTGCGATCTCTTCTATCCTGCTCTTCCGATTAACTATTCTGAAAACAATTTGGGCATACGAAAAACGCATATAACTGTGCTTTTGGCAGAGTGGGTGACCTTCAGTTCAAAACATGATATACAGTATACAAACACACACACACACACACACATGCACATACACATACACATACACATACACATACATATTGACACCTTCTAGCTGGAGTATGAAAAGCTGTCGCTATCGCTGCCGCTGTCGATGCTGCCTCGACCTAGACACTGAAAGCCACATTGACGCTGCTGCCGTCGACGCTGGCAGCGGCATGGCTAGCTCTACATAGTGTGGGACGATTGGTGATGCTGCGCTAAGCTGCGCTGCTTGCGTTCTGCCGCTGGGACATGTGTTAAAGCTTAGCGTGTATGGAATCAAACGGGAAACTGTTGGCGTCCGGCTGCGTTGCCCTCTTTCGTTTGCTTTACTTTCTCCATGTGTACGTACGTGCGTAGGCGCTGGCGGAACTGGCAGGAAACAGTCGTTCGTTAGGGGAAAACTATAAGGAGATTATAAAAGCAGCGCCAACGGGCGCAATAAAAGTGGACGAGCAGCAACAACAACAACAAAAGCGCAGTTAAATATAATAATAATATGCATAGCTTGAATAATTCTGTAACGCATTTAATGTTCACTTTATTTGACTTTTTTTCAGCAGGCAGGCAAGCATTTGCTTACTGTTGTTGTTGTTGTTGCTGTTGTTGTGCAAGGTTATGAATGAAAAGCTTTTTCAATTCAGCTTCTGTTGGCCCTTCGGCAACATTTCCGATTGTGGCGCAGCTTAAAAAAACTTCGCGCGGCGCATGGCAAGAAAGCCTTGACAGGTCGTTAGCAAGGCATTAAAAAGCCCTGGCAAAAGGAGCAGCAGCTGGCTGAGCCTGAGAATTGCAGCAGATAGGCAGGTGGGTAGGCGGCAGGTACAACTAAGGTTGACGATTGAGGGATAATTGTTGGAAATTGTGGCAGACTTTGCTGTTGATATATGCACGCCATATGTAATATTATAAAAGCTTTTTGATTCCCAGGAATTCGATGAATGTGGGCTTTTTTATTCCTTTTTAAACGTAAATACTTTGCGCTGGAATTGTGTGACAAACAACTTGTTACTTGCAAATAAATATATGCAAAATAAAATATATGCATAAAAATATATATATTTTTTACATATTTTGTTATTTATATATTATATACATACATATATTACGTTTTAATAAGTATAAGTAACTGTTGTCATATTTTATTTTCTACTTAAGCTCTTGCTTCGATCATTTAACTGTAGCCTATTGAGTAATAAAGAGACAGAGCTGAAGGCTTACTCCGAGCTTTTTTTACCGTTTTAAAAATCCCGAGAGGTAGATCGAGTTGGTCCGCAAACGCAAAATCCAACTCAAAAATAAAGCTCATTTACTATAGGAAGCAACAACCAATCAATTGCAAAACAACAACAGTGCGCACGAAAACACATTTTTTTTTCGTCGTCCGTCTTGATCTCCAAAAGTTTCTGCGCGATGATGAAGACATAGGAAACTCAGGCATTGATACCCTTATTTAGAGAAATGGTATAGAATGTTTAAGGAAAACAATTATTATTGAGTGCACTAATAGTTGCACACTAAATACGATATTATATATTTCGCAGAGATTAGATAAAAATGTGTATATGAGAAGGTAAGTGGTATTTGGTTACAGAACTTATGAATAGTTAAAATACCCTATTTGAGAAAGGGTGCCTTGCTGATCGAAAAATGAAAAATTATAAAATCTGCCGGGCTGCCTTAAAGGCATAGCAGTGCTTAGAAACCACAACAATGAGTTAGAAGAGTGTAGAAACTTAGATCATAGGTTGTAGCTTCAAACCAAAAAGGGATAGCAGGGACAGAATTTGGGGTGTGCTTTTTTCATTGTCGAGTCGTTTGTTTTGATTATGGTTGATGTTGGTTCATATGGGAAATGTTCTGAAGTTGTCTTTGATTTTTGGGCAACGGCAGAAGTAGCTGTAGACAGCCGGGTGTTGTGTTTGTAATTTTTCATTGAGCAGTACTCAATTGTGTTTGCAACCTCGCTATCGCTCGTGAAGTGTTTCGAAAAAGAGCTTTTGATCCAAAAGCCTCCTCTGTCTCTTTATTACTCAATGGCAGTGCTTAGAAACCACAACAATGAGTTAGAAGAGTGTAGAAGCTTAGATCATAGGCTGTAGCTTCAAACCAAAAAGGGATAGCAGGGACAGAATTTGGGGTGTGCTTTTTTCATTGTCGAGTCGTTTGTTTTGATTATGGTTGTTGTTGGTTCATATGGGAAATGTTCTGAAGTTGTCTTTGATTTTTGGGCAACGGCAGAAGTGGCTGTAGACAGCCGGGTGTTGTGCTTGCAATTTGTCAATGAGTTATACTCAATTGTGTTTGCAACCTCGCTATCGCTCATGAAGTGTTTCGAAAAAGAGCTTTTGATCCAAAAGCCTCCTCTGTCTCTTTATTACTCAATGCACAAAAGTATTGAGCGACATTTTAAGAGCAGCGCTAAAATAATGCTCAGCGTCGCTTATCATATGCTGCTAAGAGAGTTTTTGTTCTCTTTAATAGTGAGTGCAGATACAGAGGCGCTTTGAACAGTTGATCAAGTGAGAGTGCGAGAGCGCTATAAAATAAAGGCCGATCGCTTATTTTGTACGTCTTCATGCGAGGGCTGTCACAAAAATATTTCTAATTAAATATTATTTATATGTTTGATTAATTAATTTAAATAATAGATATGTATATTACTTAATCATTAATATATACGTATGCATATATTTTGTTTAATGTTTATAATAAATATCAATTATAAAGTATACTTATATATTTATATATATATATATATATATATATAAATATATTTATATGTACACATTTTTTTAAATGTTAATAATAAATATTAAATATTAAGTATACTTTCATATATATCCAAATATATATACATACAATGTTTTTCAAATATTTATAATAAATTTCAGTTATAAAGCATACTAACATATATATATTCAAATATAGATTCCTTTTACTTCCTTTTTTTTTTTAAATGTTTATTATAAACATCAAATATATAAATATACATTTTTGCATATAATAAATATCAATTACATATAATTTATGTATATCCATATATATAAACATACTTATTTCAAAAATATTTATAGTAAATATCAGTTATAATGTGTTCTTTCAAATATATATATACATACTTTTTGTAATGCTTTTAATTAATATACCTTAATAATTCTGACCAAGACTTCTTTAGCTCCCCATCTCAGCAAGGTCGACAATATCCTGCTCACTTAGGTAGCTCTCATTGAGTAATAAATCTTTATTACTCAATGGGTAGCTCTGGGCACAGTAGACTGTCTCTGACGCCCTCTCTCTCCCTCTCTCAATCTTTCTCTTTATTTCACGTAAGACTCCCTCTTCTTAATTCTTGCTTACACAAACTATTCGTGCAGTCCTCGTCTGTATTTGCTTGTGTGCGTGTGCGGATCAACCAATTGACGATCGACTCGATGCGACGCTCATAAATAAAAAGCCGACTTTGCAAAATTCGTGTAGCCAGTTCGCGTTTTGGCAGCAAAAGAAGTCGACGTGTGACTCTGCAGCTTGTTTTTATTATCATCGCGTGTTATAGTTGTGTGTGTGTGTGTGTGTTAAGTGTCTGCGTTTAAATTTAATGTTAAAATCGAATGTGTCTTAAGTAGCGCATTAAATTCAAGTCTCTGACTCTGAGTCTGACTCTAGAAAACCGCTAGTTATATTAAGTTGCAATTGCGCTGTGCGTGTTCTGACTAAATTAAATACAAAATGAGCAGCGAAAGGTAAATTCCAAATGCAAAATATAAACAACAACCAAAAGACAACAAATAATTTAAAAAAAGCCTCTAGAAAAAATACCACAGCTGTTCACAGTCTTAGTCTGTTTGCCTTTGCATATTCAACCTGTCTCGACTGAAAGCCGTGACTTTTGACAAAGAAAAAAAAAACGAGTTTTTCCATATTTCGACAAGATCTTCGCTGTCGCTGCTGTTGCCAGGCCTTCAACTCAAGTGGCAGCTGACAGTCCTGATTAGCCAGTGGGCCCTGTAGACGCAATGCGATGAACTTTGATAACGATCCTATTGTGTAACGCGCTGTCTGGCCAAAATACCCCAAACATAATTATATATATAAATAATAAAACAAAAATAAACAATGAAAGTATATATAAGAAAACAAACAGCAAACATTGCGAAATTTTGTCTGAACTTTGGACCATCGCACATATCAAGTTCTGATCAATGCTTGTTTCAAGATTAGTGTCCAATCAAGATTTAAATCGCGCATTTTATTGCCAATTTAAAAAAATAAACTGATTGCCTTTTGCCAGCAAGCGGTAGTTGCGTGTAAATTGTTATTTAACAATCAGATAAGATATATCAGCTATAAAGAAAATGTGCTTGATTTCTAAAGCAGCAGTTTAGTTTTATATATTTATATTTATAATATAAATAAATAATGAAAATAAATTGTTTTCTGATTTGTATAAAATCTACATTAAATAATGAAACTTTTTCTTATTGGACAACCTTTTATTAATATTAGAAATTGAAGTAAATATTTTTTAATAACAAGAAAATTTACTGAATACATATTTTTTTATAATATTATCTCTTCTATTTAATACTATCTTCGATCTAATTATTGCCTTTTCAATAAGTACATATTCTACTCAAATCTGCTGAAATTTAAGTTACGAAATTTACTTGAAAATTGTAATTGTTATGTCAATAAATTTTGAAATATATTGAGCTCTTGGCGTGAAAAACAAATGCAAATATTATCGAAAGAGGAGACAATTTTTTAATTCGCTTTCAAACTTAGTTACGAAATATATGTGCACATATTTACTTGATATATTTATAAATACAAACAAATATATATATATTTTATTTATTACATATATCGGAAAAATATATATTAAACAAAATTGTTTGTAATTTCTTTATTTCCATAAATCAAACCGCGGACCTCGAGCCAGCTAAATAAGTATTTATTTATTCTATTTCATTCTTCGGAGTTATGAAAATAAGAAAATATATTAATGGGATTTTCCTTTAGAGACTTGCATTATTATACTTTTTTTTTTATCATATTAAATTTAATTAAATACATTTTGTTTTTTCATATTGCTGGAAAATGCAACTTCTTGCTTAAACAATTTTGTTTGTATTTATTTTTCTCTGTAATATAATGAAAACTCTTAGAATATTTAACTGCATAATTATAGACATTATTTATACAAAGGCAGCCAAATATTTTAAATCTTTTGAAACTCCGTCTATTTCTTTCAGTGTAAGGCTTACGGTCCCTTTTCATATAAGTATATTTTTTTTGTTTGTTATAGAAGTGAAAAGCAAATAAATAGGTTAATAATAATAGAGCACACATAAGCGGCACATGTTTGCAATGTTCGAGCCAAGCTTAGCTTTAGATAGACAGCTGACAGACTGTTTGGTTTGATCAGTGTGACTAGCTAAAAAATCAATTCAAAGGCTGGTTAGCAATTTCTAAAAAAAAGTATTGCCAACTCATCGTTGACTCTAGAAATTGTTATAAAAATTGGAATAAATCTATTAAACTTTTGTTTGAGTCACAATTTGCTTGGCAAATAAATAATATTGATTGATTACCACTATTCAAACAATTCCGCAAGATGGTGAAATTCACGAAAATCAACTTCTAGAAATACAACAAATTATGAATTTGAATTTGTACATGTACAAAATAAGCCCTAATTGGAAGAGACATGACTTCAAGTTGTTTCTGTTGTTTTTCTCAATTATCTTATAAGTTTGTTAATTAACGCGATAAGGATTATTGATTATAAAGAAGAAATTCCCACGCTTATCTTATCTTATCTACGTACAATATTTTGCAGCCTGTTGTGCAATTAAATTACGCATACGCAGCGTGTGGCTGTCATGACAACAACAACAAGCAAAGCGCTAATGAGAATGAAATCAATGCGTTTCTTTAATGTATATATTGACTATATAAATGTTTATATATTGTATGTTCGTGTATACGATCTGCCTGATTGGGCACTTTTTTTGGAGCCTGCATACGCATATTTCTCGTTGCCTTCTTAATTGGTTCAATTAGGCTGCAAAGTCACAAATCAATAACAGCTGAAGTTGGTCTGCTCTCAATATGCGTACATACATACATACATATTTATATATATCTATATATAATATCTATATATGTATGTGCCTCTTATCAATTGTCTAATTTGAGCGCTCAACCTCCGTAGAAACTTGTTCAATTCACACTTCAACCAATAAGAGGCCCTAGTCAGGAGTTACCGAATAGGGGATACCCTGAACACACTTTTAGAAATGTGCTTGACTTATATATACTATTCCAGAAGCTTAATGTCAGGTTTAATGAATCGAGCTCCTAAAAAGTAAGAGATTTTGCTGCTAATCAATAATATACATATATATATACTTTATGGGTTCGGAAAGGCTTCTCTCTGCCTGTTACATACATTTGCGCACAACCAATATACCCTTTTTGCCCATTTTCAATGGTTTCAGGGCATACAAATTGATAAGCGCAACGCGTTCAACTTTCCCATTGACATCAATCACGCCGTTTATTGATTAACATCGTGTGATACTTGAATTTCCATACGGCGTGCAACTCGTGCCATTAATTTGTTAAAAAAGTATATTCTTTCTAATCCGTTCTATCAATTGTTCTGAGTCTGTCATTGGCTTCCATTTTATTTGTTTTTATTTATATTTTCGGCACATTGAACTATTGGCTTTATCAGGTGCTTCCGCTTGTTCTTAAATACAGCTCAATTGTTAATAGCTAGCATGGGAATTTATTGTGGCTTTGTTTGTATTTTGTTTTTTTTTAATCTTATATATGCAATTCACGCTTACTCGATTTTGGCGCGTCCAATGCTATTTACGTGGAGTTTAATGTCCAAGGTTTCAGATTTGCCGTACTTATAGATCAGCGACACTTTTTATATTTTAAGTAACAGCAGAGCAATTGTTTCTTAAAATTCTGAACTATTTTAATTATTTGCATATTTAATGTGATTTTTTTCAGCTGCAAGCCCAAAAAATATTTAAAAATGCGTCCTACATGTTTTTCTATTTTTAATACAGAAAGTATTATGATGAGAAAGTATTATAATGAAATGTGTAGCGTATAGAAGGAGATGTCTCTGTATATTTAAGATCAGAATCGACAGAGAAGTTAATATATCTTTTATCTGTCCATCCATCCGTCTGTCCATCCTCCCGTCTGTTTGTTTTTATGCGAACTAGTCTCTCAGTCTTAAAGCTATCCTCTTGAAACTTTTCATCGGCCCGTCGTTCTGTGGCAGGTAGTCTATATGTCGGAACCGGCCGGATCTGACGACTCTAACATTTGGCTGATAGGAACGATCGGTCGAAGAGTAGGCTCTAGTATAAGCAACGCTTTTGTTGTTCAGAATATCTTGACCAAACTAAGCACTTATAAGTTTTACCATGCTCTCTACATATATACAAAATCTTATCAACCTCGGACCACCATATCATATAACTGCCATAGGAACAATCGGTCCAAAAGTGGGTTCTTGCATGGTAAACTTTTTATTTATCATGATATCTTTCACTAAGTTCCTCACATATGCGCAAAGTTTTATCCACATCAGGCCACCTTATCATATTGATGTCCTATGGCAAAACATTCAGCTTTCAAAGATATTTAAGAGCCTCACAATTCTCACATATCTGTAAAAAGGTAATGCAAAGGTCTACAAGGGTATTGAATCTGAAGATCTGCCGAAAACATCATGGCTTTCATGTTTTCGAATGTTTTCATTATTGGAAATTAGCTCAACTTAACCAAATTAATCGGTTCAGGTTAAAGTTCACTTGCTTTTTGTTCGGCTATTTTTACCCCTCAAGGTTCAGCTTGTAGTTTACAATTGATAATGGTGTTCCGTGTTTGAATTGATTCGGCTTATAAGATCGTGTTGATAGCAATTTATGGAAGCCTTATCCTTTATAATTACTTACCACTTGATTCTTTAAAAGGTTTGATAGGCCTGTGATTGCTTCATTATTTAGTTAGCAGTGCTTAAATTTTAAACCAATATCAAGAAATATATTCAATTACGATTAATTAAAAAAAATATATATATTTTTATTTGTCAAAATTGTTTTATCTGTTTAATTTTACCGCACATAGAAGCTAAACAAATTGTTGTACAACTTTTAGTTCCGGAAATTAATTTCAGGGAATCCCTTACGCTTATAATTTATTGTGTCTGGCATAGAAAAAAAATACCCTATTAATGGAAACTCTATATTCTTGATAATTTAATAAAATTCATCATAATTGAAATGACTGTTGGAAAAAGTGTCACACGCGTTTCCTTATCAGCCAAAATGGACGCAGACACAGTTGAAAAATGTATGAAAGAAATCAGGTGAATCAAGGTATATTTGGCTTTGCCTTGACAACCAAAAGTTATTCGCACTGCGCGCAGCTGTTCAGCAAAACAATGCAACAAAATACTATAACGAAACCAAAAAAATGAAATAAATTATAATAATTATTTTCGCCAACCAAAATAATTACAAAACACAAACAAAAACAAAAAAAGGTGACAGTCAATTAGGTAAATCAAATAAAAAACGTGCGCAAATATAAAACGATATCAAAAAAACAAAACACGCCGCAAATGCTGCTGGATTTGTTGTTGTCTATTCGCAGCGGCGCCGCTTGGCGTTTGTTATTTTTTCGCTTATCATCCTCGAAAAAAAATGAAATAAAAGAAAACAAAAATCGCGTCACATGGCTTTTTGGCATATGACGTATACGCAACGTTTGCCGGTTGGTTGATTCTCTCTCTCACCCGTGTCCCGCACTCTGTTGCATGGTCTGAAGCATCTAAATCAAAACAAACAAAGAACATGCAATGTGTGCCCGACTAGAAGATACCCTGTATGCAGCTACACTCGAACTTTAGTTTATACACTCAGTCTACAGCCAGACATGGGGTATCCAAAATTGAATTGAAGAGAGAACATGTAGCTCTTATTTTCTGGGAGCTATGTTCAAAAACAAAAATATCGATATTTATCGATATCTTGAACATATACATATATCAAAAAAGATAAACTACTTGCAACATTTGTTATACAAGAATATATATATCAAATATCAAGTCGAACTACTTAACTATCGAACTACTTAACTAGTTGTCCTCTTCAAGAACATATACATACATACATATATATAATTTATAAGATCGACAATGTTTTATTTCGTATAATTTTTTTCATTTTATCAATTTTCTATAATATACAGTTTCTTAAAACTATTAAAACCATTTTTTATACCCACTTTCAATGGGCATAAAAAATTGCTCAGGTGCATTGTTTAGAGGCTTGTTTGTAAAAACTCTGGCGATTAACCAGGCAACAGCTGACGGGAAACCCCCCAACTAGAAGGCGTGTAATTGTAGGCTAATTTTATTATAATTGCTGACAACTCTCAACGGCAGCTCAGGCTGCAGTTGAATGGCATTTTAACCAGTTGATACTCTCGACTTGCTCAAGTGACCCCAAGCGAACCGGTTTGGTTGATGTTGACAGTTTTTAATATCACATGAGCAGTTCGTGTTGTTACTTTGATTTCTGTTGAGCTTGTCTTAATGAATTCTTCATAAGATTTATTTGTATAATTTTTTTTTTTTTTTTTTTTTTTTAATACAACACAGTTGGCTTAGGTGATGAGTATCGCCAAGCCTGGTTGGGTGCTCAGGCTTAATCGTGAACAAACGTCAAAGGCGGCTTTTTTGAATAGGTAGTCGGGGAACTCTGGGGCATCTCCTATGTCGTGGTTGAAGGAGGTCCTTGAACGATCTTCTCTTGAGCCTCCTGTTCAGACACCTCCCAGCGAGGTCTTTTGCTACCTGGTTGCAGTGTCGCTGCAAGCGTTCTTTTTTATCGGCTGGCGAATGCTCCGACTTGGCGGTCTATGGTCGCCATTTTGAGGTCTCTGTGCAAGGTAGAATTTCTGACGTACCTGTCAGCACCGGTCATTCGGGTAAGGCCATGTTTTGGAGTGTCTAAATCCGTCTGCGATTTGTCCGAGATGCTATGCCCCAAACCTGGATAAACTGCCCGTTTGCAGCGAAGTGGCAATGGGCTGTTGGGGCTTAGCTAAGCCTCTTATCCAGTACAATTCCGAGATTCTTGGCGCTTCTGCCAGGGTGAAGGCATGAAGGGGGCTGCCATCTGCTGGCCAGACTGCTGGAGCCTTGCCACGCCTCAGTGTGATATTTAATCTTTTATGGGCCCAATTGCGCCCAGTTGAAAGAGAAATAAACATCAAATTTCTTAGATTGAATTATATTTCAGACTCCATTAACTCAAGGGGGGAAATGGTATAGAATAAAAATGCAGAATAGTTTATAATAAATGTAAAAATAATGTTTAGATACATTTTTTAAATAATTAATTAACTAGTTCGAGATCCGCGACATCAAATATTTTAGAAAATGATTAAGTGGCCAAAATCGACATATTTATTTATTTATTTTATCAATTCGTATGACCTTATTTTTAGTGAATAGCTCAAGAAATTGACGATCCTTTAAAAAGCACAGCCTCTTATGAAAGCAACTTTTATCAAGATATATACACATATATATAGTTATATAAATGCTATAGCTCTGATGTCAGCGCTTGTCAATGAGTGTGAATATGCAGACAATGCCAATAAATTGCAATCTCAATTGATTTGTCAACTATTTAATTGTGCTCATTGGTTCATTTATTTTCCAAACACAGGGATGAAGAGTACAGCAAATTTGTGCCACAAAAGATGTCGTACCATGTGGTGCCCGGCGCGGAGTTTCAGTGCAAGGTGCCCATGTCCATGTCCATGTCCAAGTCCATGATGTCCATGCCGAAGTCACGCAAATTGTCGACCATCGATGAGCAGGACTACGACAAGGCCAATCGCAGGGGCATGATTAATCAGGTATGTCCACGGCTGAGCAGCTAACATTCACTCATTCAACAATTTCTGCAATTGCCAGCAACAACAAACTACACTTAACTGATTCTCTTAAGCCAGGCAGCCAAACAAAAGCTTTGCATTTTAAGCGCGTTAGCTGTTTCTCTTTGTCCGCTCTCTTTTATGGCAACTTTTGTTGCCTGTCCTTGAAATTGCAATTCAACTTTAGCCTTCGTCAGCAGCTGCCGCAGCAGCAGCCGCAGCTGCCGTGGGAGTTGCCAGGTTGAGTGGCAGTCGTAAAAGAACTAAAAGAGTTTGCGTTGGCGTCGAGTTTCCTGGTCAAAGAGTTAACTAGCTGCGATTAAATCTGTAACAAACAAAATAAATAAACGATTTACTTCGCCAAGCCGAAGGTTGAATACCCTTGTAAATATTTGACCTACAAATGCTTTCATTTGTAAATAGTGGATCGACTTGATAGGGTTTATTAGATATGTTTGCCAAATGGTAAAAGTTCGTAAATGAAGTTTGTTGCAAAAATATGAAGTAGAAGAATATAATATAATATAGAATAATATAACAATAAATAACTAGCAACCATTTAAATATAAAGTACATTTTTATACAATTTTTTTTTATAGAGTTATATGATTAGATTCGGACTAATAGCATTTTTGTCCTATGTAGGGAGCGTGGCAAACAACTTGTGAATGCCAAGTTTATTTAAAATATCTCTAAAAAAAGTAATAAGTTGTATATACAAAAAGAACAGATCCTTCGAATGACAGCTTTATGATATAGAAGTCCGATAATGAGCAAATTCCGAACATATGTGAGAAACTTATTGTGTCTTATATTATTTAATTAATACATGCCACATTCAAACAAGATATGTGGAAAAACCAAAGAATTTTTCATTCAAACTTAATTTCGACATACTACTACCATGATAGCGATATTGTCATTTGATCAGGTCGATTCCGCCATATGTTCTATATGCAACAGAAAGACAAGCCTATGCTTATTATCATAGCTTGTAGCTTGGTAAAAGCTATCTATTGATCAATAGATTACAGTATGTAAAGTTTTGTATATTAATTCAAGCTATCTTAAAAAAAGATTATTGTGAAAGTGATTGAACTCTCTTTGAAAAAAAGCTTGGATTAATATACAAAATTATATATGGTATATATATATTGATCTACAGTTTATAATATAGAGTATATATATGAATAAAGAGTATAACTTTGTATATTAAAATACCTTTAAAAGAGAGTTTGATCAAAAAGATTTGCACTTTACTGAATACATAATGCAGTCGGAGATATATCCCCTTCTATATGTAACACATTTCATGACAAAATTGTAATGCCTCTTTTTTGTGTACAAGTATATAAAAACTGCGCGTGGCTTACATTTAATTAGGCGTTGCTTTTAAAAATCATTCAGGCACTGTCACTAAAACTGACAGCCAGCTGTTTAATTTTAGACTTGGAATAAATAAGAAATTAATCGTAGGTAGATCTAAGATAAATGCGCTTATAGCTGACCTTTTCAGAAATCATGTTGGCTATATTAGAAGAGTTCTTTATTATATATTTATAGAGCAGGCAATCGGAAGTGCATTTTAAACAATTATACATATATTCTATATATTTATATCGAACAGGCACTTGTTTTCATTCATTTCAACCTTTTATTCTAATTAATCTTTGCCTAATGAAATGTGCCCTAAATCTTACTCAGTTTTATTTGACAGCATTTCAGTCTCCTTCTGTCCTCCTTCTTCAAATCAGTTCTTTTTTCCAATCAGTTATAGCTCAAATCAATCAAGGTCTTTCTTGACATTCGATCAATAAAAAAGACAGCTCTATTTTTGAGGAAAGACATAACTAATATATAAAATTGATATATAAATGAGTGCCAAGCTTTACAGTTAAGTGTATAACTCTCTGATTGAACTGTCTTAGAAAGGTGACTTAGATTGATTGATAACTGAAAAGAAAAGATTATATTTGATAGATCTTTAAATATTTTATGTGAATATTTTTACAAATTGTATTTATCTCTCCATCTGTCTTTTTTCCAATATAACATCCATCCAACTGGTGCGTATTTTAAGTAATATCTTTTAACTCGCAATCTGCAATGAAAAGAACTTTCAGCTGCGAAATACTGATTCTACAACTTCTCCGAATACAGTCTCCGAATCACAATTAATTAGTTCTTCTTGGCGCTCGTTTATCTCGATTTACCTACCCGACAAACCAATTGTGAAGGACAAAATGATAAGATACGCAATTGAACTTTCTTCGCGTGATTAAAAAACATGACATGGAGTCCATGTGGCGCGCATGTGAAACTGATGTGTCGTGAATTGAGCCAAATGGAATTCGATGCCAGGGCCCCGCAGTCGGGGAATGACGTCACAAACTAGATACCCCGATAAATATATCAAATTGTTTCACAATCAGGCGCAAGTCGCAGACTGCAAACGATTCTTTCCTCGCCCGAGATCGTTTATCACTTTTATCTTGAATAAAGAAAAACGTTTCACTTGCATGCGGTTGCATCAACTTACGCACACACGAGCCAATATCTTTAATTGCAACGTGTCGCAACTTCAATTGCTGCCAATTACTCGGCTTCCAATCAGAACAAAACAAACGCGCCTCCCCATTCAATTAAATAGCAAGTGCAGCTGTGGCAGATTTTATATCTTTATTTATATCTCTGTTGATTACTTAAAAAACGTCTAAAGTATAATAGTTTTACATAAAAAATAAAAAAAAAAATAAATAAATATTCACAGTTCCCAGTGCCCATTGCTCTCCCTGTAAATTACTCGGCTTCAAGCGCGCCTAAATATTTAATAAATATCGAGTTATGACTCTTGGTATATTAATTTCTTTAAAAAATACATATCTTAAATGACTTAAGAAATAGACCAATTCGATGGTTCAATTCACAGTTTGAACCTGTGGCCACACACAATTTGATGAAAATAAACTCGGATCTCTATTCTATTGAATGTCAAGTGACTCAATCTTTATTTGTATCATAAAAAAATATATATTTATATTTAAAGGCTAAAAGTAATAAATAATAAATAAAAAGTAAGAACGCACTACTTGGGATTAGGGGATACCCTGAACCTTCTTTTGTGTATACTTTTCTAGAAGCTACGTGTTAAATTTGTTGATTCTAGCTTCTAGCCATTAAAACCAAAAAGATAAGCTCAAAGAACAGGATTTCGGGGAAAGTTATCGATTATCGGAAACAAACTCGTACTGCGTGGGCACAAGGAGGACCTACGTCCTAAATCTTTTAAATCGTCCCTAGCTCTAGTTCTTAAATGTTCTGAGATCCACGCGTTCATGCATACGAACGGGCCGACGGGTGGACGGACAGGTGAAAAGGCAGACGGACATGGCCAGATCGACTCGGCTATTGATGCTGATCAAGAATTTTAATACTTTATGGGATCGGAAATGCTTTCTTCTGTCTGTTACATACATTTGGCTTTTCACGTATTTTTTTTCTTCTCCTTTATTAATGATATTATCAAGAATTCTTCATGGTCTCATATTGTCTTCGCGGGGCTTTTATCTGAAAAGTAGGTTATACCTTAAAACAGCTAGAATAGGGCCATGAAACAACGTTTTTTTCGGGTTTAACTTATTATATTATATATTATACTAGCGGGTATAACCCGGCCTTGCCCGTGGCACGTATGTTATAAAATCAATGTTCTCAAGAAATTTGAAATGATTTTGAAACTGATCGGACGGTAAACAAATAACTTTCATACAAACGTTTTCCGCCAATTTACCACTGTTGCGAGTGAAATTTTCCAAATCGCTGAAATGCGTATTTATTAAGTTCTTATGTAGAGCTTTGAAAATAAGATTGAAGCAAATCGGACACAACTTCAAACTTCGCCCAAAAAATCTTTAAATCGCATTCCCCCCGAAGAAGTTTGAATTCTGCGAAAAGTGTGAAACACGTATCAAATGATTTTTCTTATAGATCTCTGGAAATGAATTTGAGCGCGAAACGTCACCCACCAAATCTTTGACCTCCATTTCCACCAAGGAGGAACGGATTTTCCTAAAAGTGTGAACCACCCCTCAAATGAATTTGAACAAAGATCTTTGAAAATAAGTTTGAGGCCGATCGGATGGTAAACAAAAAAGTTACAAACAAACGTTTTTCGCGATTTTGCCACACTTGCGGGTGGAATTTTCTGAAACCCCGTCTTAACGTGCACCTACATCACATAAGGTAGCTATAGTGAAAATTTCAGCTTCCTAGCTCTTACGGTTTGGGCTGTGCGTTGATCACCAATCAGTCAGTCAGCCAGTCAGTCAGTCAGTCAGTCAGGACAAACAGTTTTATATATAGAGATTATATTTATTATATATATTTTACATATATATTTTATATTATTACTATTATAAGTTTTTTAAACAGTGTAGAATATAGTTAGAAGCCATATTGCCGCTTAGACAAATACTACATTCGTAAACTAACTAGGGATTCGAACCCTGATCTCCTTTCTTCTTTTCAAATATGTTTTTCCTGAAGAAACTAGTCACAGTTGTTTGGTGACTTATCTGTTCCCAGTCCTGATATTCATATCTTTATCCATATGTTTATTTTTCTAACTCCATCTCTATGTCGATCTTTAACTCTGTTACTATCTCCAGCTCTATCTTATACCTCTTCCTATCGCTTTCTCTATCGATAATTATGAAAATTTTTAAATTTAACTCAATATTTTTATTTAATTTATTTCCTTTTTCTATTTATCCCTTACTAGATTTTGGCCACTTGTGCGGTGCTGTTGCTTTCCGCTGGCTGTGGCATGCCCATTGGCTACTCGGCGGTGCTGTTGCCGCAGCTCAGCTCGAACTCCACGGAGGTGCCCATAGATGTTAATACCGGTTCTTGGATAGGTAAGATATTGGTGATGACAATAAAGAGGCGTTAGTTATGGTTAGTTTGAATATACAGTTTACAGTCAAATAATGCTATTCGATATATTGATCTCAAATACTAATTGAGCTCCATATTTCGAATAGCATTAGGGGCCAGTGCCTCTGGTCAGCTAATATGCGCTTAAAATACTCTTCTTTTTAGAGAAACTTCTTTCTTCGAAACTACTTCTCGCACAACAATGTTGCATAAAAGATAGTACTCCAAGCATCTTTGCTATCTGAACTTCTTAATTTGAAGTTATGCCCAGCCTGACCACATTTTAATATATATCAGATTAGGATATATCAGAGAATATGGCAATTATGTTGATAAATATTTTTCGATTTAATTTAAACCAATATGTAAAGCTTATATACCAAATTTTATGAAAATAAATGTAGGTTTTCTGTTCTTGCTTGGTTACAACTTATTATTTGGTTTCTGAAAATTGTATAATCTGGTAAACATTAAATAAAAATTTTTTATATATAAATATAAATATATATCCCAACACATCCAAACATCTCCTAAATATATAAATATCTCATGTTTTATCTATCTACTCTATTTACAGCCAGCGTACATAGTCTGGCCACACCGTTTGGTTCTCTAATCTCTGGACCGCTGGCCGATTATTTGGGCCGTCGCAAAACGCTGCTAGTATCGGTAATACCCCTATTCCTGGGCTGGAGCACCATGGCGATGTCAAACTCTGTGAAGGCATTGATATTTGCGCGTTTCCTGTGCGGCTTTGCTACGGGCATTTTGGGAGGACCTGGTCAGGTAAGAAATGAAACTCTATTTACCTTTACGGGAGCTTGGCAAATTCCACGCGCAAGTGTGGAAAATACGTGGATAAGGATTGCATGAAGTTTAACTTTCGAACAGCCTCAAATTCATTTTGTGAAAGTTCTTTAGAAGGGAGTTTCACACTTTTCGCCAAATCCACGCCTTCTACGTGGAAAATGGGCGTATATAGGCGAAAATGCTGAGAACTGATCAACTCTGTGTAGTCGGGCAATAATGAAGACCAATGTCAGTGCCCAAAAAGTTCATTCACACATAGAGCGGAAAGCAATTTAGTACAATCTGACCCATTAACCAGATTGTTAGAGTAGGCATAACCCTGAACCCACCCAGTAGGAACTGTTGTGCTGAAAATGCTGCATACGAATCACGAATCTCATGAGAAAATGTACAACAAGTTGTCAGTTTGGGCGCTTGACAGCTGTCAACTGTTCACTTAATGCCATTGTTCCGTGCGCCTCCATTGTGTCCATGTTAATCCGGCGTTTAGTCCAAGTGAGCAACGAATTTGCACAGCCGGCATGTGCTTTTTTCTGTTTTTCTGTATTTATTATTTATCTTATGGATATGCCCATGACTTATCAAGCGGCCAAAATGATAAACGAAAGCAAAATCTTTAAATGGACAAACGCGCATTTGCATTAGCAAACGCTTTCCGCACACACGATCCAAGTTCCGGATTCTTGACCTTAGTCTATAATAAGTTTGTTGTTGCCCCGTTGCCCAGTTGCCCAGTTGCCTAGTTGCTGGGGGTGGTTCCCCGCCGCACCACAGGGGGTGTGCTCGGTGGCATTTGCGTATTTCTGTACGCGACTTGTTGCGCGTGTGTCTCGCGGTTCATTAATTGTCATCTGTGGCAGTGGCCAGAAGATTTATGATTTTATGATTAAGCTTAAGATTATGTTGATATGCTTGATATAGTTGTGATATATACAGCTGCCTGATGTTTTTGTGACCCTGTTTTGCATTCAATTTGATCAAATTTGTTGTCCGCCTGTTTGTTTGTTTGTTGTTTATACACTCGAGTCAGCCAACAGAATTAAGGGAAAGTTGCTGTCGCTGCCGTTTGCCGGGCATTTCGAGAACTTGTCCGAGGTCAAGGTGGGTTGTCTGCTTCCAGGAATTTGTGACGAGCGCATATTGAAAATTTTGCTTGGATTAAATGCGCAGATGGTTGCGCTTGTGCGGGAGCGTTGCCTCAAATATTTATATACATTTAGGTGCGCCGTACGCTGCGTAAATGGGCAAAAATGGTTCCCATCAAAAATTGGAGACTAGCTTCAGCATGCCGAAGACTAAATGCTCTAGCTGACGTATGGCTTGCGGCTTATCATATGTGTGAGGAGAATTAAGAAGCTTGTTAACAAAACATTTATCCAAAAAGGAATATGCTTTTTTCATCGGGTTTCCCAATTTAAAAAGGTCGTCAACAGAACATTTTCCCATAAAAGAATATGCTTTCCCGACCGGGTTTTCCTAAAGGGTTGCAAGACAATATAGGGATATGATTTAGGGAATGTTTCGATCGAACATTCCCCAGACAGCTATGGAATAGAAGTCAAGTAGAAAGTGCCCGACTAGAAGACACTCTGAAGCCACCGCCGAGCCACATTCACGAGCAATCTAGCTTCCTTCTATTCGTACATTCATACGCAAATAAACAAAACTCCGAGATAAACATAAATAACAGGATTTCAAAATCGATTCTTATCGATCCATAAGCAAAGGCTACGGACATTGCTAGGTCGACTCGGCTATTGATGCTGATCAAAATTATATACACTTTTTGGAGTCGGATATTCCGGAGATACCCTATAGCTTAGGAATTTTTTGTTGGCGTGGATTACTGGCTTACTTAAAAAAGAAAACTTGAAACTTGGCATTGGTTTGAACGAGAGTGGTCCAAAGGCCGTGATGATGCTCTAGGTTATCGGTTAAGTCTGAAGGAAATTATACAAGCCGTTAGATACAACTTGATCAAAAATAGTTCTTAGAAAGCACTCTTCGGGGAAGGACATAGGATGCTAAATAAGAACCAAATTGGAAGGATAGCTTAAGGGGAAAGGTGTTCCATACTCCGTGGTTACATTACCTTTGTTCATAAACTGAAAGGAGAACTGCATGTGAAAGGTGTTATAAGATTACTCTTATTAATCAATGAAAATTAATTTGAATACATTGATTTACCCTTGGTGAATCATTCCTCCACACAGGTCTACATAGCGGAAACAGCTGAGCCGAATCTGCGCAGCCTGTTAATTGGAGCTCCATATGTTGCCTATTCGTCTGGCATACTGCTCGTCTATTCGCTGGGCACCATTCTGTATTGGCGCACTGTTGCCTGGTGTGCCAATATATTGCCCGCCTTGGCTGTGATCTCCATCTTCTTCATACCGGAAACACCCGCCTGGCTGCTGCGCAATCGGAAGGAGAAGCGAGCACTGCAGGCGTTGACATTGCTCCGGGGCAGCGAGATGTGCGCACAGAAAGAGCTGAACGATATGAAGCAGCGCTTGGAGAAGGAACGCGCCACCACCAAGACGAATGAGAACATTTTCAAGCTATGCTGTCAGCGAGTGGCCATAAAGCCGCTCTTCATTGTGATCGTCTTCTCGCTGCTGCAAATGTTCTCGGGCACGTTTATTGTGATCTTCTATGCGATCGATATTGTGTCCGAGTTCGGCGCAGATTTTGATACCAAACAGGCGGCCATTTGGACGGCGGCTGTGCGTGTGCTCTGCTGCATGATCTTCTGTGGCATATTGATCTTTGTGCGTCGGCGTCTCATCATGATCCTCTCGGGCATTGGTTCGAGCGTGTTCTGTCTGGCGCTCAGCGTGTTCATGTATATACGCATGGGCCAGCCCAGAATGCCCTACGATGTGCTTGTGGCCGGCGGCTGTCTATTCGGCTATATAGTCTTCAATACGGCGCTGATGGTGATGCCGGGCATTATGATCGGAGAGCTGTTTCCGGCGCGGATACGTGGACGCACAGCTGGCGGTGTATTTGCCTCGATGAATGTGGCGCTTTTCATATTTGCCAAGGCTTTTCCGGCGCTGCAATCGATGCTGAAAATGCGTGGTGTTTTTCTGGTCTTTGCCGGCTCCAGTTTTCTGCTGACGATATTCATGTGCCTGTTCCAGCCAGAGACGAAGGGCCGCAGTCTGGAGCACATCGAGGACTACTTCAATGGTGACAATTGGCTATGGGTGCGACGCGATCGTGGCTACAAGACGGTCAAGCTGTTGCCACTGCAGCCGCTTGTCGAGAATCGTGCGATGCCGCGCAGTGCAGAGCATGCCTAGGCATTGCTAGGGTGGGGATTCACATGTATTTAGTTTTTAATACAGGGATCTTCAAATTCCTTAGTTTGTTATTTAGTATTATGTGTAGCTCCTAATGCGCTGGAGTACCTCTTAGCAGTAATCTTAGCGTCTTTCCAGTGTTCCTTAGCAATTATTATGCATTACCAAAAAAGACAAGTTTTCTAAAAATGAAACAAAATGTTGACACTCAATTTCATTAAATATAAAACAATGTGATTTGCGCAATTACGCATTAACTTTTTATAGTCTCGATATAGAAAACTTATGCTATATTTTTACAACTATATGATTAGAAATAAAAACAATATATAAGCAATATAATGAATGACTATTTGAATTTGTTGCGCCAGTTTAATACATTATCGCAGCCAACTTAAAGTGATTGCATGAGTATAAGGTTATCGACTTGCCGCCACAATTTAGTCGCCGCGCTTTCTCTGTGAGCTCGCGTGTTGTTGGTTACTGTTAGTGAGGTTTATAAAAAAAAATATGTTTTTAGTTAGTGTTTTTCTAATATGGCTTGCAAGTTTCGTGCTGCTTGAACGTTAATTTGATCAAAAATTGTTGCAAAGTGTTTGAAATAAGCGCAATTTAATGTTTTTCCAACAGGCTTCAAAATATATTTTTTTTGGCGGCAATGTGCGCGTGCTGCCAGATAATGCAAATTTTTGTTGGTTGAGTTTCGTTGAGTATTTGCTTATTAGCCGACCGCCACAGTTAACTCTGTGTGTTCATTAAATATATCGATAGTTTCGTTAAAGCTTTTTTTAACGACGGAGCTTTGGCGCGCGTTCGCAGCTGTTAAATTTAAATTCAAATTTTTAAGTGTTCATTTTTTTGTGTGCAAGCTTTGGCGCGCGTTCGCAGCTGTTAAATTTAAACTCAAATCGTTACGTGTTTTTTTTTGTGTTCAACAAATATTTTGATTTAAGGCTTTGTTGTAAAAAAGCATAAATGTTAATTGGCAAGCAGCAAAAATATTTATAAATACCTAATAGTTTGCGGGTGAGTCTTTCAATTTAAATCAATGTTCGATAACAATATTCTACACATATTTGCAATTAGAAAGCATATTCCTCTCCACACAACTCTTATACCCCATCATACTAAATCAATTAAGTAATTTCAAATAAACAGAACAACAATTAGAAAGTCTTTTAACCCCATGCCCCCTGCGTATTACTCTGTTAGGCCAACCCCATTGCGAAGCGGACACTCACCTTGCAACTTATATAGTACAACTGCTATACATTACATAATATAAAAATGCCCCACGTGATGTTAAATATTTAATGGACTTCTCAGCGGCAGCCAAGTTGAGCTTTGAAATTAAAAAAAAAAATGTGCACAGAACTGGGCGTGCATGCATATTTAAAATTCTATTATCCCCATCAGTTCCCGGTTTTGATACTCGTCCCGAACTCGGTTCACAGTGTGCTAATAAATTGTATAATTCTTGGCTTTCTTCTCTTTTCTTTTTTTTTTTGCTGTGTGCTGCCGCTTGTTTTGGCTCGACAAACTTGTGCCGTGTATTTTCTTTGTGCATTCCTTGGTGGGGTGCCAGGTGTGGTGGCCAGGTGTGTGAGCTGGACAAGTGGGTTTGAGCGGGCGCTGCCACTGGCCGGAATGCAGGAGCGAAAAAAATTGCTGCGGCATACCGGAAACGCTTCAAGTTGCTGAGCTCATTCGTCTCTGCGATTTGTTGGCATTTTAACGCGCTGCAAGTGCCGACCAACAAGTTAGCCAGCCAAGGTTTCGAACAGACTGTTAAATACCCTGTTAGCCGATTAAATACTGAGTATTGAGTGGTATTTATCAGTGTGAAAGCTGTGAAAGCATCTTATTTATATCTTATCTTCACAGATCAATATATTAAATATTGCGAGAATAGAATTATGAATTAGAGAATTTCGATGGAAGTATTGTAAGAAATTTCTTGAATATCTTACAGGGTATTAAACATACATCAAATATCTTTCATCAATTAAAAATCCTTGTGGAATCCGAAATGTTTGCACCTGCTCTCTGCACATACCCCATAAGCGAATGCGTACAGGGCATAACGACATGGCTAGCAATAATTGCTCAGAGTGCTGCGCGTCAGCTAAATGCATAGGGACAGCGGGCATGTGGATGGGTGCGGGGGAGGAGGGGGGGATGTGTTGCCTGCTCATGCAATGATAAATGAAGTTTTAGTGGCTTTTGACCCATTTAATAAATTGTTAAAGTTGAAAAATGTGCAAGAATATTGCAAACTTTTTTTTTTTTATTCAGTAAATAAAATATATATAAAATTGTTGCTGTTGTTGTTGTTGTTGTTGTTGCTGTTCCTGTTGGAATTAGGGTTAATTTAAAAGTTGCCATTGCGCCGCTTGCAACACTGACCCATGGACTACGAGCTCAAATTGTTGTTGTTGCTGCCCCAAGTTGCCATGTTGCAAAGTTTTTGCTGCTGGCCCACTTTTTGCAATAGCAGAAAGTTGCGGAATTTTAAATAATTTTGTTAAATTGCATAACGTGCCATGTTGCACTGCTCAGGCCCTAACTAACCTCCAACTAACCCCTACCCCCTTCTCAAGCGACAGTTGTCAACTTTAAACTTGGCTGCTTATTAAGTTAACGGCGACAGTTTTCAGTTAATATGATTATGCGACCGTTTTAAATGCAATTTTTTTTTGTTTTTGCCTCTCACAACTGAAGCTGGCTAAAAATATGCACAATAAATATGCACAGGCAGCGGGGCTGGAGGCGGGGGACTTGCCATTCTTGAGCCATAATAAGCAGCATAAAAGTGAGGCTTTTTGGCAAGGGTCTATTAGAGACGAAGCTGCTCAGATACCGACTAAGCCAGCGAAGCCAGAGCCAGCCGGGTCCTGCTCATATAAAAATATGTATATCTATGGGCATTGCATATAAACAATTTTCTATTATGCAGAAATAACAAGCAAAACAACAACAAATGCAACAACAATCACAACTTCAATGGATTTTTGCATAAGAAAAGCACGAGTGAAGTTGAAGTATGGCCAAAGCAGCAACAAAAAATTGTGGAGTGCGAGCGAGTTGCAAAAAGCAACAAGCTCGACCTCGCTGCAATCCCTTGCCCTACCTCAAATGGGGCATAAAAATGCGCCAGCTGAACTCTGTTTGCTGTGCCCTGTAATAAAAATATAAATTATAAATATACATAGCTCGAAAAATAAATCGAATCGGTTTGTGCCCGGAACTGCACTTTTTTGTCTACTCGAAAACGTAGCTTAAGCCGCATTTACTAAAAAAACGAGGCTTAAAATAAAGCACAGCATATTTATAAAATTTTTTGTATAATCATTTTGTGTTGATATTTTAAAATGTTACATATTTAACGAGTCAGAGCTCGTAACAAAAGCAAACGTCTGTCGAACCAGGGAATATTTTTGTTGAACTTACTGTACCTTGATACTTGATATTATATTCACAAGGACACCAAATTTTAATCAAACCTGAATGAAAGAAACTTTATAACGCTGCAAAGCTCTCACTGAAACGGAGCCTACGCACTTTCCAAAGAAGACTATCAACATAATAAACTACAACTTATATTTGAAAACCATATTTATTTCATTTTATTTTCGTTTGAACTTTAATCAATGTTTTATTAAGTTCGTTTGCGATCTCAAGTTGTTCCTCTCTCTTCTCGGCGAGCAATACTTGCTGTTAAGTTGCAGTTAATTAACAGAGCGCCGCACTGCTGCCGCCGCTCTGTAAGTTAACATTCTGCCAACGGCTTTGTAACAGAGAAACCAAGTTTTTATCGCTTTTCGTAATTTTTTGCAATGCGATCTTTTTGTCAGCAGTTCTTTTTTTCAAAGTTCAGTGTTATTTAAAAAGTCGATTTTAAGAATCTTCCATATCCGCTTTCACCCACGCACCTTTCCAATCACAGTTTTCTCTATGTTTTCTATATGTATATTCATATATAATAAAATCTTATACCAATAGCTGTTTACATATAATCAGCTATATTCCCGTCTAAAAAGAGTCTCTCTCTAAAAATCGGGCTAGCTTCGCTTGCAAATTGTTTAAACATACTCCTAATACAGCTCCTAGCTCTCATTTGCCAGCAGGCCGACGAAAATTAGATAATTTCTTTCTCTCGGCATGTGGAGCACATTATGCAACATGACCGCAGTTGCTAACTAACTGCTGAAACTGAAGTTACCTCCGTGACCCAAGTCAATGCAAAATGGCGTAGCGCGTCCGCAACAGAAACACACACCACAAACACACACCCACACAATTTCATACACACACACGGACAGGCACACCCACAGCTGGATCCACACAGGATATTGTAGAGGGAACATTTGCAAGTGAAGCCACAGTGAACAGCAGACGGCACTGAGACGCGCCACAGCCACAACAGTGTATATAATGCTAAGAAGCAAGGCACCCTCCCCCGCCCTTAAACCCCCGCCACCCCCTGCTACCAGCCCTGCTGTGATCTGTGCTGTTGCAGCCACAGGATAAAGCAAAAACGCAGTTGTCGCTGGGATAGCGAAAAGTGCTGAGCATAAATAAGACATTTGTGTAAGCACACACACACAACAATAACAACAACAACAACAACAAGCGTGCTATAGCTGAGGCTGCACGACTCGCTGATACCCTTTTTGCTCAAATATTCATTTGTGCTTTTTTTCTTCCAAATTACACACATATAGGGAGTTGCCGTTAACTGTACTGTTTCTTCCATCTGCATTAGAAATAGAAAAAATGGAATTCTTAATGACTCAGGTATTTGTTGCTTGACTGATATACATGATAAAATATAAAGGGCTTTAAGATATTATTCAAATGGTTGTACATGCCAAAAATTAAGTTAATCGAAAGGATTTCTTAAGTTTGATAAAATGAAGAAAGGCTAACATTAATTTAAATTGAGTTGATGTATCGCATATTGCACGAGAACTTTCCTACCTGGTGGTTCCTATAAACTGCGACAGGTGTACAATGAAATCGCAAACCAGGCTAGCACAGTGAATACTCTCTTAACAGACACTCCTATTAGGCGGTCACCCAACTTGGGCGGACATTTTCACTCAAATCGTTATGAATCTGTCCTTACCCATTCGCTTTCTATTTTTGAGACACACCTCGTAAGCGAACACAAACTATCCGTACTTCGCGCAAGGGAGTTTTCACTGTAGATAGACATATAATTGTCTAAGTCCTCAGTTCCTTGTGCTATTTAAAAGGTTTGATGTATAGTTTACTAGTGTAAACTGTATCTTTTATTAACCTTAATACAAACAATTCTTAGTTAAATGACATACTTATATTTATGAAATTCATTGTGATTTAAGCTTCGAATAGCATTTTTTGATGTGAACACCTCAAAAATGAAAAATATTAAGTCATTTTTTTTTACATAGAAAACGTTTTGTTATCTGAGATCAGATAATCAAAGAATCAGTCGCAAATAAAGCTTTCCTTTAAATAGTTGCAACATTTTCTGCAATTTTCTTAACAAAGAAATTAGTCGTTCCTTTTGGTTTAGCTTAGAGCGTCCAACTGATGTAATATTTGAAAATAAAGCTATTGAAATAAGTATAATACGTTCTTTATTTTCCTCAGCATTGAAGACATTAAAACTTTTCATATGTTGACACCTAACCAAGTGCTTTTGCACTTGCCTTTTGCCTGTCGCAAACATTTTGCTCGGCTTCAATATACCCAACTTATGTTCAAACATCTTCACTGGGTACAGTCTATAAGAACAACAACAGAACTGACTTGAAATAACTCTACACGCAACATTGAAATGTGGCGAAGTTGGCAACAAGGAGTTGGCGTTGCAGCAGCAGCAGCAGGGGGAGAAGGAGGTGGACGAGGAGGAGGGTTGGGATTCACAGGAGCTGCAGCAGGACCGCCGGCAATGTTAGCTGAAAGACAATAATTTCGAAACTGCTTTCAAAGCAAAGTAATGCAAAATGCAAAGTCATCGCTGTCCCTGCGCCAGCCCCAAGTGGGCGCGGCCAGGATCCAGCTGAGCCGCCTGCCCCCAACGACCCGCAGCTACGCCCAAACAATTGTTGTGATTTCTTACATTATTTTATTTTTGCTGTTGTATTTTTTCGAGTGCGGGCAGCTCGTGCACATGCATTTATTTAAATTCCTGTTGTCAGTGTGTGTGCGTGTGTGCGTGCGTATATGTGTGTGTGTGTGTGCGTGCGTGTCTTGCCTCATTTTGCCAATGTATTCATTGTCTGTGAAATTGTTGTGCGGTATGCCGGCGCATAATGTCTTTCTTTTGCTAGGTCCTTCAGACCCGTTCCCCCCTCGCCCCTCTCCAGTCACGCCCTTAACTCCCTACCCAGCAACCCCCTCCCCAGGACTAGACTCCTGCTGCAGTTTGCGGTTTTTAACTTGTGACAATTTTAAGTGGCTGCCGTTTGTCTCCTCGTTGAATTCTCTGCATATAATCCTCCCACTCCCTCACATATCTGGCGTAGAATATCTATATAAATATAAAGTTTTATGTGGATTTCAGCTTCTGAGATTTGCAACAGAATTTAATGCTTGTTATTTGGGCGCTTATAAATTGTCCTACTATAATAATAAATACCTTCTGCCCTCGGTTTTTCGTAATGCTAAGCAGCTTTCTTACTCACTTGTATGGAAATTAGCTTCCACTTTGGTTTTATTATATGTAGGGATTTGTGTTGCAGGATATGGTTGAGATTTGACATTTTATTATTTATCCTACACTTTCTCTTAAAAGGATATATTTACTATATCCAATGAGACTTAGCGGAATACTGCTCATAAAACGTTTAAGTACAAAGAATAATTTATTGAAAATGTATAAGACAGAAAGAGAGAAAAAGAGAATTATATCTAACTTGACTAGTTAGCGGATTGCTGCTTTTTAAACGTTTAAGAATAAGGTACAAAGAGGAATTGGTATAACAAATTATCTCGTGGCAGAAAGCTTATGACAGATAATATAAGAGAGAGAGAAAAGGGCAGAGAGAAAAGACATATGCATATATATAGTATATCTAACTTCTTGATAGGGTAATACTGCTCGTGTAACGTTCAAGAATAAGGTACAACGAAGGATTGAGTAAATAAATGATCTCTAAAGGGAAAGTGTAAAATACAGGCAGAAATAGGAAGAGCTAAAAGGAAAAATTAGGGAAATATAGAAAGAGAGATAAGACCAAAATGAAGGGATAGCGAAAGCTAGAAAAAGAGATAGAAATAAAGTGAGGCAGAGAGAAAGAAAAAAAGAGATAGAGACAGAAAGTCATATTGAACAAGACAGAAGAATACTTGTGAGAGAGAGAGAGAAGGGTAGCAATGAAAAGGGCACAAGGAATTAAAAAAAAGGGAGATAGAAAGTAAACAAGAGAGAGAAAGTGTGAGAAGGAATAAAAAGTCAAAGTCAGAAAGTAAATTGAAGAAAAATAAGTATAAAGAAAGCATACACAATCAACGTAGATCAACCAGTTGAACCCAAACTAAACTCAATGTTGAGGTGTGCCATTTGTTACTTGGACAAATATTAAAGCAATGCTTACCATGATATGTCATAATAATAATATTTACCAGACATATCGACACAGTTTGCCATATTGTCCTTTTTAGCTGAAATTGTTCCAAAAATATTTGATTCAAGTATAAAGTCCTTCTCAGTTTAAGAGCTTGAATACCTTATTGTATATTGAAACATTTAAAAAGGCAAGGAAATTGCTTTTGTGCATAATCTCGCCCACACTCTACGAAATGTGTTCCCTAAAATGGCTAAAGAGTGTATTTATTTTCGGCTTGCTTTCATCTTTCACAAGTAGTTTACTGTGCTACAATGCAAATTTCATTAGATTTTGCATAGTCTGAATGCTGCTTATGTCAAAGCACTTTCGCTTCGATATTTAAGCTAGTTTTTCACATGAGAAGTGGGCGAAACTGATGCAACGATAACAGCACTTTCTATCCTTCCGGGAAAGTGTCGCTCTCTTAACGTGCGCCTCCTTCCTCCTTTCTCCGGCTTCAGAGCCATTCAATTTTCAATCAGGTCTCACCTGGCTCCACCTGGTTCCAGCTCCAGCTTCAGCTCCATTGCAGCACTTTGGCTGCTCCGCCTTTAATGCCCATTGCTCGGCTGCCAGTTTCGTGACCCATTTGAATGGGCTTCTCTTATGTGCCTGTGCATCGGTCCATTGTCATTATGCGGCCTTTGGCTGACTCACACCTGCTGCCACGCCCATTCAGCATACACTTAGAGCAAGCGGAAGGAGCTGGGAGCCGGAGCAGCAGCAAAAGCAGTACAGATCCATAATCCTTCATAGTTTCCTGGCGCTGCCAACAACCTTTTCCCTTTGTTGTTGCTTCTGCTGTGCGCCAAACAAAAGGAAAACAATTTTCATGCGTGCATGCGAAAAATCAAAGGAAAACATGCCCACAAACACACACACACACACACACTCAGGGGTCGAGTACAATGCCTATTTGTGAGATAAGAAAACAGCACCCAACAGCAACTCAAAGCAATTTCCAAGTGCTGCTGGTTCGCAGGTACAGTAGTTGGCACTGGAGCATAGGATCCTTTCCCAGCGACACTTGGCGCCTAAGTGGCTCCTCTCTGTATTTTTTTCCCCATCCCCGAACGCTATTGTTGCCTTACCCTAGCGCCAAATGGGTATAAAAGCTATCCCAGACAGCATGTAAATGTAAATACTTATGTTAACATTTCTGTTAACGTTTATGTTAATTATACACTGAACCCATTGAAAATGGGTAAAGAGGGTAAAATGTATTTGTGCAAATGTGTGTAACAGGCAGAAGGAAGCATCTCCGACCCCATAAAGTATATATATTCTTGTTCAGCATCAATAGCCGGGTCAGTCTGTCTGTCCGTCCGCCCGTCTGTCCGTATGTATGAACGCAAGGATCTCAGAACCTATAAGAGCTAGAGACTTGATATTGTAGCTCCTAGTCCCCGCGCAGATCGAGTTTGTTTCCGATATTCGATAACTTGCCCCGTTTCCAAGTAATCGATATCGAAATCCTGTCACTAGAGCTAGAGTCACCACACTTTACATATAGCTTCTAGAATAGTATATATATATCAAGTATCTATCATTTTATACCTTTCGCCTATCGTTGCAAGAAGAGGGTTCGGGGTATCCCCCAATCGGGAGCTCCCGACTAGAACCTCTTACTTGTTTTTATGTTAACCTTGTTGTTAATGTTAATGTCAATATGACTGAACCTGTTTCTACAATTTTTTGTGTATGAAATTTATTTTGAATTTATTTCAATTGAGGGCTCGATTTGAAAACGATCTACAAAAAACAGTTTCCTATTCATAGAAATATAATCGTAGGTTTCACTGGAAACTTTATATTCCTTTTAATTTTAATTATAGCTAACTCAATTTACTTATTATACTTATATAAAATATATAATATATATATAAATATGTAAAAAAAAAACTATTCATAAAAATTCTTAAATATATTTTTAACATGAGAACTTCCAGTGTAGATCGCCTATGAAGGGCATACACAATTCACTGGATTAGGCCACAGAAAATTTCTTGTCCGCTTTTAGCAGTTGTTGTCAACAACAGAGACAGGCAAGGCTTTGTTGTAAACCAGACTGGAGCGCTATAAGCCATTTTCCGGCTGGTTGAATGACACGCCAGAAATTACTACATATGTTGAATTCTCCGAAATATATGTCTGTACTATGTAGGCTAACCCAAAAGCAATTAGCGCGAGGGGCTGACATGGGACGAGCTGCCTCGATTTCAACGAGCTCATTAAGTGTTTAAGCATAAATGCCAATGGCACGCTAATTAACACAGAAACAGCAGCAGCAACAACAACAACAACAACAAGAAGAGCAACTGTAGCTTGGCACTTGGCATTTTGGTCACTTGTCCAACTCGCAAGTTCTATTCCGTTTTGTGTAGCTCGCAAGTCCAGATTTGTGGCAACGCTTGCCCACCTGGCAAATGCTTGTCGAAACTTTTATAATTATGTTCGAGCTATGGCAAAAGTTTCAAGCGATGCCGGCGTCTGCTCATTTCTCAATTCACTTGGCCAAGTTTAGACGCAGTGAAAGTTGGCTTTTTTTCCATTTTTTCCATTTGTACCCTGTATTCTTGCAGTTGTCTAAAACGGGTATCAGTAACTGACAAAAAGTGGCATCTCCGGGCGAATATAAATAATAATAATAAGATTTACTTTTTAACATTCTTTTGCTAAGCAATTGTTGAACGTGTTTGTATTGCTTGTTTTGTATTGCTGTAGGAATACGTGGAAATGTTAATATGGAGTTGCCACCTTATTAAAGAGTTGCCAGTACGAGTTAATCAATTCAAAAATTCACATTTATATGTTAAAACTGAACGTCAACTTTAAAAAGAACGCTTGTGACTGTCAACTTTAACAGGAAGTTGTCTGTTTTAGCGAGTATAAAAGCTAGCAACATTCTATTTGGTATGGAGATACATTGTGGCCTGTTGAAGTGGCTGTCAATTTTAAAATGAACTTGTCGATCTCAGCAATAATAATAGCTAGCGGCATGTATATAAGGTAAAAGTCATTCCCTTCTACAATTAACATTTAACTGTCAATAGTGTCTTCAAGTATGCTTGTTAAAGCATCTGTGAAATGTAACAGGAAATTGTCTATTATATAGATGCTAGCAATAGCCTATTTGCTATGAGGATAGTTGGTAGCCTCAAGCACATTGTGACCTGTAAAATTGGCTGTCAACTTTAACATTAACTTATCGATCTCAGCAAGTGTAACAGCTAGCGGAATTTTATAATAATACCCTAGACAGCTTAAAATAATGTAGTTTTAGGGAATTAAATACAATAAAATGTTCTTGAAAATCATTTAAAAGACTTCACTTTTTTATACGATATGCACAAAACCTTATAGGCATGGGCATGGGCATGAGATATACAGGGTATCTTTCAGTCCATCACTGAAGTAGCTTGCTTGTTTTTTTTTAACTGTGTGCCTGGCACTTTTATTTTTGTTAACTTTTACAAGTGGCTGCTGCTGCTGCTGGTGGTGCTGGTGGGCGTGGCGCAAGTTGTCAGTTCTTGCTGCCCGCCTACAAGTTAATTATGCGCCGTGCGCTTTGCTGCGTGCGTCGCCACTTCCGGTTTGCTTGACGCCACTTCCGATGCGTCAAGGAAATTAAAAATGGCGCTGAGGAAAAACTGAAACTGAAAATAAAAAGTAACTGTCAGCGTGGCCTGTTAATTAAACGCCGCAACAACAAGCCATAATGAGCAATGCCCAGCTCAGTTCAGTTCTGTTCAGTTCGCGATCTACCAATGTTGCCGCCCCGCCGCCCGCCACCCCCTTGGCCAACGTTCCATGCAATGTAGCCGCCATTTTCGTTTTTTTTAATCAATTAAAAATGCCACTTAAATGCGCCGCGCGCCAACAAATATTTTCGTGTTGCACTGTGTTTCAGTTGTCGCCACTTGCCACCAGCTCACCAGCTCTCTCCTTGCCACACTTGCTGCAAGCAATTATCGAAAATTTAATTAAAGCGCCAAGTGTCACAAGAAGCGACTGCGTGTGTGTGTGTTTACGTGTGTGTGTATAGCCCATATTAATGTTAACGCTTTAACGCATCATTAAGCAGCGCCAACGTTTGCTTGGTTTGGTCAGACTTTATTGCCGTTAAGAGACAACGTTGCATGCAACATAAAAGTCAACAGATTGCCATAAGAAAATATTTAAGAATATGTACACGAGCAACAATATCTGAAATAAACATAAGATTCAATCGATATCTGCGACATTTTTTATTTAAATATAATTTAAAAGATTTTTCGCTCTTTTTGTAAACAAGAAAATTCAGTTCATTTGTATAATAAATACTTAATTTATTGTGCCTCAAACGTATTTTTTAAACGTATTTTTTCTCTTATTGTAAAGAACAAAATGCAGCTTATCATATCGAAACAATTTCTACGATAATACACAAATAATTTAACATAAGTAAACTATTTTGCGCTTTCACATTGGCGATTTAATTTTGTTTTTGTAAAGTTTTTCAGAAAAAATGATTGTAAAAATGCCAAACAACTCGTTTGTTTTCATGTCGAACTGTGGGGCCCAAATTAGAGATGATCTCAGTTATAATTTTATATTTATCATATAATTCACTAATTAATATTTAAAGCAATTTTTTATCATTGGACAAAAAATTATTTTGGTTACTGAATAAATGTATTTACTCATCGAATATCCAATTAGTTCAGTATAAAATTTTCTTAGGATCAAAAAAAGTATGTATTGTTGACGAAAATCTCCGTCAAAAATGGGCACGCCAAAATTTTTTGGCGAAAAATGCGCGCACGTTGAACCGTGCCTGTTAACTAAGTGAAATACCCAAAAGGGGAAAACTCGCACATTTCACACAATTCACACACTTGATTTGGCAGCGACTTAGCAGAGGATGCCCCCGGGCCTGACCAATGGGGAGTCCAATGCTCTAAATTGAAATGAAAGTTGTCGCCGTTGCTGCTGGGCGACGCTTCAGGATTTGGCGTGGAATGGGTTCCTGTTGCTGTTGTTGCTGTTGTTGACAAATGCAAAACCATTTGCCAAATAAATAAGCAGCTCAACGTAAATAAATATGCTTTCGCCACGCGCATTTACACTCAATAAAGATGCTGCCTTCGAGCTGATGATGGCAACGGGATAGGATGTGGGCATCTGGGTAGCGAGTAGTGCGGGAGTCAAAGGATAAGTCTGGCAATGCCAAGCATAAAAATTGTATTTTAATGCGCGCGCATAAATAACACAAACAGGACACAAGACACACACACGCACACAAGCGTACAGACACACACGCACACACAAGGATTCACACTTGGGGAGCGAGCGCCACAAGCTGCCATTTTATCAAATGCTGAATCCAAGCTGGAAGCCAAAGTCGCTGTCACTAATTTAGTAGGTTTCCGTGGCATCGCCGAAAAATCAACAGGAAACAAACATGGCACAGTTGATGATGATGATGTTGATGCTGATGCTGATGATGATTCCGATGCTGATGATGATGGCAACACCGTTTAGTGGCAGTGCCACGCCTCGCTGCACAGGCGGCGTTGACAACCCCAGGCGAAGAAAAAATTAAGGAGCGGCTAACTTCAACATGATGCCGCTTCTATACCCTTTCTGGCAAACTGACGATAAGTAAATCGGGGACAGCCGACTGTTTAATGTTCGTTCACAGTTCAAAAACAAGCTTAAGGTAGGCACATTAATTGAAAGTGGCGTGGGCAGAATATTTTTGAATCGACTAGAAAATAGCTACAGAAAAGCTTCTACAATGTTGATAGTCCATATCTGCAGATACTTTCAAGAGCTTCAAATATTTATTTCTCGATTTTTTACTTTTACTTTTAGAGCTGCTGTAATTTCGATAGTTGATTGCTAGCAACAATAATGATATCGATAACTCTTAATGTTCGAACAAAAGTAGTTTTGCACTACACAACTGATTCAGAAAGATTTCATTTTTTGTTTTGTAAATGAAGCCTATTTATAGGGTTCCGGTCGATTCAAAACTATCGATATTGCAATAAACTAACGACAGTAACAATCACAGTTTATCGATAGCATCGGTAACACTTGAGTTCGAAATGGATTAGAAAACATAATCCTTATGAGTCTGGGAGCTATTCGAACACATTCCTCCATAAACTGACTTTACCTTGCGCAAGGGTATACAAAAAAGAGAGAAAAAAAATGATGGCATTGAATGGAATGGAGTGGAAAGTAAACCGGAACGATATGGGCGCCCAGCATCTTCATCATCAGGCGGCATATGTTGGCATTGGCGTCGGAGTTGGCGTTGGCGTTAGGTGCTCATCAATAAAATCATCGAGGTCATTAAGTGGATTAACTGCAGCCCATCAGAAGCATGTGGTGCCATAGCACAAAACGCAAAATGCCAAATACGCACACAGTCAACAAACACACACACACACACACTCGTACACACATAGACACACACAAACAAATACTAACACTAAGAAATTTTCGTCATCTTTGGCTTTTGCTTTACACTTTGCACTTCATAACAGACAACAGCAGCGCACTGTGGTAAATTGACGTGCAAACTTTGCATAAAAATTAAGTTGGGAATTTAATAATATTAATTAATTTAATAATATTAATGTGTTTGAATGTGCTGCAAAGAATTAAGAAAACTATTTTTTAGACTTAAAGCTCAAAATTTTTTTTGTATATTACAATTTTAAAACACGCATATTTTTTGTTCTTAATTCTTAAAAATGGCTTAACTACTTACCTTACAAGAAAGTAAGAAGCTTAGCTTTAAGTTCAGTGTCAGCGCGTTTTGTCAATGCTTTTGATATGTGTAAAAGCTTTGATATGGTTTTTAGGATTTCTTCATTCCAGAAATCTTTGATGTGCTTTTAAAGCTCTATATACTCTTTAATGCTCTTTATGCTAGTGCATGCCGCCTATGCTCTTGGATTCCGTTAAAGATTTAATATGCTTTTAATGTTATTTTTGCATACCAGAAAGCTTTGAGGTGCTTTTAATGCTCTTTATACTTAAGAAATAGTGTTAATGCTTATCGGAGTTTGCAACTTTGGGAAATAATCCGCCATTTATTTCATCAATGCATAAGATTGCATCTTACTGAAAGCTTTAATTCAGCAAAGATAATGTGCTTTTTTAAACTTATTTATTTTTTTAACAACATGTAGCTTCGCTCTTGCCTTATGCGTTATTTGTGTATCTTTGATAAGTTTTTGAGCCTCATAAGACCTATTGAAAAAACTTTAATGAGCTTTAAAATCACCTAATGCGTATGACAGAGCTTTCATTACTTACCAAAGCTTTTTAAAACTGGGCGTGGCTTTTCTGATTAAGAAAGAGTGAGCTAAACCAAAAATTCTTGAAGAATTTTTAAACTTTATACCCATTGTGTAAAAATCTCCGCACGTTTGTTCAGCATCTATCTATCTGTGTGTGTGTGAGAGTGTGTGAGAGTGTATGTGTGTGTGTTAGTGCTACTCAGCCAGTTTTTTTTGAAGCTGGACGAAAAAAAGCAGTAGAAAGAGGGCAGGCCAACGGCAGCTTGTCTTGTCTTGGTTCCTGTTGTTATTGACATGTACGAATTAGGTTAAATTTATTTACTGTCAGTTCAGTGAACTGCAAATGGTTTTAGTTTATTAAATTTAGCCAAGGGACCAGACTTGGCAATCTGTTTTAAGTTTGTTAAATGCCAAAAAATCAAGATTGAGATTAAGTTATCGATAGATGGATTCATTGAGCTACATTTTGACAGCTGCCTTATTGCTCTATCTCTTTTTCACTCTCTCTCTCTCTCTCTCTCTCTCTCTCTCTCTGTCTCTACTTTTAATTTATACTGAAAAGCAGCTGAAAATTAATTTCAAAGCTGCCGCCGTGAGGGTAAAACTCAATCGCGGTTTGATTAATTGTACTGTACATGAAACCCAGCACTCACATTCACACTCACAATCACACACTCGCACTCACACTCACATTCATACTTATACTTGAACTGGCACTCAAGTTGCATTAATCAGCACAGCGTTGAACGCTGCTCATTTATTTGCAAAAAGGCAAATGAGGAAACGAACAAGAAAAAAAAATGGTTAACGTAAACGTGGATTTTTCAAAAACCACTTTAGCAAATCGCAGTCAAAGTTAAGCTGAGAGCAAAAACGTGAATAAAAATTAAGCAGCAGCAACCATTTTTTTTTGCTTAGCCGAACCTTAAATGCTCCTACAAATATAAACCTTTCTTATATAAAGCCAATCTTCCAGTTGTTATAACTAAACCTCTTCAAGTAAATTCCATCCTTGATTGAATAAAGCCAAAGGTTATACTGATATGTTGATTAGCTCTGATTTTGGTTTGTATTATGGATATTTCTTTTAAATAATCATAACCAAGCTGTTTGGTGTTTCGATTTAATTAAAAAGCATTTAGAAACTTGTTATTTATGAGATTCATTGAATTTGTATAAGATTTCTTTTTATATAACACTAGCGGGTATTCCCTGGACTTGCCCGTGGCAAATTTTGATCGTCAAAAATTTAGTTCTACTATACGATCTTAAATTCCACGTCTATTTTAAAAGATGTTTAAAGTTCATCGAAGAAAGAACAAAATGTTGTAATCAACGTTTTCCACCCATGTTAGTCTGGTGATGAGAATATGGAATCTGAAGATCTGGAAGCCGATCAAGCATCGACCCGCATTTTCCTTAACAAAAAGCGTATCACATAAATTCTCACAAAAATCTTTGAAAATGAGTTTGAAGCCGATTCGATGGTTAACAAAGCAGTCGCAAATTTGTTTCAAAATTACTGAAATACGTTTTCATTTGAATTTGAACGCGAAACATCGCCCACCACATCTTTGAGCCACATTTTCACCAAGAAGGGATTGATTTTAAAAAAAAAAGTGAGATACCCCTCAAATGAATTTGTAAAAAGATCTTTGAAAATGCATTTGAGGCCGATCGGTTGGTAAACAAAAAAGTTTCATACAGTCAGGCAGTCAGTCAGTCAATCAGTCAGTCAATCAGTCAGTCAATCAGTCAGTCAATCAGTCAATCAGTCAGTCAGTCACTCACGACAAACAGTTTTTTATATAGAGATAATAAATTTTATATATCAGACTCAAAGAAACACTCGTGAATAAGAGTCTGCTCACATTTATTGACGAATTTGATAACAAAATATCTATATAATATTATTAAAAATCTTACTCCAACTAACGTCGTACAACATCTGCAATGATGTTATTAACTAATGATAATCTCACAAAACATAATTTTATATGAATCCGTTCAAAAACTAGTGAGTAGACTTCACATGGACATACCTATTAAAGCAGATCAGTTATTTATAGTCTTTAACCCAGCGCTCTGCTAGCTGTAACGAAATTCCTGACTTAATATCTATACCCTCTGCCAGTTAAAATGACTAAAAAGGAGAAGAAATTGCGTGCTTGTTGCCTTAAAAGCTTTGGCAAAAGTTTGTTAAGCAGCAGCGCAAAAAGCAATTGCTCTAGAAATCAATTAATTTGAAATTACGCATACGACATGTGTGCAAACAGCGCACAAACTGAAGTTGCAGCAGCCGCGCTTTCACTTTCTGCTTTCTGCTGTTCTGTTTGAGTTTATTTTGTGTGCCAAATTGAATTTTTATTTTTTTCGACTGCCATTTGGCGCTTTAAATGGGCCAAACGTGACGTTTCCATTTTAGCCGCGCACATATAGAAATTTTGATTTTATGTTTGAGTTTTATACCCTGTTATCAAAAAAATAAAAATGGGTCGAGAAGTGTTTAATGGATTTGGTTGAAAATATCATTAAATGTTCGATTTTCTTTTAAGGCTAAGTACAACTAAAATAACGATAAAGGTATTATCGAACACTTATTGAGCTTGCTTGAATATAGCTCTAGGAAGAGAGCACAGAGAAGGATTACTTCTGTAGATCCTTTCACCTGTTGGATATGAATTGCATTATTGCAAATACACATATATAATATTATAATTAACTTCAAAAGGTTGTTCCTTAATTTAAGTGAAAGTTAATTAAAATCTACATTTGAAAATTTCCAAAAAATAAGAAGCATAGATAGAATAGATTTTCTTTATTACAAAAAGAAGTACATGTAAAAACTTTATCCTTATAATGTGTGAATATATTTTGGACTACTCTAGAGCTATTTACAGGGTATTTGCTAGTCAAGCACTTTAGTCTTGCGCTTTTCTAATTATTTGACTAGTCGCAACGATTTATCAAAACGATATTTAAAGCAATAAACTTACAAATCGATAAACTTAAAGTGAGTTTTGTGTGCGAATAATTGAATTGAATTTAAAGCTGAAGACATGCTAACAATGCGGCAAAAGCTCAACTAATTGCTGATGCTGCTGCTGATGTTGCATTTCTGCATTAAAATATTTATATTTATATTTATATAGTGCTGCCACATGGCGTATGCGCTATTTGCGCCCGCATATGCTGCCACGCAGTCTCTGTGTGTGTATTTGCGCGTGTGTGTGTGTGTTGTGTCTGGGCGTGTGTATAATAAACAATATCCAGGAAGACAACAGCAGCGCTGCATTTATGTTGTCGTTTGAACGAAGTCATACACAAACTCACACAAACACACGCACACACACACTGTCACGCCCCTGCCATTCGCTCCATATGCTATATAAATATATACATAAGGCAGCGCCATGCAGCAGATGCGCCGCCCGCTGCTCTGTGGCTATCTGACCGCAACAAAGAGTCAGCTCACACACACACACACCATCTCAAACAAATATGCACATGCCTGGCATAGAAAGAAAGTGTTGCATACTTTTTAGAGCATTTCGCAACACCTTTGGGGCATGTAACTAACTTTGCAGCTCATAAAGTTATAATTACGTTGACCCCAGGCACAAGTCAGACAAAGGGCAAACGCATGAATTAAGCAGAATAAAGGCTTTCTGTGTGTGAGTGTGTGTGTGCGTGGCTTATTAAATTGTAGCTGAAAAGCAAAAAAAAGCAGACATAGTTGACTATGTGAATATTATTTTAATTTAGATAGAAGCTAAAGTATGTTAGATTTATGGGCCTCTTCAAAATATGAATACTTTGAATAAGTTAACAATTATAATGTTAGAATGTCGCAAATGTGCTGTGGATTCGGGCCTCCAGGACTCTAGAGATTATGCTGTTAACATTCTAAATATATTTTTCTTATGATTTAAATTAGATGCTCAAAATAAATATTTTGTTGCATACCAAGAATGTTAACTATTAATATTGGAAATTGTTCTAATATTTAATAAAATTGTTGCTGTTTGGGCGTTGCTATACTTTTATGTAATACACTCTCTTAGTAACTTAGTTATAATAAATAATTAAATTATACTGAATCTGAGTCTGAGTATGTCTAATTTATGCCATAACTAAATTTTTAACCTTGTGCACAGTGCACTTTAAATTTCTTTTCATATATTTCATTTGAATAGAAATGGAATCAAGTGCAAATATATAATTTTTTAAGCATTCTGACAAAGTTTTTTTGTATTTAAATTAAAGTAAAATATGTTTAAAGTCTTCTTATGTAAAAATGCGGAAATAGCCAGAAAAACAGTTTTTTATTATATTCCCTACTGCGTACCACGTTCCGACATCTTCAGGTTTATATAAGAGCAATACTTAAGTCAGGATCAGTCCTTTAAATCGATAAACTTGAACTGCAGCGGAATGCTTGGCATGGACAGCTGATAGGCAATGAAGGGCTTGTCGGCCGGATGATGGAATTCTACTTGAAAGTTTCTAAGCAAACGAGAGACACCCACTTCCAGCTCCATTTCGGCAATGCGACGACCTATGCAGCTGCGGGAGCCAAAGCCAAATGGCAAATAGGCAAAGGGATGACTGGACTTGGTGGCCATGGGACGGCCATTGGAGCCACTGGAGTCGTGTTGCTTTTGACGCAGCCAACGCTCGGGTATGAACTGGTCCGGCTGCGAGAAATGCTGCTCATCGCGCCACAGATTCAAATGGACCATGGCAATTTCACTGCCCGGTGGCACTGTGTAACTGCTGAGCACCAGTTCCTGCCTCGTGCTGCGCACATTGGCCGAAGTCAGTGGATAAAAGAGCAAATAGGGCAAATTCTTCATGGACTCAACCGTAAGGGGCGTATCCTTCTCTGGCAAAATTCCAAGAATTTCTGTGCGTAGTTTTTCCTGCTTATCGGGATGCTGGGCGAGCGCCAGTACCATAGCCGCAAAGGTGCTGGTTGTCTATAAATTAGAGAAATCTTACTCTGGCTGAGTTAGTTTATTTAGAAGCTGTTTTACGCACCGTATCGACACCGCCGAACATCATGTCCAGCGCCATAACAACCGCATATTTGCGATTAATAGCCAACAGTTTTTCCAGTTTTTCCTCAGTCGATTTCTCAATGCGTTCCATCGCCTCCTGCACGAATTTGTCTGTTATCTCGAGACCTTCGTCCAATACGCTGAGGACATCACGCAATTTGGGTGTCTTGAACTGACGCCAAAGTGAGGGCTTTACTTCCAAATCGACAGACAGTTCCATGAAACGTTGCAACAGCGTAAAGAATCAACGCCCTTCGGCATTGGTGTTGTCTATAAGACCCAGTTGACGATCCAGTGCAACACGGCCGAGAGACTCCAGTGTCCAGGCGCTGATCTCATCTTTAAAATTAGCGGGCATCTCCAAAGTTTCAGGATCGCGTATAAGTTTTATGCTGCAACAAAAATGTTTAGGTTAAACGCAGGATGACTTCAATCGTTAATAGGCTTATCGATGTATTTAATTTAATTTATGGATTTATTATTGATCGATTTATCTTTTATCGATTTATCGCTTACCGATTTGTTATCTATCCACTTATCGTTTATCGATGTTTCTTTTATTGATTTGTCGCGTATCGGTTAATCGCTTAGTGATTTATATTATAATCGATTTCATCGACCGACCGATCTTCGTTTATCGATTACCGTTTTACTTACCGCTTTAAAAACTGTTGGTTAATGCTATCCAACGCGCCCAAATACAATTTGACATTCTTGGGTTGTATTATAATTGGATTTACGGCCGAACACATATTGCCCCAGGCCTTATCCTGCGACGTAACCAGACCCGACTCCACGCCAAAGTAATCAACACGATGCACATTGCGATGATAGTTTAGGAGTTCGAAACCCTTGCGATAGGGCCAAATACCATCGTGACGATACACCGTCTCGAAATCATCGGGATTTTGTGTTATTATAAGCGGCGGCTTGCCGAATATACTTTTGAGCATTACAATATTGCCGTCACCGTCCTGCAGCATGGCATTCGTTATATCATTGAGATTTGCACCTTTGAACTTGCCACCTGGCAAAAAGCCCAAAATCAACGCTCGGCATCTCCTTCAGCGGCTTTGCTGGCGCCGCTTTAGTGGGATTTGCTGCTGCGGAGTAGCGACGCTTTATAAAAAATTAATGATTATAAATTAATAACAAGGCATACAAAAAACTTCGTTTTTTGGCATCTAAATAATGTAGGGGATGATGATAAGATCTTGCACATATATGTGTGTGGATCATAGAGGAACTTAAGATGTTTCTAATGAACTTAACACAAGAAATGGAAGTTGTGGAAGTTGTATGATATAATAGTACGATCTGAACTCATAAGGTAAAGTATATTATATTATCATTGAGTTTCAATTGTTTTCGTTGACTAAGTTTGCATACATATGTTGACATGCTTCTGCCCTGCTCTCACACATTATACATATACACTGACACATATGCGTAGCTCGTGTCTATATATGTATACTTACATACAAGCGCCAAATCCAAATATAAGATCATTTTTCGTATTCTATCATTAAGGGATCCATTTATTTTATTTCGATTTGCAGCCTTGATATTTATCAGAAATTTGTTTCTATATTTAGGCGCACTGCTGCACATACAGCTGCAATATACACACCTGCTGCATTTGCTGCGTAACTGTTACAGAGCTGCTAAGTTTTGTTGTTGTTTTTAAACATTTAATAGTTAGCAAATATTTTAAGTTGCGGCGTCATCGTGAAGGCTGTTTTGTTTGTGTTGCGTCTTGTTGCACGCCTTGTTTGCTTCACTCGTGCTGTTCGATACACACGCGCTTTGTCGTTGTTGTATGCTGCCCGCGTTGCAACTCGCCGCGTTAGCTGCTCGCCGTACACTGAATTCGCTTAGGCGCTGACCCTGCCAAATATGTATCAAACATAAGCAGTGACTGACGCAATTAGCGGCACATTTATTCAAACATATCGAGAGCGTAATTTGTTATCGCGCTCAGCCGTTTGCCGGCATGTGTTTGATTGGGCGAGAGTCAGCTAGAAAATTGGGTGTGTGTGTGTGTGTGGGACAAGATACGATTAATCGTAATAACGTTAACGGTTTCCTAATATGTTTACGTTTTAACGTACCTCTCTCTCTCTCTCGCTCTTTATAATTCTTTTACCAGTTTATAATGCGATCATTGACGCTCGCTAGTTATCCAATCTAAGTATACTCGCTAAATCATTCGTCCAGTTGGATAATGTTTGAACTTTGCATGCGTACATAGATACATACATATGCATATATAAACACAATAACAAGACTTTAAGAAAAACATATAAGTTTATTGTCTAGCTATACCTTCTTTGTATGTACATATGTATTTATATGAAAAGTTCTATAATTTGATAAATTTCGAAAAATTTCAGCTTTAAGATTTATCTAATATCATATTTTATCAAATTTCTTATTGCAATCAAAGCCTCAATAAATACCGTTACAGTCGGTAGTGCATTGTATTTTCCTACGTATTGCTATGCTTGTATATAGCCCAGGAAATGCACTTTAATTTGAGCTGTAAGTTAAAAGTTTCGCATTTGTCAACATTTTGCATTTTTAAAATAACAATTTCCCGGTCAGCAAACAAAATGTAGTCGCTGCTTCAAAATTATTTGCGCAACTGGAGCAAACAAATTATAACAAGAATGAATGCTGTGAGCGTAAGTGTGCGACTAGCAAATACCCTGTAAATATATATATGTCAATATATATGAGCTAGTATCTATATGCTAACAAGATATGTTGAGATGTGTTTGACAAGAGCTTTTATCTTGGCTTGCTTAAGTACAATATGGACCCTTTTTTAAATATTAACGACGCTCAAAGCTTAAAATTGTTGAGAATTAAAAGGCATTTGTTTGAAAGGAGGGAGACTGAACGGTACTTCAATCCTTTTTAACTAATCTTGTTGATTAATTGCAGTTCAAGTTTTTGTGTGTATTGATGGGACAATATCGTGTAGTAAAGTGCACTTGTATTTCGATGCATATTGAAAATTGACCTAATATATATTACATATTTAATTGCACAACAAACTCTAGTTACCTTTGCCCGTTACATACGTCATTTAAATTTGTGCACACCCCATTTACCACAATCTACCAGTACAGGGTATCAACTATGCTGCCCCACTTTGCAAGCAAGTTTCTCAAGAAACACAATTTTTCCCGCTGCCAACTGCTTGAATAAATACACAAATTCAGCTTGGCTTTAAATCACTTTTGGTCCGTTTGTCGCTTTATGATTTATATGTATTTATGGTAAATGACATTTTAATAGACTCGAGAGCTAATTAAATTTGCATTTCAGCTGCGCAACGGGCTGCAGACAATAAAATGGCTCAAAATGTCGCCACGTGCGATATGTCAGCCACGTAACATATGAATAAATTATTTAACATTTCCGACAAGCCGCCAAAAAAAAAATACCAAAAAAATAAAAATAAATAAAAAATGGGAAACTACAAGCAAAGTTGCCGAAAACTTTGCGCATTAGCCAAAAACGGCGGCCTGAACTTTGTCGTTGGCGGCAAATGTAATTTATCAGGGCGGAAATAAGTAAATCAAAAACAATTTAAAGCACGTTCTCTGTGGGGGCGGGCCAGGAGCTGCTGCTGCTGCCATCATTAGCAGAATGGTTATGGAACCAAGGGGGGAGCGGGGTGAGTGCGCAACTGTCAGGATATGCGAAAAGGAGCAGAATCAGGCGGCAGCTTTAACTTAATTAGCTCGTCTAAGCCAACTAGAAATGGGCTGGCATTGTCTGCAAAAGTCACGCAGTGTTCACAGCATACCAAAGCCCGATGGCCTCTCTGGCAAACTTGGCTAAAAGTTCAACAAACATACACACACACACACACACACTCACACCAATACAGCAACTCACACACATAGCTAATGAAATTTTGAAAATTTTCCAACACGCAGCCGACGAACCTCAAAAGCAATTAATCACCTGCATTAAAGCGCGTTAGGTGCCGACATCTGAAACTCAGCTCTCACTCTGTATGTGTGCTGTGTGTGTGTTGGTGTGTGTATCTGTGTGCGTAATGATGTTTGCTGAAGGACTTGCCACCCTTGGTGAGTGGCCTGACAAAACTGAGATCCGCATCGCCTTTGCCTCCGCTCCCTGTACCCGTCTCCCTTTAGCCCACAAAAAAGTTGAGTGCTTTGTGTTATTGTTTGCTCAGCAGCCAATTGTGTTTGCTTTTTGGTAGTTAATCCTATTAATTAGCCAACTGTGTGAGTGCCAACAACAAAATACTTGCGAATAATGCCCCCAAAAAAAATATATATATATATCTAAAAAATAAATCATCACGGGATTTCGGTTCGGTTTTCGTTCAGCCCATCAAATTGATTAACAGGCAGCTCGGCTCAACGTTGAAGGCAAAAGTTTTCTTGACAAGCGCAGGAAACTCTTAACAAATATTCTAAAAATTAACAAAAGTCGTTGGCATATTAAGCTAGACATTAAATTTATATCTTCTTCAACAATTTATTGCAAATTAAGGCTTAACAAATTTTAAAGAGTTAAAATAACTTTTAGTCTACATATTTAATTTCCAAATAGAAGGGAAATATTTTAAATAAAAGCGGTTCGCATTGCAGTTTTTGCAGCAAAGCATGCTCAATGCAAACGTTTAAGAATGTCGCAGGAAGCAAAATTGATAAATCAAATGACTTTGAGTCTGTTGGAAGAAAGCGGGAGAAAACTTAGCTTTGAAAAGGGTTATTTTTTTGGGAAAAGGGGGAAAGGCAAAAGAAGAAAGAAAGGAAAAGGGAGAGAGGGAAAGAGAGAAAAAGGGATAGAGATATAGAATAGAGGAGAAAGAAAAGCTATAGAGTTTAGAAAGAGAGAGAAAGGCAGAGCAAAAGAAAAGTAGCTTTGGGAATACGGGACAGTGAGAAGGATTGGAAAATATAAAGAAAGAGAGAGAGGGAGAGATAAAGAGAGCGAGAGAGAGAGAGAGAGAAAATGAGACAGAAAAGAAGAATCAGCTTTGGAAATAGGAAATTCAAAAATGAATTGAAGAAGAGAGAGAGAGAGAGGTCGAGGAACAAAAGATAAAAAGGCCTGTGGAAGGAAAGAGAGAGCGATCGACCCTTAACAAATAGGAATAAGAAAAGAAACCAAATAATGTGTTTATGCAGACAGAGAAATCGATAAAGATAAGGAGAATGAAAGAGTGAGAAATAGAGAGAAAGAGAGAGAGAGGATGCGAAAGCGGCACTCTGAGAATAATTGTTAAATTGAAAGAAAGAGGAGCAGAAAAATAAATGGATATGAAGAGAGATAAAGAGACCGACCCTCAAGAAAAAGGGAAAATAAAAGAAAGCATATAAATTCTTTATGTAGCCCTAAACTTGAACGTGAAGCGCTTTTCTATCAGCTTCAAAAACAGCTTCTTCCAGCTGATATAATTTGACTGGCGTCTGATTCGACCATCAAGAACAGATTATAACATGTAACTAGTCTTCGGCACATCAACATCAACATCAACGTCAGCGGAGACGAGAAGTAAAAGGCGAACGTCTCAAGGAAAAATGCGGCACCAAAAAAATCAACAACATAATTGCGTTTAATGTTTATTAACTTGGCCATCAAAGGCACTCACGCACACGGCAAAGGAGCGACAGGAGTGAGAGGAGAGGCAGCTTGCTGGCAGGAGCAGCCAGGATTTTACCTTGCATGTTAAAACAAAATCCAATTAGCATTTTCTTCCCCTTTCTGTGGCAACTGCCACCGTTGCCTTTGCTGCTGCTGCTGCTGCTGCTGCTCCATTTCACAGTTTTCCATTTTGTTTGATAAACGCGCGAGCATTTCAAATTAAATTACACGCAACTAATTTGTTTTTGTGATTTTCCACGCCAAGCATGTGTGTGTGTCATCATGCGCCCAAATTGCACAACACATGAATGTGTCTTTGTGTGTGTGTGTGTGTATGTTTCTTGTGTGTGTAAATAACATTGCCGCCTGTTAAATCAACAGCTAACCACACGACCAAAGTTACTCAGCAAATGTTAAATTTTTAATTTTTGTACTTTCCAAGAAAGGATAAAAGACGCTTTAGAAAAATGAAAATATCAGACATACATATCATGTTGACTTTTTGTTTGCCTTACAACATAACAACAATTGTGGCAAGAAATTGCATTAAAATACAAAACAACATTGTGTTGCATAGCTGCTTAAAAAGTCATGAAACTTGCCACAAGTAACGAACTCAGAGGCAGCTAAAATAACCATGTTATCAGTATGGTTCAAGGCTGGCGGTTTTAAAAATCATTTGAAACTCTTTTAGATCAGTTTTAATAGTGCTTTAAAAAAAATTTAAGTTCAACTTTTAAAAAGGGTATTAATCATTTTTATATCTGGGTTGAAACAAGCCTATTTCGAACAGTTTTCAGGTTTGAATCTAGTTTCAATCGATTTCAAGACTGGTTTGAAACAGGTTTGAAAGAGGTTAAATCGACTTCAAATGGATTTAAAACAGGTTTAAGCAAGTTGTAAATCATGTTTACAACAGGCTTAAAACGGGTTTCAAACTCTTTTGAAATAGCTTAAAAATACAGTTAAAAAATGTTTGAATCAGGTTTAATGCGAGTTGAAAACCGGTTTGAAAATGTTTTAAATCAGATTTAAAACAGGTTCGAAAAGGGATTGAAAGCGGGTTTGAAACAGGATTAACCAGGTTTGAAACACGTTTAAAGCGGGATTAAAACTGGTTAAAAAAATTAAAATAAGAATTAAAACTGACGTGAAACAGGTTCAAGGCGTGCTTAAATTGCTTTGACAAAGTTTCGTCTACAAATTTTTACAAAACGTATTTATACAGATTTTCAAGGGTCGAAATCGAGTTTATATCAGGTCTGAAATAGTTTTAGAATGGATTTAGTTGAATTTTATTTATATTTTTCTGTATGGTTAAAAAAATGGCTTTGAAGAGTTAATAATTGATTGAAAACTGATTTAAATCCTTCTGATAAATTTGATAATAACTGATCGAATTTTAAGAAATAATTCTCTTATAAAAAGAAAATATAAAATATATATATATATATATATATGTAAATAATAATGTTATTTTAATACAATATTTATGAAGTGCCAAACAATATCTTGTTAATATATCTAGTTATTATATCACTCACTTTCTCTGCACAATCTCGCCCCGTTTCATGTGCCAAGTGATTTTCAAATAATTATTTACATATTTACAATAGGCAAAACTAAAATGTAATTTATGCAAAGCGAATGCCAAGCGAAATGGAATGAATAAATGCAATCTTCCGGTGCAAATGCTAGCCACAAGCTGTCAACTCTTTCAGTTCTCTTCGTTTTTTTTTTTTATGTGTTTTGAGCGGAGACATTTAACAGAATTAGCATTAAATGTGCATAAATAATGTCACATTACGGCAAATAATTACAACTGTCAGCTTATATATGTATGTATTTGTTTTCGGTCGGGCGCCCGAGCAGGGACTCGACTGTTGATGATGACTTAGCTGGGAAATGCTATACTCTGATAATTATGGCATGCAAAACTGTGCCGTTAGTGTGCACAAAACGCTGGCCAAACACTCTGTAACCCAATATAAATGCCATTTATCATGGTGCGTGGTGCGTGGAGCGTGGTGCGTGTTAGCCGCAAGCTTTGCCTAGGGCCCAATGCCAGTGGCAGTGGCAGTGGGCGTGGCGCTGAGCGAGTCTATGTGGTGACTGTTGCTAATAAATTATAGTCCTGAGCTGGCTGGCTGGTTGGACATGTGCCGCACACGGAGAGCGGCAAAAGGGGTTTGGGGCAGCAAGGACTAGTCGTTGCCTGTCGTTGACAGTTTTAAATTACAAACGTTGGCATTTGGTTTCGCTTTGGTTCATCTGGCTTGGTCTTTGCCGGGCTAATTAAGCCAAACATTTGGCAATTGCAACTGTGTCCTTGTCATAACTTTGGCTGCTTATTAGCTTTTTAATTGGCTCGGCTTTTGGGCCCGAAAAATGTAACGACAACCTTTGACCCATACGCCCCCAAAATACGACCACAACAAATGGCGCATCAAAATCAAATTTGTTATTTATTGACTGTCGTCTCTTAAGGCCCAAAGCCGGGCCTCTGACACATTTATTTATTTATTCGCACACCAAGTGTGTCCCGTCCCCGTCCCCGTCCCCGTCGCTGCTTTAACCTGGTCTCATTTTTCACAGCTCGTCCATTGAATTGCGCCAATTATGCGTTGACAGCCTGCCTCAAGCTACAAGGTCTGGGCAGGATTGGGCGGTTTTTTGGCGGCTCTCTAAGTGGAAGAACATGTGCGCGCACAATTGGCCCATTGTATGTGGGGTTGGCCAAAGCAGGCTTTCTTTTCTTTCTTTCTTTTTTTGTTGCTGTGCGCGGCAGGCTGCCAGCTTCTACTTACTATAATCTGTGGCAATTGGAGAGGTCCATAATGACATTGGTTTGTTTGCCAAATGCTTTACCTAAACGGGGACAAGATGTTGCTCAAGTGTAGGCCGATAAAGAACTTCAATAAAGCTGTGAAAATATAAAGGAAATAAAAAAAATTTAAGAAAGAGATTTTATTTAATATCAGTTCAATATGTTTGAGACCGTGCTTGACACTTTTAAAAGCTGTTGCTTAAGACTTGACTTCAAGTACAAGGTTGCCGCATGGAAATTAGATTTACTAAATAAATAAAATATTTTTTAAATAATTTTGAATATTAAAATATCTCAAGAAATTGGAATAGCATAGCTGGCCGGACGGGCAAATAAAACACCTCCATCGTGTCGGTGATGCTATTAGAAATTTGTGTTTTCTAAATAAGGCTTTAAGCATTTTATTTACATATTTGTATGTATTAAATAAATAGGCAGACACTCGTATAAATAACATAGCGAATATTTTTCTTACGTCTTTCTCGGGAGCTAGAACCCTTAACTTCAATTAGGTTTAGCTCAAATACTTGATGCAATGGAAGAACATTAATTAATGAACCTGAATTATAATTAGAATAGGTAAATCGTGTGTTTGTCTTCCGAACTTTGCGTATATTTTCCTTCCTTCTTACATTTTTTTCGGGAGCTAGATCCACAAATTTCGCTTAGTCCAACGCGCTATTCTAGCGAGTGTAGAGAAAATACGAACTCGTAAGTCTTTAAGCCATCAAACTAAGCGTTAAATAACGTTTGCTTCTCTTTCGTAAAGAATATATCCCAACCATACAAGCCCGTGACTTTTATTTAAACAATTATATGTATATCTGAACATGTGTTACGTTATCTATTAAAATTGTTATATTCGAAAATGCTTAAAGTAAAAATGTAAAAATATATTTAAAACAAACAGGCGCCCCGTGGTTCAGCTTTGATGAAATAATACTAGACGGAAACTTGAACAACCAAGTGAAGCAATTCCTTTTTAAATTCCAATAATGTGTTGTATTTGCTTTTCATGTGACAGGATGACTTTACTTTATATCCGTTGCTAGCAATAAATCTGAAATAAATCAAAGAGAAAGAAATATATATAGGAAAAGGTTTTGCAATATTTTTGACAGGGTTGCCAACTGAGCTGTCTTTATGCACTGTTCGACTGGGAACGAGTGTGGCAACATGCACTTGTAACGCTGTGCGGCATGTCAAGGTTCTTAAATCTGAAACTCGCCACCCAGCCTGAAGAACCCAAACCCTTTACTGAGTTGCTGACAAAACAGTTCACAAGTGCAACAACAGATAAAATGTATTTGTATGCAATTTGTTTTTGTGCTGTGCCATTGTGAAAAATAGTAGAAGAAACATCTTGTACGCTTTTCATTTGGCCTCGCATTGTTTCTCTCTGTGTGCATACATGTATTTGTGTTTGTATATGTATTTGTATTTATTTAGTTTTTTCTATATTTTGTCATCTTTTATTTTGCTGTCCACAATTGTGTCATGCACTTCAATATGCACGTCCATTGTTTGCGCGGGGCCAATGCCGTGAGCCTCTGGGTTGGGCGAGTTTGGGGGCTTGGGCTTGGGGTAGGGCGTGCCCTGCGGACTCCCAGCGTGCCGCACTCGTATTCGCACTCAACGCATTTGAGCACCATCAGAATTGTCGCTTTGATGTTGCATCAACCAACTCTGGGGCTGAGGACAACTGGGTTAATGGCACAAATGTTATGCAGGCTCCTGTTGCCCCTGCCGCAGCCCGCCTCAATCAAATTTTACACAAAAGCTGAAAGCATGTGCATTTTGTTAGGGTATTGCCATATGCCCCATATAGAACACCTTAAAACTTATTTTCAAATATGTTTTTCTTGTTTTCACAAAACACGGCAACATATACTATATTAAATTACATGTTCTGTGAGGCGCAACAGGAGACAACAGCTACAAGCTACAGTTTACAGGCGGGGAGAACATTCCAGGAGACAGCTAGGTGCGTGTCTTGTCATATATAAAATTAAACAGCATCAGGCAAAACAATTTAAGTAGCTGCCAAATACTAAGAAAAGACCTTGACAAAAATTGACAGAGAGGGCAAGTCGCTATTTGAATACTCTATATTATTTATCTAATGCTGACTTTGGCGACCTTTCGTTACTATAATACAAAATATACATACAAACTTTTGTATTTGTTTTCCAAATTATTGGTGATATTTTTTTTATTCGTGTGAATTTATTACCTCACACAATTTCCATTTTCATTTTATATTTTCTTTTCTTTTCATCTTTCTTGGAACCTTGTTACAAAAGCTTTCCAGGAACACGATATCTATAATATTTCTGCTTGCTTTCTTTTCTATTAGATACTCTACCTTCTTTTCAAATGTCACATACTTTGCTGCATTGGCTCATATACCCCATGTCCAACCTATAAAAGAGCAATGTATGAGTCCCAGGAAAATGGAAGTAAAAACAAGCGCAGATTGACAGTTAATAAAGCGGCGACAAGTTGCCGGCTGGGTGGTTGCCACCGGGTGGCTTAAAAGAAACGTGGCAACTGTGGCGTTGACAACTTGACCCAATGTGTGCGACAAGCTGCACCCCTCCACTTCCCCCCACCCCCCTGCCAATCTATTATGGCCAACAAAAAGTTTCGGCGAGTTCGCTGCAAGGCGGACGAGAAATTTGTAATAAAGCAAAAATTTTTAGCTTCAAATTTCACAAGCTGTCAAAATATTGAATTACAAGGCGACGCGCCTTCGCTTTGATTGGGGCTTTGACTCTGGGTTGGTGGGCGTGGCCCGTCAGTGGAATCGCTTTCAACGTTGGCGAACATTTTAAGTCCTCAAGCAAGGCAAAAGCAACTGCATAAATTAAATGCACATTTGTCAACAACAGGCAAACCAAAAGGAAGCAATTAAAACAAACAATTCCACTCGTGTATGCCTCATGCCACGTGCCGCATGACTCATGTGGCACGCAATGGCTGACATTGAGAACTTAATTTGTAGGTAGTTTCAGGTATTTGTAAGGGGTTTAACAATTTATGTGGAACTCTTCATAAGGTAATTAAAACTAGACATGTGGGAGTTTCTTGCCTCGAGAGGGTTAATTTCTTATTCGTGCGAGTGAATTTGTCTACTTTTTGCCAGTCGATATAATTAAATGTCAACAGTGCTTATTATTAAAACGCTTACGATGTTACTCAATTCTGAAAAACTTTGCTGTTTTAAGTAAACGGGCTAAAACTTGGAATTACACTTTATAATAAAACTAAACTTTAACCGGGTAGTTAAATAAAGGATAACCAAATCAAAACTTAAATAAAATCATATTATATGCATTTATGATATGACTATAAATGCAAAAGCTAGAGACCTAAGATTTGTAATTTATATTCTTATTGAACAGCACAGAAAAAGTCGAAGGTTTTAGAATCGATATTTTCACCCATTTTCATAATTACAACTCAAATCGCTTTTGAGATAAATATTTTTTAAGAAAATCTAGAAATTTATGTGAGCTATTTACCTCAACCTTTGTACTGGGTTAGTTTAGTATAGTATAGTATTTGGTGTTCGATATTTTCTCCATTTTATTAATATCGATAAAATTCAATAATGAATTTAGCAAAACTGAAGATTACAAGAGCTATATACTGACTTATGGCTATAACAAAATACTATACTATGTAGTATCAATATTTGATGTTAGATATTTTCTGTAATTTTCATAAAATCGATAGGTATCGATTTTCAGACATGTCTTTTTTATGCAAAACTCAAAAATTTTAAGGGCCATTTATCCCCACCTTTGAATTCGATTTCTGCTATAGATTATTATAGTATTTAGTGCTCGATATTTCTTTCCATATTTAAGCTGAAGAACACAAAAACCGTTTGGATTTATTTAAGTTTTTCAAAGAGTACCCTGACCTTTGGCAAAGACATGGGCTCTAAATTTGGATTCATTGTAAAGATTTTGATGATTATTATATTGTGCAATATCCATTTAAGTTTTAATTACTTTCAGGCTGTTAGTATGTTTTCCGCTACCTTAACAACTTGAGTTTCTTGGGAATTTTCCCCAAATGCATATTTAATGAATTTCCTTTTATTTTTAGATAAACAATAAGAAAATTGGCTGTGAAAAAAATGCCCGCTAATGAGTTTCCAGTGAAACCAATTTCATTTCAAATGACCAAAGCATGTGACACACAAATATATTTATTTTTGAACCTGGCCAAAATGAGGGCGGGTGCCAGAAGCCAACAATCGATAAGAGTACACTATGTGGGAAAAGTTGGGTAGGCTAGAGGAGGGAGTGGTGGGACTGGTGGGATTGTAGGGATTGGCGGAGCAACTACAGTTTTCACGCACTTTTCAATAGCTTCAACAGCCAATTGAAAGCATTTTCCTTTTTATGAATTCAGTTGACATTTTCCGCAACAGTTTTCGTAACACTGGAACTGGCTTAGAGCTGGCGATAAGCGAGAACCCATATCAAAAGCATTGTTGGGGGAGCCAGAGAGCTGGCTGACTGCACATTACACCATAATTTTCAATAAATAGTTTTTGGCCAAATCATTTGCTGCGTGCTGCGAACTTTGTAGCTGGGCACAAAATGTGGCACCGCCTGTGCCTGATGCCCCAAACGTGACTCTGTGCGCACACGAGGCGCTTAACGCTGCTGCACAAAATATCATTTCTGTTTATACCCTGTACCCAGTGTGTGTAAAAGGGTATAAGGTTTTGCTGTAAATGCATGTTACGACCCCATTTAGTGTATTATTCCTAATTAGGGCGACGAGCGGAGTGTGTAGATATTGCTAAAAATAAATATCGATTTTGTGACTAAGTTTTTTAAGCATGTCTAGAAGACGAACAGACCTAGAATTAACCAACTCGTGTATTATATATATACGGATATTCCCCTATGTCATATGTAGAATGTGTAGAATTTTTTCCGATAACTTCACCAATTTCCATTATATCGATTAATACCGATTTTGTGACTAATTTTCTAAAGCATAACTTGAGTAATATAAGAGGAAGATACACCAAATGTGGGCTCTCTTGTAGTATATACGCAAAAAATGTATATTCCCCTGAGTCATAAGTAGAATGTGTTTTTTTTCATTTTTGTTTTCGATATTTCTGAATGTTTTTAATATCGATAAATATCGATTTTGTCCCGTAGTTTTTGAAGCATAGCTCGAAGACTAACAGAATGTTTTTAAGACAAGACAGAATGTTTTTTTTCGATAGCTTCACCCATTTTCTTAATATCGATAAGTATCAATTTTGTGACTGTTTAAAGGTAGAGCCTCGTGCTTTGGTACAGATATATTTCTGTATGCCTAATTTGCAGATTCAAATTTTCATGAAGATCGGACTCTAAGCACCGAAGATAAACATGAATGCGTTTCCCAAACATAGTGTGGGGCAAAGGAAAAAAGAAACAGAGCCGCGGCGTGTGTGTCTGCTTGTTTGTATTTATGTATCTATCTTCTAGTCGTGCACTCCCGACATGGCTTGTCTTCTTTTTTTGGTCGCTGCAAAAAGTCAACAACAATAAACGAAATGACAGCCGCCTTTGTGGAGCAACTGTGGCAGCTCGCATTTCTGCCCCACTTGTCACTGGCAGTTGCGAACGTTTTATTATTAGCCCAAAAATGTTCGGAACGGAATATCAATACAGTTACCAGCAAGGGGCTATCCAACTTAAAGTTGTTTTCCAGGGGGTAGGGGCAACTTGTACAGAAACTCTGGCAATTAGCCTGCCAAGGCAATTAAAATGCTAAAAATTGCCACTGACAGGCAAAAGCAACTGCGGCACGAAACATGCGCCAGGTAACTGGCTGCATGTACAAAAAGTCGCGGCACTCGCGACTCTCTGGTCTCGAGAAATCTCCCTCTCCCTCTCCAGCTCCAGCTCTGCGCTCCATTTAGCCGCCCCACATAATTCCAAGAAATTTCCTATAATCCATTGCACGGCATTTTGGCCCTCTCCTGCCGCCAGCAACTCTTGCAGCAGTCGCTATCTAAAAATAAAATTCATAAAAATTTAAAGAAAATGGAATATATGAGAGAAAACAGAGCGCGACTGTGAGATACCCAGCATATCAATATTTGATGCAGCTCAAAACTTTAACTTCGAGTTATTAAAAAGTCTGTTATCAGATGCTATATTGCTATATATCGACTAGCAGATACCCTGTAAATATACTTGAGCACGCAGTTTATTACTTATGCATAAATATGCTTGTGGAATATATATGTATATATGAATACCCAGTGTTTTAAATTTGGAAATAGCTTGCTGAGTAGGCAGCTATACACCTAATTGGACTCTTGTATGTATAGATATACTATAAATGGAGGTGAAAAAAAGATACCCCATCAGATATCTTGGAAATTGATTCAGCTCCAGACCTCATATTTGCAAGGGAATTCTCTCTAATTAAACCTTAAACAACAAAAATTAAACTGCCTCCTACACAGTATTTCATAATTCAAGCATACCCTATTAAGCTGATTTTATCATCCCAGGGTATGCCTATTAATTTCTAAGCAAGCGCCTTGTGCTGATTTCTTATTGCATATTTCAGCAAAAAAAATGTGTCATTAAATTTGTTTGCAGTTGTTGTTCATCTTCAACATCTTCCTGTTGGCTGGAAAAATAAATTAAGCTGTTACGAAAAATCACAAATATTTAATAAGTAGCTGCAGCTACAGATTAAGCACAAATATTTTCGAATCGTTCAACATTGAAATGTGCGAGAAGCCAGGGGCTAGAAGGGAAAAAATGACACTCAAATATTTAATATTAAATTTGCCAAGTAAAATTTTAGCGCAGACATTGTGCTTTGTTAAAGTACAGTGGAGACTGACAAAAAATGATATCGAAGTCCCAGATAGGACTAAAATATTTGTAGCATTGAAAATTTGTCCAATTCGATTTTGATTAAAATTTGAAAAATCGTTGTTAAAATTCGCAAAAGGTTAAAGCGATCTTATAGTAGTAAATAATGTCTTGATGAGATATTAGACTCTTGATGATATATGTTATTATATACTAATATAAACTCCCTTTAAGGTTTTATAAACTAATATAAACTCCTTATGTGATATAATTTACTAATATAAGCTCCTAATTAGATATTATATACTAATGTAAGCTCCCTTTGAGAAATTATATGCTAATATAAGCTCCTGATGAGATATTATTTACCAATATAAGCTCCTAATGGAATATAATTAACTAATATAAGCTCGCTTAAGACTAAAACTTGTTGAGAATTTCAACACTTCTATCAGTTTTAATTTATTTAATTGAATTATCTATTGTTATACGATTTTTGTCTTTTTCATTACTTAGGTTTTGTATTCCCTAGATGTACTTCCCCTAACCCTTTGCCCCCTTACATTTTTTTGCTGTTACTGCTTCTCTTGTTGTTCTCTTGCCCATGATTGCCTGCAGCTCTTTAATTACTTAAGCTTTTAGCCAACTTGACGAGTTTTCACTGTGCCACAAGCACATTTCAAGCATTGCCAAGAGCGTACAAGAGTCGCATCCGTGCACCACGGCACCAACCCAGCGTCCGCCCACTTCCCCGGCCAAGCAGACACCCACTCATGAAAATAAAAACGACAACTCATTTAGCTCCATAGAATCATGCCTTAGTTGACGTGAATCACTCACTCAGACACTCGAGATGCTAGCGGGAGGCAGGGCAGGGGGTGGGTGCTGTGGGTTGGAAAACTATTTTCGCATCTGAGTCGGAGGCCTATTAGCTCTGACCGAGATGATCCCAAGTAGCGCGCAGCGTCGGAAAATTTAGCTCTCAAGCTGTCAACTGGGCGTCTTGTAGGCGAACGAGGGTATGTTTAAGATGACAACAACACGATGCGTGGAAAGTGCGCGGAAAAACGAAAACTTAAAAGGGAAAATGAAAATGAAAATGCAAACTTTTGAATTGCTCATTAGACACGCTAGTTTTGGGGTGCACGCACACACGCACAATTCACATGACTGATGCGCATGAAACATTGTGTCTGTTCTGGCGATGGTCGTGATGTGTGTCGCGACTGTCACGCGTGACACGAAGACACGCGACTCATAAAATGGGCTTTTAGCAAGCAATTTCAAAGAAAAACACTAACCATAGAGTGTTCCCGCTTAATACAGAAGCTTCAATCTATCGATATTTTTCTAGTACTGGTAATGTCTCCTGTAGTGTTGTATAACGGTGGATTGTATTGTATTGTAAACGGTTGTGTAGTGTCTGCGCGGTTGGTGCAGTGCTTTATTGTTGGACAGTGTTGTAAAATATCATATATGATTGCGCAGCGATCTTATATGCTTTGAAGGGCAGCAAAGGGTGTCAAAGCTTTGTGTATTATTCTGTGGGCCGCTGATGGGGTCGATATGCCTGTGTATTGTTATAAAAGTTCATTTAGGGTTCTGCAGTGCTAAGTTGCAGTTTTGTATTGCGTCGTATGATTTGTAGGCTTCTGTAGTGCTCACAATTTATAGTTTTCCTCGCATCATGATTTTACTAAGAAAAACGACACGCGACTATCTCTAGCCCATGCCTAGGCATAGTAAAAACTTTCTTTAAGTTTTATGCGCTACTGGCAAAAAAGAAGAAACTACAGCATTTGGCAGACCAATACAAAGAGCTGCTAGGCTGTCTGGCAGGCGGGTGTTGGGGGCATTTGTAGGTTAGCTTGTTTAATGTCATGTGCTGAGTGCCCCCACTTTTGACTGACTTAATGAGGCTGAGCAGTATATGAAGTGTTTGTTTACTCGCACGAAAAGTGCCGCCCCGACAATGTCAAGGCGCCCCAGAAGCTGTGCCACCATTGTGGAGGTCCATTCCTGAGCGAAAGATGAGCAATGAACCCGATGGCACAAACTAAATTCATAAAGAAAACTATTTATGCAAGTTGTGCGAAATGTGGTTTGCCACGGAGCTGTTGGCCAAATTCATTTTGCCATTTTAATTATTTGCAATGTGCAATTTTGGGAGGAATGTGTACTTCGAGGTGTTGGATAAGCCATTGAAAGTGGCAGACAAATAGATAAACTGGTTTTGTGCACATGTATGCATGAACATATACAGAAGGCGTCCTGTCTGTCTGCACAAAGTATATATGTATATACATTGTTGATATATCTCTTGTCCCATATATGACTGTCCGATATCAGAGATAATAAGATCTAGATACATGAAACTTTTTAATGTAGGCTACGAGAATAAAAAATACTTTTTTTTAAATAATTGATAATTTCATAACATCGATTTAAATCGATAATAACAGGCCAGTCTTGAAGCATAACTCGTAGCCTTTAAGAGCTAGAGACACCAAATTTTTATATGTAGACTTTATTATAGCTTTCGCTGATTTAGAGTATAAATTAAGAAACGTTGCTCTACTTGAGTTAGTTTAATGAGTTTATTATGCGCACGATGGTGTCGCTATATTCTTCATCAAAATAAGACTTAAGGACTAAGACTAAGCCCCAAAACTTAGGATTTTGCGCCTCGTGCGCGGGGTCTGATATCCGTCCACCTGTAAGTAACATATGTTGCAACTTTATTTTTCTGCTGACGATCACGCAGGACAGGCGTGTCGGAGTCATTGATCGCTCTATTCATGATGATCGGGCTTACTTATATCAGATTTTGAATATTTCATCTGCTTCTCTCTTAATCCAGAGGTATTCACTTGATCTTGAAAATTTCATGAAGATCGACCTATAAAAGCAAAAATTAAACAAGAACGCTTTGTAGGCAACCTGGCGCTGACCTTAGGGTATCTCCTGGTCGTGCTATACCCACTAAATCACTCTTAATTGCTGTTATCAGAGCCAAAGCCATCATTGTCACCTCAGCTTGCAACATAAGTGTGGTGAAGTTAGTGCTGAAGCAAGAGCTTAGCTTGTAATCTGATTAATTTTTTTTATATAATTATTGGTACTTTTAGAAGGCAAAAATCAAACTGTTTGTTAGCATTATTTAATTTATAATAATATAATATAGTATAATATATATAATTTTGACATATCAAAGGCAGCTAATTGCTTGATTAAATTGATTTAAATTTAATAAATTAATTTAAATTAAAATGACGCGTATATGCACAAGTATGGAACTAATTAATTAAATTTTTTTTATAAATATAATTTTTTATCAGCCAAACATTCAGTTTAGTTTACAGCAAGTCCAATATTTAGTGGCATGTGTGTTCCACATTTTCATAATACACACACTCACACACACCCACAACTATATAGCATGTAAGGTGTGTGGTCATGAGTTCATTAAAAATTCGTTTGCCACTTGTCGAATGTCTCGTGTCCATCCGCTAAATGTGACTTAATCCAGTGCAACGTCAAAAATTTGTCAGTTTTGAAGGGCTTAGCGCATAATTAATGTTATTTAAAGTTTTAAGTATATATACAGCGAATATACACACAAACGCACAAACACAGATATACGTGCAATACAGACAGAATGCGTGTGTTTGGTCATAAACTTTCTAAATATGCTGTCGTTCCTCTGCCCTGTACAGTAGGTGTTGAAGTGGGGTATATTGTGTTCTGTGTGTAGGCATGTAATCAGAGGGGATGTTTGTAGAGAAACTGGATACGAGTAGTTAAATTAGGTACTCTATATATATAGTATATTATAACGATGTCACAATATGACTTTTTTACAATTTTCCTTTAACCTCGTCTAGTTACTTCATACGCCAGATCTAAAGTTTTGCTGGCTTGCTTATCGATATCTTATGTTATCGGAAAATACAACAGTGGTAGAATATCCGAACTAGAAGTATATATCGCAAGCGATTACTATCGAAAATATTAAATTCGGTTGCAATTAAATAATATAAGAAAACACAAAACAATATTAAGTGATAGTAATACATGTAATTGGGCGAAGGCCGAAGTGGCGCTTCTTGAGCCGCCGGATAGGTGTAGCTCCAGCCAGGGGTCAGGCCGGATCTTTGCATCGGCTGTGGCGGAATGCGATTTGATCCTCGACAACTGCCAGATTCAGGTCTCTATGCGGAGTTGAGTTCCTGGCATACCATTTGTAGCCCGTGATTAAGCGCAATGTTTTCTTTTGCATGATTCGCACTCTCTTTCGTTGGGACTTGGCAGCAATTCTCCAGATCGGAATGCCGTACATCCACGGGGCCCATAATTTGCCAGTTCAAAGAAAGATCTTTTTTTTCAGGAGCCAATATATACTGAAGATTTTATTCCGACAACTATTACATTTATGTTCCGATATATTTTCGCTGCGCCTCGCATACATATATCATGCATATTTTATCTCTTAATTTCGCTTACAGGGTATATTATAGTCTAGCAGCATCCCTCGCATCACTTGCCTGTTGTTTTATGCCGTTTGTCTTGTTGGCTGTCAGAAATGTTATTCTTTGTGGATCTTTATGGGTCGTTGTGGGGCGTTGTGTGTGTTCTGTTCTGTTCCGTTCCGTTTCGTTTCATTTCGGTTCCTTCATGGAGCTAACAAAAACAAGCATAAATATATAAATACACAAAGCTATGCATAACTGTGCGCGATTATGTGTATTTCATTTTTATGCTTTCAGCAAATAAATGTAAAATTTATTTATTCGTTTTTTATGATTTCATGCTGATGACGCAACATTCCCTTGCCCCCCGGGGAACAAGGCAACCCAAGTGCCTTGATCTATTTTATGATAATTTGATTTAAAATAAAACATAATTAATTCAATTGCTGTCTCACTCTCTCTCATTCTCGCTCTGTCTCTCGCTGTCTATCTCTTTGATTTCATTAACTGCCATCAAAATCATCGGAAATCAATTAAAAATTATTTATGCACGCGTAAAGGATTTGCTCTTGTTGTTGTTATTGTTGCTGTTGTTGTTGTTATTGTTGCTGTTGCTGTTGTTGTTGTTGTTGTTGTAGTCATGTTGTCCATTGGCTGCTCAATTGGTTGACCGCAAATTGCATAATTTCAATTATATTGAAGCAGGCGGGAAAATGTTGTTACTGCGAAATTCAGGAAATGGGCGGAAAACGCATTTTCTATTATGCTCGATAATTACGCGGCGGCTGAAATTTAACAATCGACAAATGCGATTTGCTGTGTCATCATTTTAATTCAATTAATTATAACGCGCCAATATATCTATAACCTCAGCGGCATTTAATACAAGGGCTCTGACAAAGAGATTGCTTTTTTCCATAATCTGTAAGTCAGTAAAGAGGATGTCAGACTTTTTCAGTTCAAAGAACAACCATTAATATTTACATTTCGGCAGAAAATATATTTGTTTTAATCGGAAAAACAAATGCTCTTTATTTAAAAGCGATTGCCCTGGAACCCTTTCTATTAGACTTTTTGTTTTTAAAATAACAATTACTTATTCGGAAAAATAACAGTTTTGGATAATTTGCTATAATTTTTAATTTAAACATTTTTTTTATTGATTTTATTTTTTTAAATATGTTAAAAATATGTTTTAATCAATTTTTTCGCCTTCTTTTGCCTTCCTCTGTGCCTCTTTTTCTCTGTCTCTTTATATCTCTATCCCACTCCCCCTCTCTCCCTCTTTTTTTCACATATTCTTTCTTTCTTTTTCTTTTTTTATCTCTCATTTTCTTTATCTTTCTTTCTCCATCTGTATCTTTCTGCCTCAATCTTTGTCTGTATCCTTTTTTTTTCTCTTTCTTTCTTTCTTCCCTTTCCTATCTCTCTCTCTCTCTCTCTCTCCCTCTTTCTCTCTGTTTATCCGTTCTCGTTCTCTTGCATCTTTATTTTTTCATTCGTATCATTTCCTTTCTCTCTCTAATATTTAAGTCTTTCCCACGTTAGATCTTTAGAAAGCATTTATTTTTCATTTCTTCTTTGTCCGCCATACTTAAACGTTTTGCAAGTGGAGACAGCTCTGCTATTAATTCAAATCCTTTCACTTGTATTCTTTAAATTATGAGTATTATCCTCAACAGTCTATACAATTTTTATATGAATGTCCGATTATTTTTTTATAATACGTAAATACAAATTTTAAAGTCAAAGCCAAAACAAAGCTTAGATCTTGAATGCTGCCAGAAATCGTTAAAAATATAAAATTTTTAAAATGTAAAAACACAAGTTGTATATAAATTTATTTAAATTGATTTCGTCTCTTTTATGGTTATGCTCAGGACAAACAAGTTAATTAGGAGCCGAAGAGTAACTAAATAGATATATATACATAATTATGTAGGTAGCAGACAGGTATTGTATAAAACACAGCCAACAACAACAAAATTTCTGGCTAACCGCACATGACAAAACTTGTTGGCCATGTTCGTTCTGGTCCAAACAAGAACAACAACAAGTTGTGAGAGTAATAAACAAAGCCACAAATGCGTTTTGAGGGCGAACAAATGGCAGCGCGTAACGTTGCACAGATAACAGAGAGAGGGGGAAAGAGAGACGGAGAGAGGGAGAGAGAGTGAGATAGTTGGAGTGAGCATGTGAGCAGCTTAATGCCGCTTGCAGTTGCTGTTGCACATTTGGCAGGGGTTAACGGGTGTCTGCAGCATGGAGGGGATGGTGGCAAGGGTAGGCTTACAAAGTTTGCTCAGTGCTGGCAGCAGCGGGTGGCGCCACAAGCTTAATTAAAACGGGGATCACGTAGACCTGAATCCTGAATCCACAAATGCTGTCACTCGCGCTCCTTGGCCAAGAGACGCGCTTGGCTTCCACTTTGAGCCAAAGCTAATTTGGCCACTTTTATTTGGCAGCAGCCACACACACACACAAAAAGAAGACGAAAGAGTTGAAAATAAAGCGAGGAAAAACTGAAAATTTTGTGCGAGTGTCAAAGTGCATGGGAAATGCATTGCGGCACATTAATTGCATAAATTTTGACGTCGCTTTGAAGTGAGTGCGCACAAATTAAAGAGAAAGCGGGCGAGCGAGAAAGGCGCCGAAAGAGATGCAAAAGTCATTAAATGTAGCTGCAGCACCTTTACGCTCGGGCGGGGCGGGCTGGTCTGTGGGTGGGTAGCGGGTGGTGGGCGGTGTTTGGTGGGCGGAGCACTTGCGGGCGTGTTTCTGTCATAATTTGATGCCTAACTGTGTCAGGCGCTGGCTTCTGGCCGGCTGCAGTTGCAAGTGCTCATGCATAACGCATTTTGGCGCAGCTAAAAAGTATGCTATGAAAATGTAACTCAGACCTGTTGCCACACACACACACATACACAAGCACACACGCGCGCACGCACACAGTTGACTGGTTTTTGGGGCAGAGCTTTAAATCAGTTGCCATTTCATTAAAATGCGCACAGGCTGTGTCCTTTCGCCCCCTCCCTTCACTCTATCTCTCCTCCTTGTCGCTTACACTCTTTCGCCCACTCTGGCAACGCTTTTTACCTTAATATTTAACGCGTTTTTTTGTTGCAACTTAAATTTAGCGTTATGAAACACTTTTATGCTCATAATTTTCAAAGCGTTGCCTGCTCTTTTTTTTATGGTTTTTTCTGTTATGCCCAACTAAAATAATATAAATGCAGTTGTTTTTTTTTCTTACGACCACAAACTATCTGCTGTTGCATTTAAAAAAAGCACATCATAATCGATCAAAGCGTTGCATAAACCAAATTCAACTGTAAAGCCAGTTAATTTACACGTCAATTAAATTGTTTAAATTGTTTAATAGTCAACAAAAAAACAAATTCATATGTCCATATTTCTGAAAGTTATTTTTGTAAAGGGAATTTTTTTTTGAAAAAAAGTGTTGTAAAAAGTTGAAATGGAATTCCTGTGTTAATTGCCAATTAAAAGCTAGCCCCTATAAGAGCTCCTCATTGTTGTTATATTTAATGCAATACATAAATACATACTCATCGCATATAACTTGATTAAATTTATTTTAAGTTACATAAATATATTTGGTATTTTAGTGAAAATCAACAGTGTTAAACAATGTCCTAAAAAAATTACCTGATAAAAACTAAAATGAAATAAAGGGAGCTTAAAGTTTTTTTTAGCGAAATTCCGCTGAAAAAGTTGTACTTTTTCAGGCAAATGTTATCGATATTTGTAAGCCATTTAAACAAATTGCCCAAATTTGAAAAGTTACCACGCGCTTTTCACAGCCACCCACAAAACACGTGAAATACACCCGGCAAAACTCTGCTGATATTAGAATATTCGTTATATTTATGTCAAAAAATATTACACAATTTGATTGTGATTTGAAGGTTATGAATCAGAATATAGCAATATATTAAAAGCTTAAATATGCAGAATATTGCATGAGAGGTTCAGGTAAACTGTTTACATATATTTGTATACACTTGTAGAGGGTATTTTAACTTTGTCATGAAATGTGTAACGCATAAAAGGACTCCATAAAGTAATATATTCTTGATCAGTATCTACAGCCGATTTAATGTAGCCATGTCCGTATGTCCGTCCGTCTGTCCATCCATCCGTCCGTCCGTCTGTTTCTATGCGGTCAAGTCTCTCAATATTAAAGCTGTCCTATTAAAAGTTGGCATATGTCCGTCTTACTATTGAATGCAGTACATATGTCGGAAGCGGCTAGATCGGACCACTATATAATATAGCTTCCATAGGAACGATCAGTCTAAACGAAGGTTCATGTATGAAAAACTTTTATGTTTTTTAAGATTTCTTATGCATACTATACATTTATAAGTTTTACTATGCCCCCCACATATATGTTTGTAAAATATTATAAAGATCGTGCCACTATATCATATAGCTGCCATAAGAACGATCCGTCTAAAATTTGATTCTGATATGGAAACCAAACTCATCATTTATTAGTTTCATTTAGATCCTCATACATATATATGCAAAATCTTATCAACATCCGACCAGTAAATTATATTGCTGCTATATGAAAGATCGGTGGAATAGTAGGATCTCGTAAGGCAGAATATTCTATTTTCAAAGATATTTCAACAAACTCTTCTTACATATCTGCGAAAGGGTATCAAATCTTCGGCGTGCCGAATACTTGTTGGGTCTTGGCTAAATAGTTGCTAAAAACTTGGTTGTCGCATATGAGAACGTACCCCAAACAAATATGCTTTTCAGTTCTGGGCTTTTTTTCACAAACATTCGGTAATCATTATTATGGCAACATTTAAAAGTCATTTTATTCATTCAAATTCATGTTTACCCAAAGAAAAAACAAGAAAATCGTTTGTAACCCAAGTACACAACTAAATAGTAAATAATACGGTAAAAACCAATCGAATTTGCAGCAAAAACATAAAAGGCAAAAATACCCAACATAATCAAATGTGCAAAAATTTAAATCCCAATAAAAACTATCGAAGAACATGCCCAACCAAAAACAACAAAGTACCAAATATTCTACCTCTCGCTCTCACACACACACACATACACGCACAGACATGATGAGAACTTAGTAGTTTATGTTGTTGTCTTTTTGAGCAGCAGCTGAAGCTGTTAAGCTTTTGACTGCCTGGCATAAATAACTGTAAAACATAACAGAGCATAGTCCATGAAAACAACAATATGGCTTGTGACGTCACAAGCCAGCGATGCATTTGCAGTTGTTGTTGTTGCTGCTGCTGCTGCTGCTGTGGTTGCATTTATTTTGAGTGGATTTATTTATTTGCAGTGCCACAAAAACAAAACAAAGAAAATCAAATTGGATAAAGCGAAATAAAACAACGCAAATCAACTAAAAAACGCGCAGCAATAAAAAGTAGAAGAACAATAAAAAAAGCCCTAGTTTTCTACTCTTATTTTATGCAAATGTAAGGTGTCCCAGGTGGGAAATGCACACGTATGCCAGGACTCGGCTGCTGCTGCTTCTGCTTCTTCTTCTTCTTGCACTGCTGTTGCATTTGGTTGCTTTTTGTTCAACGTTCAATAAAAGCAGCGGCAACAACAAACTTGGCAGGTGTGTGCGCGGGTGTGATCGGTGTGGGAAGGGGGTGCGGGGTGTCGTCGTCGGTTTATGCTGTTGCTTTGTTGTTGTTTGTCTGCACGTCTGCGTCTCTGTTTGGCAAATGCCAACTTTATTAGGAATTTTACAGTTGTGTGTGTAAGTGTGTGCATACAAGTCAAATAAATGAAAGCGGAAATCAAAGCCAGCGCCAAAGCTCATTGGCGCTGCTTGTGCTTATGCTAGTGTGCGTTTATGTCAGTGTGTGTGTGTGTATGTTTTTTCAACTCAGCTGTACGGTACATTTGCGTGTAATATGCGAGCATTTTTTTCCTGATTTTATTTTTGCTCAATGAAACGCAATGCCGCGCGTGCATGTGTGAGTGTGTGTGCACAGGTGTGGGAGAGCAGCTGGGAGTAGCAGTAAGAGAGAGAGAGAGAGCGAGAGAGTGAGAGCACTTGCGCCTGTGCAGTGGCTGTGCGGAGCGTAAGTGATGAGCGCAATTTCCCTTTATAATTGCTCAGACATTGTCAAACAGTGGTGGCCCATGCAATTGTTTACAGTTGAAATGTAGGTTTTATGCTTACTATTTTAATATATTTATTTAAAAGTTGAAATGTAGGTTTTATGCTTACTATTTTAATATATTTATTTAAAAGTCGTGTTGCATATTTCTTAGGCTTCGAGTATATTTACTCATTAGCTCAGTTTGTGTTCAAATTCATTGAGCTTTTATCGTCTACGTCTCTTAATTCTATAATTAACCTCAATTAAACCGGCTTTATTAGCTTAGGAATATTTATGTTTGACATTTGGTAAACAAAGCACAAGCCAAACATTAGAAACATTAGCACATCATAAGCATAAATTTAACTGTGCCCCATAAAACGGTGAAGCCTCTAACTAATGGACGGCATTTAAGGCACAATAAAAGTCCCCAAAGGGGCATCAGCTACAGCTGCCACACCCCCTGTCCAATGGCTAGCTGGCGCTGCCAACCTGTCTAAGACAAATAGCAAATTGTCGTTTATAATTGACCACAAGTGGGCGCTGAGGTGGTGCAGGGGGCGTGCCACGACCAGCCAGGACTATTCAAATTGTAAATGGACAATTATTATTAACTGCAATAAATTTCACGCACGCATAATTTACATACAAAAGCACGCGAGCGTGCACAGGATTACACTGTCCTGCGTGGGAAGGCGGCGGGGGCCACTGGCAGGGGCCGGGAGCGGAGTCGAGGACACAATCTACATCACGTACAAATCGTTTAAGTGCAACACATAATTGTTCTAAGGACCCCAACAGCCATTTTCGGCTAAAGTATAATTTTGTGTGTTTGCGTGCGGGTGTGTGTGTGTGCGTGCATGTGTTTGTGTGTGTCAATAGCAATTATGTTTACAGTGTGGCTCGTGCTTTTGGAGGCACAGCTACACTGAACGAATAACAAGTGTCATTAAATAATTAAAATTATTTAATTATTTTACTTTTGATTTGTTTTTGTTAAAAGCTTAACAATTATTTAAACAAATTTATATAATTATACAGATATAATAAACAATTAGCCTTGATTAAAAGAATTAAATATTTTGAAAATTACAAAATAAGGCGAAGCATTTTTTATATCAAAGTTCAGACCTTAATCTAATGCTTAGATTTGTTGAAGATGATGTTTTTATAGAAACATCAATTAAATATTATAACGAAACGAAGCATAATCTCAAACGATATTTTCACACATTTTCGACAAGCACATCCGTTATTTGCAGTGCTACTATATCAACCAGTTCAGGTAATGCTAAAATAATTTATATTTTATGCTGCAATATTTAGTTTTTATCTGTTTGGGCCCACAGCACGCATTTTACATTTGGTCACACAAATTTCTCCCAGTGCAATTAGCTGTGATTGGTTATTCAGGTTTATTTTCCCAATTTTTTTTGTAATTACCCACTCATTAATTTGTCTCAGTGTAGCTTGTTATGGTTAAAAATGTAAATAGAGTTGTAATATCCATCTTTATCCTTGATTTAGCCCACTTGTGCTACATTTTTTCCCAACTTTTTTTTTAAACTATCCACACATTAGTTTCGCTCAGTGCAGTTAGTTTTGGCTTCCAATTCAGGTAATGGGCAAAAATAATGATTTAATATTCGACCTGGTCCTATATTTAGCTTTGTTAATTTATCCCACCTTTTCTTTTACACGCTCACATTAATTTCTCTTAGTGCAGATAGTTTTGGTTGCCAATTCAGGTAATGCCAAATTTTGTGTTTGCACCCGGGCTAAAACTTTGGCTTGACAAGTTCCACTTAAGCTGCCACAAACAATGCGCAAAGAATTGAAAAGTAATTTCGACGCACAACTAACGAGAATTTCCCCTGTGCGCGTGTGTGTGTGTGTGTGAAGGCCCACGCTCAAAATCGAACTCATTGTTTATGTTGTTGTTGTTCTTATTGTTGTCGTTGTTGTTAGTTGTGCATTGTCCATTAGCGCGTTGTTTAATTGAATTGTAGCAATTAAAGTGCTTCAATTGATTTTAATCGAAAATTGTGCTCATTGTTGCCAGCTGTTGTTGTTGTTGCTGCTGCTGCTGCTGCTGCTAAGTACAGTTAGCATTGCATACCAGCCGGCGCTTTGCCAGCTACCGTTAATTGCATGACAAGTACCGCTTCATTAACGCTGCCTATTCAAATGCCGAAAAGGAAATGTGCAATAATGTGCCTAAAGCCTTGAGGTCAACAGCAGCAACAGCAGCAGCAGCAGCAACAGCAACAGCAACTACAAAACACAACAACAACATCAATAATAAGAGCAACACGCACATAACTGTAGTCAGAGCTCAACAGGCTGCTTTTTCTGTTTTTTGCTCGTATACAACAACAGTAGAAAACAAAATTTCCCCAACACAGAGCGTAAATGTACCAAGCGTTCCGCTCTCACGCTCACTGCATAGAAACTGTTAATGCTGCCGATATTGGGCCGTGGTGCCGCCGCGCGACTGCCGCAACATGCGCTCAGCATTCAGTACGCAACGAACTTTGCACGCAGACGGTTGACTATTGGTGCTTGTCGCTTGCTCTTACGCTAGATCCATTTCTCGCGACGACTACGCCGACGCTTCCACGTGAATATCAATAGAAAAAGGAACCCAAAAATAAGCACGCGCGCGTTACACATGTGCGTGCGCCTGTCTTTGTGTTCGTGTGTGTGTGCGAGTGTGTGTGCGCGTGCATTTATTTATAAGCGGCCGCAAATGTAAAGTGTACAACAAAATAGAAAATATTTAAAGAGAAATAATCAAAGTCTATAAATAGCACAGGCCGGCTGCAGTTGACAAAAAAAAAGAAGAGTCCAAAATTCGAAATCGAGCGAAATGAAAGCGAAATTCAAATTTGAACAGCTGCTGGCAGCGACGCTCTGCGCGCTCGCCGCAGTCGCTGCTGCTGCTGCAGTCCAATCCCAGCCTGGCAGCAGCTACGGCGCCTCCTTCATATCAAATCCGGCCATATATGCCTATAACGTGGCCAATCAGCAGCAGCAGCAGCAACAACAACAACGGGAAATTGCCGACAATCAAAACTATATAGATTTCGATGCTGCCCCTGTGAATGGCAATCCAAATGCCAATGTGAATGGCAATTATCGTAATTACTACTATACGGATGCGAATGCCAGATTAGATGCTGCCACGCCCACGCTTAATACGCCGCCAGCAACTGCCGCCGCTGCCGCTGCGGCCACACAGCCAGCGCCGCTGACCGGCTGCACCTTGGACCGCCTCGCCGTCTATAAGGTCGTTCTTCACACCTATTGGACACGCGAACTCTTTCCCAAACACTATCCCGACTGGCGACCCACTGCCCAATGGACCAAGACGCTAGGTAAGTGAAGGGAGGAAGCGTGGGAGGGCGGCTCTATGGCCGCTCTCAATTTCGTTTCGAAATTTTGATCTAAAAGAGATTATTTTAGCTGACAAAAACAAAAACAAAGAACAACTTTTAAGTGCGACATATAACAAATTTATTTATGGGCTCTATTTTATTGTCAGTTATTTAACTAAGGGTTTTTTATATTATTTTTTTTATTATTATTATATAACAATGTCTGTATTGGGTTCTGCTAGGGCATACATCCATTTTTACATCCATATACTGACCTGGGATTCGAACTCAGATCTTAATTATTTAATTAATTAATTTTTTTTTTTATATTTTTTTTAAATTAATTCCAACTTAGTAAAGCTTATAGCCCTTAACAAACATTAAAAAAATTAAGGTTCAAAGAAAAAATATTTTATGCCCCGTTATAATCTACAAACTTAAAGTTCTTAAAGATTGAAATATGCGAACTTCTCTTTCTATATTACTTATAATTAAATATGCTGCTTGAATATTCTTTTAATCACACAAATATGTTTACTAAAATTGAAGTTAGCGGCTTTTTTTCATTATCCAAACTTCTTAATAATTGAATGTTAATATATAATTCTTTATTATTTTCTTTTAACCATTAACAATATTTTTTCCAAAACTTCATGTTCCCAAAAATTTAAATATGCGCAGTTTCATTTCAATAACAAACTTAAATATATTGCCTAAATAGTGGATGTACATTTTCAATTGTTTTTATTTTCTTTAAATCGTCAAAAATGGTTTTCCAAAAATTCAAGTTCTCAAATTTTCAATTATGTGAAATTTTCTTTCAAAATATACTGCTACTGAATTAAATTCCTTCTTATTTTCTGTTAATAATAAAAAAAAAATTCCCAAAACTTAATGTAAAGTTGATGGGATATAAATTTGTAATTATTTTTTATTTTATTTTAAACATAAAAATAGTTTTTTCAAAATTTAATTTCAATTTGATCGATTTTGACTCAAAATTGGCGAACTTCTATGTTTTATAAATGAATTTAATTTAAAAATAAACAATTTTTTATTTTAGGACATAAAAATGAAACCCAAGCTGATAAAGTCATAAGCTATAGTTACAATATTTATTTAATATTTATTCATTGCCCGTCAAATATCTAAATTGATTTCAATACTTTTCAATTGTAATGTAACAAATATAAATAGTTATAATAAAAATAAAAAGTATTTAATAATAAATAAATAGTAAAAAAATAAAGAAATACAAATAGTTTTATCAAAACAAGCCGTGGACTAAGCCCAACTGGGCTATCTTTTTGGCTGGCGCACATGTTTTGGTCTGATAAAAATCTTATAAAATTCTGCCAGCTCAGCAACAACAACAAGAACAATAACAACAATAAAGGCCAAAACCTTAAGACTAATTTGTCACAATGCTCGCAACTTGGCAGACATATAAAAATAAATCGAAAAGCAATTTCGCAGCGAGTTGCCCAAAATATTTCGATATGTTTTTGTTGTTGTTGTCGTTGTTGCTGTTGTTGTTGCTGTTGGGTTAAATAGATATAGAGGCCTGGCCCACATAGATGAGATACAGATATAAACACAGATAGCAGATACATTGGGGCAGGGCGGGGGGCAGGCGGGCGTAGTCCTTGGCCGCATTGGCATGTCGCTTGTCTTATCATGTTTTTGCAGATTTAGCTGTCAATTTATAGCACACACACAGAGGGCGTGAGAAAAGGAGAGAGCGCAACACAGGGAGTCGGTGTGTGTGTGAGAGAGAGAGAGGGAGGGAGAGGGAGACTGAGGGACGGAGTGAGAGCGAGAGTAGACAAGTAAATCTGACAGCCAAACAAGCGTTGCCTTTTGCCGTAGCATACTTACAGGCAGGCACACACACACACTCATACACACACAGAACCATAAAAAAGGATAAGACTAGCGCCTAAGAAATGCGATTTGTACGTGCTTATGCGCTATATGCTCGCCTCAGCGCAAAATAAAGAAAGAAAGTCGAACTATAAAGTATTGTGGAAACATGCCCCAGCTTTAATACTCTCACAAACAATTAGAGTTTAAAGATATATTGCTGGTCTGAAAAATAATAATAATAGTCAACTTTTTGTGCCTTATAATGTTATCTTTGTTGATTGGTAGCATGATAAAGCCCGCTGTTGTAGATTTCCTTCGTCAAGATATCGAGTTATCAAGATATCGAGATATTCAAGTCTACCTTTTAAGTATTGCCAGCTAATCTTAATATGGGACTAAAAACGCGTTTGCTTTACTATTCGCGGCAAAAATATCCTAAAATAAAATGAAAAACCATTTGTCATTAAAATTTCTCTAATAAATTATTCGCATCGAAATAATCATCAAAAATTTAAAAACTAAATTTAAAAACCAATTTAAATTAAATTATTATTCGCAACAAGATTGCCCTTAAAATAATTAAAATCAATTTTGAATATTAAACATGAAATTAAAATGGCTTCAATTTAATATTCGTAACAAAAGTATCACAAAAAAAAATGTTTTTATGTAAAAAATTTTAATATTTTGACGAGCTTACAATTTTTCAATATTTATTTAGCAGGCTCGTGGTACAGTATTTCGAAAAAATAAAGATTATTAAATCTAGATATCTAAATTAGGGAATTTAGACAAAAAGCATATCAAGTTTTCAGACGCATGTTAGAAATTCAAATAAGTTCAGAAAATTTTTTTTTAAATTTTAGGTTTTCCTAATTAGTATAAGTATGATTATATAGAGTGCATTGTTGCGACCATTAATATTATATTGGTGTTATATTATATTATTAAATATTATATATCTTAAAAAGTTATTCTGCTCTTCCGAGCTTTACAAAATTCCTGACAAAATTATAGTACCCTTCACGCAAAGGCATAAACACAACCAGATATTGGATAAAGTTGTTTCCCAACGGATACTCTACTACTTTATCTGCTCAATTGTTGTCTCTCTCTCTCTCTCACCCTCTCTCCTCTCTCTCTCTCTCCTTCTCTCTCTCTCTCTCTCTCTCCCTGGTATCTCTCTCTCCCTCTTAACTTGTGATGTTTTGATTTGTTGCACTTGAGCTGTTTTTCAAGATTTTGTGGCGCGTTGTTTATTTGTTATTTTGTTTGTTAGATATGAGAAAACTTTTAAACAATTTTCTCAAGTGAATTTGGAGAGCTACTTTAAAGACGCTTCTAATTAAATGCAGTTCTGAGTGCTTTTCTCAGGCTTCGCTCGTTTCACACTTATTCACTTTCTCGCTCCGTCTTTCTCTCTCTCTCTCTCCCTCTCTCTCGCCATCCATTTGTGGTTTGTTTTCAGCTTTAGATTCTCTCATCTGTCTCTTCTCGTTGTTTATTGTGTCGACGCGGTAATTTATAGTATTCACCAATTGGAAAACATTGCGTATGCGTGATTTATATGCAACTCGTGCTAGTTGTGTGTCCACAGATTTACAGTGCGTACTCTCTCTCCACTGGCCATATAACTACCGATATAATGCGTATAATGCGCGCTCTTATGGTTAAAATATTGAGTTCACAATTGCGTGCATTGCAGGCTATAAATATTTTGTTGCCCCATTTGAAAGTTTACTACTTTGATTTCGCTTTGTAAATTGGTAATAAATACACTTTTTAACACCCACTGCATTTTTTATTGTGTCAGGCTAAATAAATATTTTATTTTATTTTTATTCTTTACTAACAAGTTGTCTTTTATTTTCGGATTTCAAATGCAAGTTTAATATTAAGAATTTTTGTGCTTGCAAATAAAGGAAGCTTGATGATAGAAATTAAAGATAAGAATTGTAAAAGAAGAGCGGTTCAACTGAGCAAGTGATATATCTCTATATATAACACTGTTTGTCCTGACTGACTGACTGACTGACTAACTGACTGACTGACTGACTGATTGGTGATCAACACAGCCCAAACCGTAAGAGCTAGGAAGCTGAAATTTTCACTGTAGTTACCTTATGTGATGTAGGTGCACGTTTAGACGGAGTTTCGGGAAATTCCACCAGCAAGTGTGGAAAAATCGCGAAAAACGTTCGAATGTAACTTTTTTGTTTACCATCCGATCGGCCCCAAACTTATTTTCAAAGATCTTTGTCGAAATTTATTTGACACTTCACTTCACACTTTTCGAAAAATCCGTTCCTCCTTGGTGGAAATGGAGGTCAGAGATTTGCTGGGTGACGTTTCGCGCTCAAATTCGTTTCCAAAGATCTATAAGAAAAATCATTTGAGACGTGTTTCACATTTTTCTCAAAGTCTAAACTCCTTCGGGTGAAAATTCATTTCAAAGATTTTTTTTGGTGATTTTTATGTTTTGTCCGATTTGCATTAAATTTGTTTGATTCCCGTCCGATCAGTTTCAAAATCATTTTCAAAGCTTTTTGAAAACATTGATTTTATAACATACGTGCCACGGGCAAGGCCGGGTTATACCCGCTAGTATATATATATATATGTATATACGCTCAATATTTAAAAGGAAATTTATCATGTGGGATGATTATAAGTATTATAACAAATGTGTTGAAAATGGGTAATAAATATGTTGGCATCGATCTTCAGGGGCCATTTAATTGTTGGCTCTTTCAGTTTAATATGAATACAATGGTTTTTATTCACTTCATAAATTCGTTTTTTATTGATACAATGATTCGTTTTTCTTATTATACTTAACGAGATCACACGCACGTGTCTTTACTTCAGAGGCTCGAACCCGGCTCTCTGCTCTATTATTGTATGCTCCTGTTTTCATCCCTTCTGTTACATACATGCGTCTTACATATTATCGGCCGCTACAGGCTCTGATCGGTATCTCTGTCTTGCAGAGTTATCAGCCCTACATATACATAAAGGCGTCTGTCCATTCGTCTGTTTCTGTGCGATATAGTTTCTCAGTTTTTAATCTATCCTCTTGAAACTTTGCACAGGTTCGTCTTGCTGTGCCAGGTGGAACAATCGGTCGAAAAGTAGCTTCTAGTATTAACACATTTTTTGCTTTTCAAGATATCTGGATCAAACTCGGCATTTAGAAGTTTTACTGTGCCCCCTACATGTATCAAAATCGGGCAACTATATGAGTTAGGAAATTTCGGTCCCAAAGTAGGTTCTTATATGACAAAATATTCTGTTTTCAAAGATGTTTTCTTGAAACTCAGCATTGACGAGCTTCAATATTCTCACACATCTGCAAAAGAGAAATGTCTACAGGGGCATTAAGTCTTCGGCGTGCTGAAGATATGCTTGCTTTCTCGTTTTTTTAAATTTATTTTTGCCAAGAATCGACAAACAATTTTGTCTATAACATATAGGGTATAAATAGAGACTAGCCATGGTCAAATGTACAAGGTTTAAGAAATGGGTAATATAATGTTTATTAAGACGTTCGCATCAAAAGTGAAATTGGTGGACGTGTCTGCGTCATGCGGCAATTGGAACATACTGCAAGTAAATAAAATTTTAGAAACACGCTTGTACGTCTAGAAATGAAAGGGAATTGTTGAAAACTCAAAATTAAACCTAACCTGGAGGGCAACAAGTTTTTTATAAAATACTTTGGAGTTAAGCGTAACTGGAACTTATAAGGGGGGCACATGAGCTCGTGTAGAAGTATGTCTTTAGAGTACAAGTAAGGCAGTGTTTTAATTTAGAGAGAACACGGAGTACACATTGTATGTATTGTAAGCGAAGCAACCAAATAGTATGTTATGGAAGAGAAAAAGAGAAATGCTTAAGACAAGAAAATAATACATAAATAGTTGTACTAGTCCATATGGGACTTTAGAGCAGTTCCAAGCAGCTGAACTTCGTGCGATGTGTTTATTTCATATTTGCCTTTGAAGTGCTTATTTGTCAATAAATATGCGTAGTTCATGTGAGCGTGTTGAAAGAATAGCAAATGCACAGCATGTACATGGCATCAAATATTTAAAGAAATTGTTTTTGTTGCCCACTTGAACTGAAAGCAACTCGGCTCGAGTCAGCTCAACTCGCTCTGGCCCTGAGGCGGCGTTTAGTTAAGCCAAAGGCAACTTAAGATGGAACAAACTGGCAATTAAATTCAGGCAAAAAAAAGAGACTAGAAAGAGCAACAGAAATAGTAGAAGCTGCACTTGGGACAGGCGAACAGGCTGCAACGGGGCTGCCTGCTTCCTGCCTGTCATATCCTGTTTGTATATAAATTTGCAGAGCGCAGCTCAGCATCCGTTACATTTCAACTGGCGAGCAATGAGCCGGCACAGGACATCGGGACTAAAAAGTGTCCTGGCTGCATTGGCTTTTGTTTCACTCCAGGACACTGCGCCTCCGCCCGAGCCTGAGCCCGAGTTTGAGCGTGGGCGTGAGCGTGAGCCTGTTCACTGCAAATTTATTATGAATGTTGAAAAACAAGCAGCGACAGCAAATGCATTTCTTGTGCCTTTTGTGCCAAGTCAAAGCACCCAAGACGCCGGCTGCCACGCTCCACACCCCCCCATTTGCCGCCCACTCCCACTTCCCATCGAGTTGTTAAATTTCATTTGGTGACATTGCCGCTGCCCTGGCGACTGTTGTCGCTATTTTGGGCCAACTTGCTGCTTGTTTTTATCGCAAATTGAAACAAAAATAAAGTTTTTGCCACTACCAAAAACCAACTAGTCGCCGAACCCGAAACCGATGCCGTTGCCCATCCTGTTACCCGCGACACATTGCGGCCGTTGCAATGCCAACGACATATTTTTCCTACACCCAGCAAAAGCAATCTTCTCTCGAAGCGGGTCTATAAGCCTAAGCTTCCGATAGATTGGAGGGAGAGTCCTTGAAATGAGTATTGCATCAAAGCAAGGCAGATTTCAATTAGATCAGTTATCATTCCGTTTCGCAATATAAAATGAACCTATTCTTAAATAAATTTACTACTTGAATAGTTTTTGATTGACTAAAAAAAAGAAGATTTGTAAAAAGTTTAAAGATAACACACAAAGAAGAAATTGCAAATAAATTACTCTATGCGCAAAAAGACCGTGTGAAGAACATTTACGAATGCTTGACAAAAAAGACTTGGAATTGCAAAAGCTTTACAGAGACTAAGCTGAAGATTTTAAAAAAAAATTGGTTTTTAGAAAGAATTGAAAAGAAATTTAGAAACAAATATATATAAATAAATATAATTTATATTAAAGAATTGTTTTTGAATATAATTAATAAATAAATATATATAAAAAATGGTAATATATAAAAAAAATAAATTAAATAACATATGCAAGTGAATATTATTGAAAATTAAATTTAAAAAAAATTTAAAAATAAAAATAATATTAATAATAAAAGTTTATTTATCTATAATCTCAGGAGATTCGTCTAATATAAGCTTCAGATATATCTTAAAAAGATAAATTGTTAGGTGACAACAATGCAACTATACTTCTCATATTTTTTCTTTATCAGCCCAGGGTATCTCTTAGTTGTTCAGCTTGGCTAAATTTGCCCTCCTCCGCCTTCAATTTGCTATTTCTGGCTTTGAGGCAATTCGCTTTTTGTGCAATATACTTTTGGCCAGAATGGGGCATTCAACACTTTTTGTTTAGCTTTTGCGCGCAAGTTTTGTGAAAATAAATTTTTGTTTTTTTTCTTGGCTATTTTTATTGCATTGCCAAAGCTTTTTGTTTGGCAATTCTCAAGTGCTTGTGCCAGGATATGGCCAGGCCTTGTATCCTTGACTGTGCTGGTCAAAATGAAATGTTGCCGTTCGCAATTGCATTTCAAATTTGGGGGCGGACAACACGCCTCCAACTATGCCAAAAAATGTTGATTTCAAATCAAATAATAAATGTATTTTGGCTTTGATAACTGCAAGTGCTATGTGTTTAAGGGGACGGCGGTGATTAGGGGTACTTCGGCTATAATTATTAATAGTACACAAAATAAACAGGAACTTACAACAACAGCTGATGTTGAGTAAACACAAATATCAAGTGCCCGCAATTTTGTTGCACAGTGTCATGCACTCGGCCTGAAAGCCCACGCGGACGCCCCTCGACGCCCGTGCAGCCCCGCGCACTTGCAGCTGTCCTGGCAACGTTAATTGGCTGCGTGGTCTGGCAATTATCCTGTTTGACTTGGCCGCTGGGAAGTGCGTGCTGGCTCTTGTAGTTGGTGTTAAATGTTCAACCTGCGGCATTTTCACGCCTCGTCTTTTATTGTTTCAACCAGCCGTTCCGCCCCCGGCCCCTAGTTGCGTTTTGTTGCGCAAATGAAATGCCAAATTTTGTTGTTGCTTTTGGCAAATGAATTATAAAAAGCTTTCGCCAGCCACGCAGTACAAATGTGCGCTACATACATATAACATGTCCCTAATTCCCGTGTGTGCGTGTGTTATTTTTTATGCACCCCCAAAGACACACATTCAGACCCTCTCGAGGCGCCTCCTTGTGCCCTCTTCAGTCTGGCTTGTCATGTCAATGCACAGTTTTTTTTTCATGCGCCAAGCCAAAAGTTTAGCGTTTCGTCTCGTAACAAACTTTAAATGTTTGCCATTTTTTACACGCACTCCAAAAAGACAACCAAACGTATTCTAGTCGAGAGTGCCAGACTAGGAGATACCTTGAACCACTCGCCGAGCCGATCTGTGTAGACTATTTGAGAAGCTACATGTCAAATTTTCTGACTCTAGCTTAGATAGGCCTACTTAAGATATATAGATCATAAGTCAGTAGATTGTTGTTGAAATTTATCGATTCCATGGGAGCAGGACAAGTTACCGATGAAAACTTAAGGTCTCTGACTCTTAAAGATTTCAAGATCGATGCGTTTATACGGACAGATACACAGAGCCTGTCTGTCGACTTGATGCTGACCAAAAATATGTAAATACCTTCGGCGGAGTGGCCTCCCGTCGCCTGTTACATACATTTGCATAAAATCCTTATACCCTTTTTACGTATTCAGCGTATAAGAAAATGAAAATGTGACACAGACAAAGATGAAATCATAAGGCGCTTGTCTGGTTCATCCAATCAAACTTTGTGGAAGGCTACAATAGAACAAAATTATGAACGTGTGTCTGTACAGTAACTGCTCTTGTGCTCTTTCTTTAATAAAAAACTTTGGAACCATATTTTTGCTAAAATATATGAGTATAGTTTACTTTTTCTGAAATGGGTCGGCAAGGCTAAGAATATTAAAAATATTGTGCCTGTGTATAAGCTCTTTTCAAAATTAGGAATATTCAGCAGTTAAGTGAAGTATGTTAAGTGTTAACTAAAGCAGAATATTATGTAAATCGTTAACAGAATCGGATCTTGTAATTCTGTTAAGTGGCTTTGTTTGCTAACGTGCTGTAATCCATGTGTCTGTTATCTCTTTCTTATCATATAAAAAGAAGCAGTATTTAACTCTTTTATTTGGCTATTATTTCAACTGGATCTTAGCAGATAAACCTATTTAGAGAATGAGATTGTCAGACTCTGTAGTCTGGTCTGTCAAACAGCAACTTGATATTTCAGGTTATGTAAAAGAATCTGAAATGTTAACTAGTAAAGACGTGTAGAGTAGAGTAGAGTTGAGTAGGGTAGAGTTGAGTAGGGTAGAGTTGAGTAGAGTAGAGTAGTTGTAGTAACCAAACTGTAGTTATTCTGTTAACTTATAAGTAGACACTCCTTAGTGCTCTGTTAAGTTGATCTCATGTATGTAACGTTCTTATAGCGGAATTTGCTTATTCTGTTAAATTGCTAATGTTGCTGCTAAGCTAAAAGTAGTTGTAACGTTTTCGTTTATTTATTTTTATTATTTCTTTATAAAATTTAAAAATACATATACAATACTCGATATAATTCGGGTACTTTAAGGATAACAGCAATATATATAATATAAAATATAAAAATATCTAGTTGTTTTTATTGCATTTATACCTAGAAATGGAAATTTAAGACTTACGCTTTTGCGATATATTATTTTAGCCTCTGCGGCGTTTAAAGAACTTCCTTCAAACATATTTCATGCTTGAATATCATACTTTTGTTAGGCTAAAGTTTTTTGTTATATATATATATATATTAACTAACAAGAAACTTTCTCTAGGATCTAATTAAAGCTGCAAAATATAAATAAAAAAAGCACACACAACAAGAAATATGAATATATTTCTTTGCCCTGTTTACGATGAGTGTCTGCAGATTGTTTGCATCTCAGGGGGCATTGTGTGCGTTACAAGCGTCATTACAAATTCATAATGCTCGCACTCGCACTTATATCTGTGGCTGTGTGCGTGTGTCCCGTGCCGCAAGGACTCGCGCACACCAAAAATCATAGCATACAACTTGGGGCAAGCGCTCGTCTCAGCGCGCTGCAGCATAAGTACATTAATAATAAATGCAAATTTGCTTCTTTTTCTTTTTTTCTTGTGAGCCCTGCTGACTTGAGGTGGGGAAGGGATGGCGGGCAGGGGTAGGGGATGGCTACTTTTCTGGCCACTTGCAGCTACTTAGTTAACTGTGCTGCTCCAAAGTGTTATAATTAAAAGCAACCGCTGCCCACAGCCTCACGACTTAGATGTGCCATATAATAGCCACGCCCTCTTTTGAACTGCCCCCTTCCCCGGGCACGCCCATTCGGGGTGCCCAGCTCCTGTTTCTGCTGCTGTAAGCTGAGCCGCGTTTTGCAATTTTTACTTGTCGTCGTTGGTAAATCACAGCGCACGGGCTTGGCCAAACAAATTTGTTATATCACATTTTTGGGATCTTATACACTCCTTAAGGGTATTTAAGTTTTGTCATTAAATGTGTAAGGCTTAACATAAATTATATAAGTGCGTTATCATTCGAAAGAGATTTGCTGTGAGACATCATATGGCATATCATATGGAAATAAATATTTCTAATATAAGCCTTTTAAATATGGATCTTCTAGGCACAAATTTATACATTCTAAAACCAACATTTTTGTCCAAAACGTGTAAATACAGAACAGATTTATCATGTAGCAACAATTCTTCAAATATTGTTTGGCTAAGATCAGATTATGGCCAGGATATTTAGTCTTCGGTATAGCTATGCCTGCTTCATGTTTCTTCACTTCACACTTTCTTTCAGTTCTTTTCTATTTTGCGCATTTACTTGCATGAATAAATTTTTTGTATTTCGTCGGCGGGGAAGAGACTGCTTGTCTTTTATGTCTACACATTTTGTGCTTTGTCAAATTCGTGTCATTATTCATTCATACATGATTAGGCAACCGAACACAAAACAGACAACAGCAAACAGCGCACAGGTTTTGTATTACACGCTGCCAGGCAGCACTGGGACGACCCTAGGGGCTTGCCACACCCCCAACAACCCATATTACCCGAAAAAAAAAAACCCTGATGGATAGTCAGTGGCAATGTTGTGTAGTCTGGTCGGAGACGACAGGCGTGGCATTGCCAAATGGAAATTAATGAATGAAATTTGATATACTGTCAGTTGCCCAACACTGGCGCTGTCGCTGCCGCTGCTGCCAGGGTTACCAGCCGCATCAACATATAATTTAATTTATGCGCACGTGCTTCGCATATTACGCACAAAAATGTTGGGGCTTTATTTTTAATGCAGCATATCATCGCTTTAAACCAATTTTAATTTGCCAACAACTTTTATTTTTACATTAACTTTTTTCGTATTATTTTCTTAATTATATTTATTTGCTAATTTAACAACGTATGCAAGAGCGTTTACGAAAAAATGCCCATGTACAACTCTTTTTTTCGCTCTCGTTACATAAATTGGCATAAATTAGCTGCGCTAATTACAAATGAATTGCGCAATTTGTTTTTGTAACAGCAACAGTAGCAACAAAAACCACGATTATGTTATTGTAATGTGATTACATAATTTACATGATTTCAATTTAATTATATATCAAATGTGCATTCAGTTCGCGGCCTTTGCATGTATTATCCTAGCTAAAAAATGATTTTCATAATATTTCTATAATTATTAAAATATTTTATTATATAATAAATAAAAACATTTTCAATATAATTCATGTGCATTCACGGGTGAAATTCAACATTAATAATTTGTTTATATGTTATTTGCAATGAATTTTCATTATATAAATATAACATTGATTATATTTGACAAGTCGTTATGCTTTATACTGTGCATTTTGTTTTATTAAAAACCACATAATAATAAACTTTAATCGACTTGATTTATTTCAACCTATAAAAATAGAATTTTTAAGTTTAAACAAATTCAAGCAGATTTTCTTTGAGCTATTCGTTTGTTTAAATAGAACTCCTTTGATTGATTCCTATAAACTAAAAAAATATTCGACCAAACCGATTTTATCTTTTTATCTTTCCAGTGTTTAACTTAGATCATATCCAGATAAATATCTGAAAGGTTACCTCCTGAGATTTCCCATTAATTCCATATCAACATTGAAGATTTTCAGCTACATTTTATTTTATTCATTTTAACTGATTTCTGTTTCTTATTTCCATGCTTTAAATACCCGCTTAAGGCCTTAGTTAATAACTAGATCTCATAAATTGGAAAACATAATTTTTTTGTTTTAATATTTATTTTGTTTTCAACTTTATATGCCAAAATAATTACCATACAATAAATGTTGTTTGTTTGCATTCCCCAGCAATATGTTCATAACTTTTTACAACCTTTTAAATGCAGTCAAAAGCCAAACAAAAGTCAATATAAGCACTGAAAAGTATGCTTAATTGAAATGATTGACAATTAAATACCCTGTAGATATTCTTATATCATATATTATAGCGAACGTAACCATAAATATATATAAATAATGCTTTAGGTATTGTTAAGGATGTGGACATCTATAAATATAGAGATATAGATAGATAGATGGATAGATAAGCCTTTTAATTTAGAGATATAGATAGATAGATAAGTCTTTAATTTAGAAATATAGAGAGAAAGATAGATAGATAAGTCTATAAATATAGAGCTATAGATAGATTGATAGATAGATAAATAGATATAATATTTATTGATATCTCGAATATAATTCTTATTAGAAAATGCGGGCCAAGGGTATATGGAACATCCGTTTATAGTAGATATATTAAAGTGTATTTAGTCTTAAAGAACCCTCAAATCGAGCGCGTCTTCCAAAAGTGATTCTCAGGCAATTGAAAGGACTTGCTGTTTACTGGCAGTCCATACTACCACGTGTATTGATATTTAGCACAGTTTTATTATTTAAGAGCATTCAAATTGTGGCATTTTAATTGCAATATTTATGAAAGGAACTGAGAAAAAAAGTTATATATATACAAAAGGGGTGGGGCAGCTGGTGCTTAAAAGGCGCTGCCTTTTGCGGATTGAATTGTTGTATTTACACTACGCTTGTTGTGGTTATTTATGCCCGACTGTTTGTGCGCAGTTTTTGTGCAGCTTGTGTCATTTGATTTATATTCCAATGCTCGCGTTTAAATGTAGGCAGCAAACAATAATATGCAAAATCTATTGAAAATCGATATGTATTTCATTTGGAAAGATCCTAATTAAGTGTCGCACATAAATCAAGCGCTACAAAGCGCTCATTAATAATGCATTTGCGTGCCGCAGACAAATAAAACCCGAATGCGAACCAAACCCCCTTCTTTGTTGAGCTTATATATAACCCGAAACCCCTAACCCTGGCCGCAGACAAAACTTTTGACCACAAGAAATGCTAAACGAAAGTAAAAAAAAATCTCTGCAAATATCCTTGAGTTGGCTTTTGAGTAATGCAGCAAAAATGCCAGGGCCAACAGTCATAGTCGCTGCTAATGGCAGCCTAATTATGCTGACCACAACGAGTATGGCCTCAACCCACCCACACACACACATAACACGCCCACACACAAACCCCTTTCTGTTATTTTTGCCATTGTCTGGCGCATAAATTTATGCTCATTGCCTTTTCCGGGCAACTTTAAGACGCGCACACCTTTTGGACTACATAAATCTTTGCCAGGTGGGTGCGTTATGTGTGTGGGCGTGAATCTCTAACCCACAAAACCCATCCCCTTCCTACACCCCATTCGCTCCATTAAGAGGCAGACAAGGCGCAGACAACATGCGTGTTGCCCGGGTAAAAGCAACGCGACGCACAAAACTTTGTCTGTCTCTGCGTAATGCGCGCTGATTATGTGGGTGTGCGAGTGTATGCGGCTGTGTGTGTCTGTCTGTGTGTAGGTCTGTCTGTTTGTCTGTGCATTTGTCTGCGTTTCGGTTGCGCCCTACGGCAGCTCTATGAGAAATGTCTACAAATTACAGCACAGTTGCCGCTTATTTAGACCTTTACCAAAAGACAGGGCCAAGTGAGTATTGCAACTTTCGCATTAAGTTGATGCGAGTTGAGAATATCACTCATTCATCGGGCTGCTTACGGAGTTTTAGGCTCTGCAGCAATGTATGGCAACACTTTTCTTCAGTTTGTCATCTAGAACAAGTTTAAAATTATTTGCAAGGCTTTGTCAAGGCCATTGTCGGTTTAGTTGATTTATATGATATATAATGACATAAGCAAAGTTTTTAAATGCATATTATTGAAATTGATTAATCGCTTACAACGGCAGAAGTCGATGAGTGTCTTTTGGTCTATCGTTTAATAATCGACCCTGTTTGTAAAGAACTAGTTTTATTTTCAGTAGCGTCAGAAGTCGTGAATTGTCGTTGCAAGTATCGGTTAGTAGCTATAAAGAGTATATTGGTTTTGTGCTAATGTATATAACAGGCAGATGGGTGCGTCTCCTACCCCATTAAGTATATATATTCTTGATCAGCATCAATAGCCGAGTCGATCTAGCCATGACCGTATGTCTGTTTGTTCGTCTGTCCGTTGTATGAACGCAAGAATCTCAGAACCTATATGAACTAGGGACTTGAAGTTTTGAACTAAGTTCATCTTAGTGTCAGTGCAGTACAAGTTTGTCTGTTTTTCAATGAACTAGTTTAAATTTTCCAGTGACGTCCAGAATCAGTCATTGTCGTAGCAATTATCGATTAATAATCGACTTGTTTTATTATGAAATGGTTCGAAGTTTTCAGCAGTGTCAGATATCGTTAATTTACACAGCAACTATCGATTAATAATCTACTTGTTTTTTTATAATGATCTCGTTCTGATTATTAACAACTTAGGTACAGCAGCTTCTTCGTTTATCAACCTGTATATAAACCAGCTTAATCGAAAACTAAATGCCAAAATCAAAAAAAAAAATAAATATCAAATGTACATATAAATATAAATAGTTTTGAATTAGATATAGCTTAGATAAGACTTCAGCTAAAATGAAAAAACATCAAATATATATCGTTAGGCTTCTCTTAGGCTTCTCTTTGTTTCGAAAGCAAACAACATTAAGTTATATTTTTTAATATTCCAGAATTTTAAAGCTAAACAAATAAACTTAATCAAGTTATAATGAACTTAATTTCTCTTATAGTTTTTATATCTCTTCGTATAACAAGTTATTTCATTTCACATTTTACGAACACCAATCAATATGTATAAACATTTTTTCGATATATCTCTGCAACATGGTTGACTTTATCTCTTTATTTTTGCTTGCCATACCTAACCCCAATCTAAATGTTTTTTGTGACATTTTTTGTCTGCCTGTCGCTGGCATTTGGGGTTTTCTTTTTTACACACATATTTTTTGCTTATGCCGAGGCACGCGTGTCCCTGTCCCTTATCGGAGCGAATGCGACTGTCTGCCACAATTTAACGCAATAATTAAGGACACAGCGGAGCGGAGCCCAAAACAGTGACCGGGACTCCCTCAAGTATTAAATGCGATATTTATATAACTATATACATTTATATATATTGAAAAGAAACTCCGTGGAGAGGCTCTACGTGACACGTCTGAATAAATTGTTATTGGGGGCCCGGCGGCGGCGTCTAGCATCAAATTTGAGTGCTTGCAATGAAGCAATAAAACATAAATTCATTTAATTAAGCAATTTGATGTGGCAAGACAACAAAACGTAGACATAAAAATAAAACTTAACAAGCTGCGAGGCAAACTGAAAATGAGGAAAATTTAAGGCGTGGCACACAGGCAAAACTGGTAAAGTTTTGATAGTGGGCAATTGCTACGCATTTGACCCAAGGGAGTGGCAATATTTTTGCGCCATTTAATGTCTGAAAAAACAGCAAAAGAGAACCGAAAAGTAGCTCCGAGGGCAACATCAAAGTGCTGTGCGAAAATTATACAACTTTTCATTTTTATGGCCAAGCGGCGGCTCAATTTTTATGGTCAATCAGGCGTATAATAAGATAAAGTCATTGCAATCACATCGACTGCTAGATAGATGGCCAGATAGAGATAAATGGAGATGAGATAGATGAGACGATAGAACTGATCACTCAGATAACAAATTAACCGTTACAAGGGACCATCCATTCCAAGTGGCAGCTGGGCCAGTCAAGTAATTGCAATGCATTTCAAATGAGCCGCAAGGTAAAACCCATAAAAATCAGCAGCCCGCCGACCGCAGCAACCCCCTCCCTCTCCGTGTAAATTGTCAACAAAATGCGGCCAGCTGTTTGTGTGAAAATAAGAAGGGAGCGTGGGGGCAGTAGCTGCCACTCGGGTGTTCATAATGCCGCAAGAAAAATAACAACAAGCAACAACAAACACAAATACTGTGAAAAACTTCAAAGCGAACATCAAATTAAATGAAAAACTCTTAAGATTAAATATTACCCACCATATAAAGTTTATTTTCACGGCAGCTCTGTGCGTGCAGCTGACAAACCCTTAAAAATTAAATCAAATCAAAATTCTGCGGGGATTCCTAAGCCAATTATATCACGGGTTTGGGAATCGCATTTGTGCGGCGATGGAAAAATAGATAAACACATTGTGGAAATACAAAAATTTACTTGAAAGTAAAATAATTCTACGAAATAATATGCCAATGCTCAGCTCAGACTCAGACAGCTCTAGAATTTTCTTTATATAATAACAATTATAATTTTTAATTGTTCATCATTCTGTTCTGTTTTGTATTATTCAAGTTTTTTCTCTAGTTTTATAAAATCGATAAAATCTAGAAAGAAGATAGCATCACCGATTATTAAATTGATAAAATCGAAAGAGTAAATAACATTATCGATATTAAAATAGATTTTTTTTTATATTCCTAAATCTATTTTTTTTTAATATAACTGTTATTAATACTAATACTAATACTAATACAACTTATTCTAGAGTTAAGTCTAACATAATAAAATAAACAAAAGTATTGTTCTTTTTCGCAATCTCCTCCGCATTCGGACTCCTCCAATTCTACATCTCTTTACAAAATGCCTTGCCAGTCGATTAAAATCGATCAAATCGAAATTAGATAACTTATCGATATTTATATAAATAGTATTATTATTCATATATCGCTTATATTTTTGATTGCCTTACTTAAAATATCGATGACATTATTAGTATTTATTTCACAAAATCATCGATAAAACTAACGAAAGGTAGACTATCGATAATGTCCTTTGCAGCTACTAAGCGACATTTAAATTCAAGAAAAACTTTAAGGTCAATACTTTTAAATTGTTAGAGAAAAGGAACCTCAAAAAAAAAGCCAAAAAGTTTAGCAGCAACATGTGATTAACTAATTTACGTCTATTAGCACGGGTTCAATTCAAATGCGTCTAAAGTTTGGCCAATAAAAATAAAAAAAAGGAAATGAACAACTTGAATGTGCAAGAAAATTCGCTAAAGCGTTAAAAAATATACTTTTTGAAGCGAGCAAGAGGACGAGTGGGGGACTGTGTTGGGGCTCGGGAAGAAAAGTAAAAACTTGGCTAAGCGTAAATAAAGCAAATAAACTTAACACAAGCAAAGCGCCCCAAAAAGTCAAGTTGACTAAGCTGCTGCGGTACTTGTTGTTGTTGTAGTTGTTGTAGTTGATGTTTTTGTTGTTTTGGCCAAAGAAAGTTATGCTCAAGTTTGGTTTTGAGACAGTTTACAGTTTGCTTAGCAGCCAAACAAAAACCATAGCATACAACGGGGCGTGTTTTTATACCTATGTACATTAAGGGTATTCTTATATGGTCGTGAAATGTGTAACACGTAGATGTAGACATCTCAGAATATACAATTGTCCATCTGTCTGCTTCTATGCAAACTTGTCTCCCAAGCCAAAAGCTTTATTCATTTACATAGATCCTTCTGTCTCTGGCAGGCCGTAAATGCGTTCGAGTAGGCCGGATCTTTATCATACAGGATCGCTAGAACATTAAGTTTTTGTATGAACAACTTTTTTGTTTTCCTAAAATATCTTGAACTAACTTTGCTATAAAAACTTGGAGCTCAAATATAAGCGAAATCTTATCTACATCTGACTTATATATAATAAAGTTCTAAATTAGGAATCAGTTGAAAAGAGATTTTTGCTTGGCACCTATTCTGTTTCTCCTAATATCTTCACCAAACTCAGCAACTGCAAGCTTCAATACACTCCTTTTAAATTCGCAAGAACGTAAGCCATATGTCTCTAAGGGTATTTAAAATTCGTTTCTGCTGAACATGTCCGTTTTTTCGTGTATTTTCTAAGGGTGCTACAACGGCAGCAGAGACTGAGGCCGCAGCAGCAGCAGCGGCGGCAATTGTTGTTGTTGTTGTTATTGGTGTGAATAATGTTGCTGTTATTTATGCCTCAATGCGTCACGCCCCAAAGCCGCACCTCGCAGCCCTACGCAATAAGCCCAAGTAGAAGCAGAAGAAATTGCAATTTCCACGCCCAAAGTTTCGGGCACTTTCACTTTATGGCACGGCGCAGCCCCCAACAACAACAAAAACAACCCCTAGCTGCTGCCGCTGCTGCCGCTGCTGCTTTTTATTAAAACTTTTCTTGGCCAACAACAATGGGCACATTTTTTAAAGTGTTTTTTATTGTCGCGTTAACCGACCGCAACGACTTGCAGCAGCAGCCAGCGTTGTGCGTGGGGAGCGGGGCGTGGCGCTAACTTTGCCTCTGCGTAAGTGTAAATTATTGTTAAGGTCAGAAAGTTTTTGTGCCCCGCTCGATTTTTTTTGTTGTTGCTTTGTGTGTCACAAGTTTCTTGACTAGTTTTGCTTAGTCTCGTTAACTGGGCTATAAGTTAATGGCCATAACTAAAGTTGCCAGCCGGCAGCTGCATAATTTTCAAGCATATTTCACTTAATTAACGCGTCCCGAAAAGCGCTCATAAAAATGCCACATTAACTTACAATTAGCGCCGCAATCCACGTGCCATTTAAACCCAAAAGGTCAACTATGCAGCACGACCTCAGCACAACCCCAGCAAGCATTGTCAGACACCCACCCACCCTCAAGAAGAACTGTAATAAAGTGCGTGGTTTGTGTTGCAGTTGTTGTTGTTGTTGTTGTTGTTGCTGGGTGTTCTTTAAATAAAAATTTATGTGCACCCCGAAAAACACTTTCACTTTGGGCCGCCAGCGCCTTAAGCTCTACCAAGTCCAGTTCCAGTTTCAGTTTCAGTTCCAGTCTCTGTCTCAACCTCAACGACCCCCGCCCAACAATTTGTGTGGCCCTCGCTTGACATTTGAAATATGTTGGCGCATTTTATGTTGGTCAGCCTGGGCCAGCAATTAAATGACACTGCCAAAGGCGAAGCCACTAAAACACCAGACGAAGCAGCTGTTTTTGCATAGCCGAAGCTCAAATACACTGCATTCCAATATTTAGATGAGCTAGGAAAAAAACAACCTTTTTGCCACTTGAACAAAGACTTAACCGAAGGCTTTGGTATCATGTTTTAAATATAATTTTTGATAGTTTTTAACTGTATGTTAATAATAAATAATTATTATAATAATACTTTAGTCTAAATGAATTTGGCGCAAATTTTTTTATTCCAAAATATATAAAAATAAGCTTAATATTCCAAATACGCATTCTTAATAAATATATAAAAGAAAATTTTAAATTTGGAATTCAAATTCTAAACAAAAATTAATATAAAAGAAATAATAAAAAATAAATATATATAAGAAATATTAAAAAATACTTATTTCGAATTCTAAATAAATATGTTAAAATGCCTTTGAATGCCTTATGTTAGAAACTAACTCAATTTAGGGAGAAGCTCAGAATCAAAATATCATATAGCCTTTGAATCAGTTAGGATATTACAAACTAAAATTAATTTCAAAAATACGAAGGGCATTTCTCAGGCAAACAAAATCGCTTAAAAACTAAAAAAGAAGAGTCAGAATATAATAAAATAATTAAAGTAGCAACCAACAAAAATAAGAGAGCTTCTCAGCCTTACAAAACTATCGCAGGTCCCGTCATATAGTCAATGAACTCTGCCTTGTTTAGAGTATTTAAAACTGCAAGCTTGAGCATAACAGCTACTGATATAAATTCAGCTTGACAACTGTACTTTTTGCCCGATCTGTCGAGCGGCGAGAACTGTCGAGCACAACTGTACTTGATGACAGTGTGAGAAGCATTGCTGGCGTTGATGGCCCCACATGATTTGTAGCCGACAATTGGAGGCGCCCCAGCTATGCCGCAGGCCCCAAAATGGCACTCAGCCTGGTGGGAAAACCGAAAGCGCAGAATCAACATCAAATTTTAATGCCACTCATAATTTTTTCATGCACACAATGCGCAAAGGTTAAAAGTGCGACCGAAATAAATGCGAAATCAGCAAATGCTCAGATATGTATATATAAATAAAGAAAAAAAAGGGGCCCAAAGAAATGAAAAGTTTTTCGGCTTGCTGCGGCTCAGTTATGGCTGAGTTTCCAATTTAAAAAAGAAAAGGGAAAATGGAAGGGTTTGCAGTGATTTGGTCACTGTGAATGGGAACTGTGAATTTTCAGTCACATGTGGCGAAAACTGTTGTGTTTATTGTTTAATATTTGTAGTTTAAATGTTCCAGACTAGAACTAAATATGAAATATAACATAGCTAAATGATTATATTTCTGAGCTAAAATTTATATTATATATATTTAGGTTAAATCATTATACTAACAATAAAGAAAAAATTAGAAAATGAGAAAAAATTTAATTTGAAAATTACTCAAAGAAAAGATTTTAATTTATTAATAACCATAAATGCATTTAAAGAAGCATATTTTAGCATAAGTTGGGAGTTTAAATAGTCGTTTTTGAAGTACATTCTTTTGAATTGATAGACTGAAACTTATCTCGAAGACTATAAGAAACTTTAAAGCTGCAATATCCATAGTTTTATTATTTAAAAGCTTTTAAAAGCCAATTGTGATAATAAATTGAAAATATTAATAATAGTTTTAGTTAAGTCTGTAAGAAAGATCGAATAAAATTTAAAACATGCATATGCCATTTAGAGAGAAGCACATTATAGCTGCAGCTGGAACTGTTATTAATCATCTTTATACATATCTATTTTTTTAAACTTATTTTATTTATTATATACTTTAAATTTATCTTAAAGCAGTTATATTATTTCCACAGCTTATAAAGCTCGCTGAGTGCTGAAATCAAAGATCAGTGAAAGCTTTACTTAAAGCTCACTTGACTATGAATTACGTACAATGGCTCTGTCTCTGCAGTCACAGTCACAGTTACAGCTAAAAGGCCTGTCACTGATGCCCAAAGCTCTCATCTCTATTAGGCTTAAGAACTACACACATGCCCCTACAAACTGAATTGCCATATGCCATTTGGTTTTTGTGGCCAACTTTCAGTGCGCAACTTTCTCAAGGGTTATACAAAAGGCTCAAAAGGGTTGTCCTCATTGTTGTTATTATTATGGTTGAGTGTGTGTGTGTGCGTATGTGAGTGAGCTCCATTGAGTTATGTGCGACAAACAAACAAACAAGGTACAAAAAAAAACGAAAACAAATTGATTGTTGCATTGCTCAGTTCTGTTTTTATTTATTTTTTTCAAGGGGAAGGCGGGAGGCGGAAGGGTGAACGCTTTTACAATACGTTTGCAATTTGAGATCATAAAAATTGATGTGCCCTTAACACACACAAATACACACACAAGCAGTCCCACAAAGCGAATGTTGGGGCTTCTGTGTTAACTGAAGTGATTCGCAAAGCTATGCAGGGTATAAATATCAGCGGCACCTTTGGCCATGGGTGGGGAATAGCGCGCGGGCTGTGTGTGGAGGGAGGGCGTGGAGTAAGGTGTAGTTGAGCGTGAAACGTAGAATTTATTATGTTATCGCTTCAGCGATTTACTTTATCGATTTCACAATCAGGCAGTGCCAAACACTCTGCCTCGGTATCAACACCTAGCCGAGCCCCTCTCCCCCTCTCTTAAAGGCAACCGAAACGCCCCCGCAGCTGCCCTGTTGGGAGCCCTTTTTGCCAGCATTTGCCGCTGCTGTTCCCCAGATAATTTGCCGTCATGTTGTTTGTGTGTATTTTGAGTGTGTGCGTGTGTGTATTTGTTTGTTTGTCTTGGCATTTTAACGTTGCCTGGATTTGGGCGTGTTTCAGGCGGGCTTTTGTTGCCATTCCTGCCTGCGGCAGCGTGGCAAATATTATTATTTGTTTAAAATTTAAGCCAGCCGAAAAGTGAGTTGACTTTGATACGTGCCTTCACATGCGCCTTGGGGTAGGCCATTGTCCTTTTGAAAGGCTTCAGTTTACAGCTTACTTGGATGCTTTCACATTGTTTACGATCATTTTTTAATGTACTGCAATGCAATATAATTTTATACGCATAACTTTATAGTACACAAATTTAATAAATATTTTAGAGATATATGAAATCAGGTGCATAAAAACTGTCACTTGTTCGAACCAAATTTATGCTTTGGGGTTCGGTTTAGGAACCTGGTATTTGACCACTTTGTCTTTATATATTCTACATTTTTAAATTTATTTATTGCCCGATCTACAGAAAATATAGCATGCCGTCGGGCTAAATTTGTTTTCTATTCAAAATTGGGCGTGCAGCAAAATTAATTAAATAAATCCCATGATTGTGTCAGAAAATATTTAGGATTTGGGGCTGAGTCTCACTCGAAAGTTTATTATTTAAATATTTGGGATGACAATTCAGCTGTTTTATGGTTAATGTTTCCTTCATTCTAAACAATAAATTGGAATGGCAAAATATACGATTCTCTTTAAAATTCTTATAAAAAAAATATCCCCAAATGGGAATGGGTATAAAATGAACATTTTTATGAATTAAAAATGATTTTTGATTGAAAACTTTTTCTCATAATTAGAAAAAATGAATCCACATTTTCTTCAAATATTTATTCATTTTGTAATACAGACACCACTTCACATCTTAAATACATCATAAATAACTGTAGTTGTAGTAGTTTTGATAGTAAATTATTACCTGAAATTTAATCTGATAATATAAGCAACAGAAAATATATATTTGAGAGAATAACCACAATTTGTTTAATTATATATATGCATACACTATATATATAAAGATATAGATATATGTATGTATATATACAGCCGAACCTGAAGGTCATTAAATATCTTGTTCTATATAGTGCTTTAATATACAGTTTCTAATAAATAAAGGCAATAGTTGTATTAATGAAATATATATATATATATATGCGCATATTGCCGGCATTTTTGTTCTCAAGGCTCTTGCATTTAAAATGAGCTGCCTAATGGCAATGTCGGCTTTGCAATTTTGGCTTTGATGTAGGGCCAAAAAGTGTTGCCAGGGACAAGGCACATCAGTGGGCTATTTGGTAGCTAAGTGCCTGGTGCGACGCGCGAAAGCCCAAAATAATACAAATACAAATAGAGTTTTTTTAAAATGTATTCTTTACACACTTTTGCTCAACTCTCACTCTCTCTTTCCCTCTCTCTCTTTGCAGGTAAGCAAATCTGGGATATTAAATTCAATCAACTGGGCGGCGTGTTTATTTTTAACAATGCCGTGGGGCAGATATCGCTTGGAGCTAGACGAACCCTTTCGTCCTGTCACTGAATTGATAATAATTGGATTAGCGCATCATTTGCAAAAGCGGTTTGTACACAGGGTGAAATGGTGGGGGAGGGCGGGAGGCGGGGGGCGGGTGGCGGCTGTCGGGCGAGATTTGGACAGTTGCGCGCAGCTCTCGGAGTTGGGTTAATAGTGCCCAAAGGCTTGGATACGCAGCCAACTGATACACACACACACATGTGTGTGTATCTGTGTATGTGGTGTGGGATTGTGCTGCAAAAATATTTCACAAAATTTCAGCGTTCGCCATATTTTTCAATATTTTTGCGTGCATGTTTATGTGCGGGCGCGTTGCTGTGCGGGGAAAGGGGCGCCGCTTTGCGCTTCAACAATTTCACAATTTATATGGCCAGGCGCAGCGACCTAAATGCTGCGTGTGTATACGTATGTGTGTGTGTGTGGGGGGGTGTGTGTGTGTGATTGGTGGTGTTTTGGCAAGTTTATGCGCCCTATGGTATTCATCACTTAATTTCCACGTGCCGGGAAGGCTGCCATTGCGAAATTTATGACTTTGCCAGCAACGTTGTTGTCATGGACTTGGTCCTACCAACAGGCAACAACAAGCACACACACACGCACACACACACTCACACACACACTCACACAATGTTGTCAAGTTGGAAAACCCTTTTGGCGAATATTTTGTGTTGCGTTTGCCGCTTGCCAGCTGTCAGCGCATAAATAGAATTATGTCAGCTAATTGAATTTTCTCTCAGCGACTTGACATGGATTTATGCACTAATGCAGTTTCGCCTATGTAGTAATCAAATTTCTCGTTTAACCCAGCCCAGCCACGCCCCCAACCGACCTCCAGCCTACGTCAGCTGCAAGTTCGTGGCATGTTTTTTGTTGGGGGTGGAGGAGGTTGCTCAACTAGCACTTGAAAAGCTGTTGACTGTCAAATTGTGAATTGATGCTTGGAAATGAATTTTAATGGGTTACGAGCAGTTTTTAAGCCATAAAAAGTTAGCATCAAGTCGCTTTCTAGTTGATTTCTGTCGATGTTGTTTAGGCAATAAACTGGACTCAAATATGCGTCGAGTAGTGCTTACATCTTTTTCTTTTCTTATAATCTGTTCTTATTACATTTTGTGCATGGGTATATTGAACTTTGCGTTGAGGGAGAAAACTTTTTAATGTGGAATTGTAATAAAAATAGGCAAATGTTAACTGTTTGATGGATATGAAGGAGATGGATATATTTTTATGGGTTTGTTCGTAGTAATGAACTCTGTCTATAATAATATTTGCAACTAGATCGTCTATGAAGGAGTTAACTCCGCCTAATGTGGCCACGGGAAACCGTTTTGACAAGACAGTTAAATTAATTACAATATCACAAAGTTTTAATGAATATAATCGTAAAAGAATACGGAAATCGAATGACCTAAAGTGACTTTAGAGAAAATAGAGTTTAAATAGTGTGACCTTGGAGCCAAAGGTTAAGTTTCTGACAATATGATATAATAATCGTGAGTAACTTATATAAAAATCTTTAGAGTCCAGAAACATGCTGGAAGACAACATGTATAAATCCACTTTTAATAGTGCGACCATGGATGACATAGAACGAAGGCATTTTATCATATATATAGAAAAATTCCGAGTATAAAACACATATTATGATATTATAGTTACAGTTCGCGTTACGCACACATTTGCCATAGCTTTACAATTGTTTTACCTATATAATAGGTTAAGGAATATGCGAGCATTATTAAATGCAAAACAATGAAAGATACTTGATATATATATGCTTTCGAGAAGCTACAAGTCAAATTTGCTTACTAGCTCTTGAAACCTACGAGATTTGCTAAAAGAACAACATTTTGATTTTTATCGATTGCTTGGAAACGGGACAAGGTATCTTTTATTGGAAACAAACTCGTACTTTGATTGATAGGAGATCTGAAAAACTGTCATGACTAGATCGACTCGGCAATTGATGCCGATCAAGAATATGTATATTTTATTAAGTCGCAGATGCACCCTTCTGTATATTACAGACATTTGCACTAAAATAAAATACCCTTTCTACCCATTTTCAATAGGTTCAGGGTGTGAAAATACATCTTAGAAATTCTATATAGTGTAGTAAAACGCCTATTTTCATAAAATCTAAACGAGACGTCAGTAGCCATACAAAATTAAAGTTCAGTTTTAAATATATAAAGAAAGATCAGACAGCTTCTGGCACAGCTCTTGAATATCCTCTGATATTATCGTCTAGATATTATTTAAAAACCAAATCAAATCAGAGTCTAAAGCTCACCAATTTATATCCACATTTAATACCAATTGATTACTCTGTACAAAATCTATATTTGATGAGCCACATTTTTGTGGGCTATTTTGATTTTATTGTGTCTGAAAATAAAATGTGAAACAATTATTTCAGCCAGCTTTTCAACTGGCAGAGCCTGCCAGAACTGGGCTCTTCATCATTGTCAGCCAGACTGTGCAGACTTTTAAACTGTCGTTTGTCTTGCGGCTTGCGTTTTCGATTCATTTACCATAATGCTTCGTTCTGGTATACGTTTTGATTGATTTTGTGGTTATGTCTGGCTGGTTACCAAATGGTCGCCTCTCCTCCCCGTGCCCATCCTCTCCAGTTACCAATAACAATCAGAATTTACTGTAGTTGCAGTCACAGTATATACGCTTTATGATATACCGCACGCATTTCCCTGGCAGCAAAAATAATGAAGATTTTTGGTTGCCCTATCGAAGGGGCTTGGTGGGACAGGGCGGGGCGGGGCGCTGCGGAGCTGTGGTGTGGTTGGGCATTTTGTGGGTTTACGTAAATCAAGCAAATGCTAAAGTTGGTTGCAATTCAATTTGCGCGTAAACCCCAGCTCTATCACATGCCTAAAAGCATGTTACGCAAATTGTACACAATTATATTTGTTATGCCAGAAAACCACCCACAAAATACACATACACACCCCACAGCCAACACGCACGCAGCGATATCTGAAATGAGCATGAAATCTATCGAAACGTAACGAATTGTATCGAACGTGCCTAACTGTTAATGCGGTTATAATACGCCAGCGGATTATCATTGATTATGGATATGATTGTGAGTGCATGTGTGTGTGTGTGTGCCCGTGTGTGCGTGTGTGTGGGGTGTGCCAGCCAAATAACTGTCGAGCCAACAGACAGAGTCAACGAGAACCGGAACTGAGCTCGCGCGGGTTGGAGGTATATAAAAGTTTGTCCTGTGCGTTTGCCGACGAGCGTGGAGTATAGACATAATTTCAATTTTCATTTGGTATTAATATCTGTGTGAGTCTGCATGTGTGTGTGTGTGTGCTCACAAATTGCCGCAGTGAGCTCCAGCACCGACTGGCTCTCATGGCCAAGTGTGGAGCTTGGCCCCTGTTATATATGACTGCAAAATGCGGCATTGGCAAAATCCCAGGAGTCCGCTTTAGATGATAGCAGCAAATGGAAGGACAATGCTAGTTATAAGTATCCATTGCACAATTGGTTATGGGGGAGGTGAGGTGTGGGAGCATACAGACACACACACACACACAGACACACACACACGTATATGCATGTATGTGTGAGTTGCGACATTGGCTATGCAAATTTATTGAAATGTTTCTGCGCCTGAACCAAATGGCAAAAAGTTTGCGCAGCTGGCTAGCAAATTTTTGAAAAACAATTTTTGGTAATTGAGTTTGAGAGCAATTCAGAAATTTATGACTAGAAAAAAAGTATGTTCAAATTAATGAAATAAATAAATATGAGAGAAATATATGAGAGAAAAAATTGTTTACATTTAATAAATATAATTTTAAATTGTTAAAACTCACTTATCAATTTCTAAAAAAAGGTTTATAGTTAGTTGGAGAAAAGGCAATAAATTCAACATTTTCTAAAAAGATAATTTCGAAAAATATTTTTAATAAAAGTATTGATCATTGGTAATTAATTTTCTATAAATTTTATAGTCAATTTATTTGGACCTAAATTTAATGGAGAAAAAAGCTACAAAGACGATTTTTTTCTTAAAATTAAATTGAGAAAAATAATTTTTAAAATATGTATAAACTAAAAAAAAAATTATTTTTCAAGGTTTTGGTAGTCAATGTATTTACACGTTAGTTCAATTTGAAAGCCGCAAAGAAGTAAACATTTTTTAAAAAGAAAAATTCGAAAAATAATTGCTATTAAATATATAGTTTAAGGGTAATTAACTTTTCAAGGTTTTTATAGTCAATCTATTAAGACCTCTTAGTAATTTTAATTAGTAAATTGAAATAAAATATAATATCAATTGTGCCCATATTAATGTGGCTTAAGGAGTTTTTTAGGTTTCAAGAATAACTCAGGATGTAATCAGTACATTTTCAATTAAAGTCATCGTCTTAGCTTCTTACGCTTCTCATGTTTTACTTTCTGGTTTCTGTATTAATTTCAATGCCATTTCGTTCAATTTTGTTGCCGCTAATTGGATTTGAAATCTAATTAAAAATTCAAAAAATTGTGTTGTCTCCTTTTGCTTAGCCTTCCTTTTTCCCAATTTGCTCTCGAACGCTAATTTTGTCAGCCCATAAAATTTGCACACAAATGGCTTTTAATTAAAAACAAATACAATTTTAATCAATGCCACTGTCAAATTTTTAGGCAGCTACCCAATTTACAATGCAAATCAAAATACAAAAAAAGAATGGTGAGAAAAAAATAAGTGCAATCCCAGACGCTGACAAGAGGCCATTAAGTAAACCAATCAAAGTCCAAACTTGGGCCTCAAAAAAAAAAAAACAAATATTAAATAAACGAATTTCATAACAGGCACATAAAATGCGGTCGCGGTGCGAAATACAAGCAGATTGTGTTCTTTTTGCGGCCTGAAGGAGCCGCCCCGAAATGAAGGTGGCCACTTCCGGCCAAGATGGCGGCCAACCGCCGCACCCCCCACTGCGTCAGTCTGTGTCCTGTTTCTGGCCTGTGCGCCGTTGCGTGCTTAATTAAATGATCATCATTTGCGCGCAATCAACGCACAAATAAATTTTCGGTCTAGCTATCCCTGACTACCCGCCCCGCCCCCCGCCCAGCCCCTACTCCAGTGCAGTGCTTTGTATGGCCTAACCCTGGGCGCTTTGGCGTAGTTTTGTTTGTTTGCCTGGTTTCCGCTTGAAATTATATGGCCTTTGTTGTTGTTGTTGTTTTTGCTGCTGATGTTGTTGTTGTCTTAATTAATTCCTAATTTCGCTCTAGACTACATTCGCTTTGACTCCTTTTTCAGCTGCGCATCTTTAATTGAAAATTTTCTTCAAAGACTTTACGGCCACGTTCGAAGTATTCATGAACATTTTGCCTGCTCATACACTACCTGAGGGTCTTATAAGTTTGTCAAGGAAGTGACCAATTGTACTCGTATAAAACATATTTGTTCTTGATCAAGAAAATATTCTATACAATATGAAGCTCCTCCTAATTTGATTTTGAGTATTTTCACTGCAGGTAGTTCTTGTATCTAAATCAACCACATTGGTTCACTGTTTATTAAGATATCTTAACCAAATCCAGAAGATTTCTAATTGCTATTGGTAGAAAATTGTGTGTTTCGGGAAAACTTATTTTGTTTTCTATGTTAACTTGAACTTCTAAAAGGCAAACAACGAGCGTAAGTTCGGTTTTTAATTGTAGAGTATGGCCACGATTTTAATTTCTTAAACCTAGCATCTGTATATTGTGTTCTTAGGGTATTCAATCTACGACCGTCTCAGCTTTCTTGTTGGAATCTTCGTTTATAGCCTTCAGTCGTCTGGTTCTGGCCGTTAGCCGGCAGCTGTTTGGGCATTTGACAGTCGCTTTTCATTCATTTGCATATTGCTTTCGCACTCTGCTTTGTTATTGCTTTGTTTATGATTTCGTATTACGCTCCGCTTTATAGCCGCACTTTCAATTGTTTCGCATAAATTTGATTACATTTCGGCTTTCGGAGGGGCTTACACGAGTGTCCATTGCTGTCAATTAGCTGCGCTTTATGGCCCAAGACGCGCGGCTTCTTGATATATTAAATTTTAATGCAGCTGCTGCTGCAATTGACTACGTTCAAGCTATTCAATTACACATGCAATTGGCAATTTGCCAAACACCCCCAAACTCACCCGCCCCTGAACCTTAATTAGCCTTTAATATTTATGTCGAGGCTTCGCACTAAACAGCCTCACACATTGCGCATACGCCCCATTGGCTGGCATTTCAATCAAATATTTAATTATAATTTTCATAACAAATGCGCTTGCATTTCTGCATTTGCTTCGTATTAATTTCTAATGCAGCTGCCCATCTGTATATGTAATTTTTGGCTCTGGGCTGGGGCGCACTATATATCATTTTAATCGCATTTTATCCACAAAATTTGTGGGTCATTTAAAATGCCATAATTTAATTCCATTATTTTTTCAATCCATAATTGCATTTGAAGCAGTTGCAGCAAAACTGTGCAAATGTCATTAAGTCAAGTGCATGCAACTGACATCAGATTGCAATTATCAACCACACACTCACACATGTTTCCTCATTTTGTGTCATGTATGCATTGAGCTGAACCTATTAAGTGCCTTTAGATAGTTTCTAGTTAGCTGACCAAGCAATTAACCCAAATAAAGTTAATTTCACATGCAGCAGGTGCGATAATACGATTATGATAACTAGCAGCTAATTTAAAACATTTGGGTCGTGGCTTGATTGAAATAAAGTTATGTTAAAGTTTTATCTTTAATTTGTGAGGAAATAATATGAAGCGTGAATGTTGTAGAAACTTAATGGTAAATACAGTCAAAGCTTAAAGCAAGCTTTAAGTCCCAAACATTAGAGCTTCCTTGGATTAAAGTTACTCCTGCTGGCTACATAACATTTATTCGTCAATAAGTTGGGTATATATATATATCTGAAAGCATTTTCATATAAAAGCTTTAAGTGAGCTTTAAGCCGCATTAGAGCGCGTGTTTAAGTTTTAAGTGTTAATAACTTTAAAGTTGCAAGCCCAACCAGCTAGCTGTTAGAGCTTTAAGCGAATTGCATAGAGTCCAATGGAAAAAGCTTACGCAAAGCTTTTAAGCTCAGTTAAGTGCTAACAATTCAATAAAATGTACCTCTTGTCTTCAACTAATACTTAAGTTTAAGTGCGACTATCAGCAAATCTGATTGCCATTCAAGCAATAGAAATATTTGTTTAACTTAAAAGCTCTGCCAATCGACAGCAATTTCTTCCAACACATATCGTCTGCCATATTATTTTATCTATTTTTATATATTGTTTTCTTGAGCATCAGGCGCCTTTCTAACTAGACCCACGGGTGTGATAAGCGCACACATAAACAAATTCACACCCACACACACAGAGACAAGCACCTCGTTGCCTAGTGAGAAATCTAAGCATGCCTTTGGAGTTCACATCCTTGCGAAATGGCTGCCAATAAAAATTAAAACAAAAACATAAATTTTAAGTGCCACGAAAAAACGTGGCAAGAGCAAGACGAAGCAAAGAAAAAAAAAATTATTTTAAGCTAATTCGTGCAGCTTTATTTAATACGAGGGAACCTACAAACAGAAAAGGGCGGCAGTGACAAAAAATAAAATGAAATTTAGAAAAGCAGCCAAAAGAAAACAGCAGCAACAACAACAACAGCGGCAAGTACAACAGCCAAACGCAAAACAAGTCATAAAGATAAAGGAAATTTATGGCTAAGCATTGTGCAAAGCCCTGGCCGCAAAAACAACTCCGATGGAGCCGTAGAAACTGAAATTAGGTTAACGATATTTCACTCTCAACTGCTGTCGCTGTCGCTGCTGGTGCTGCTGTAAACGCTCTAAAAACCATCCACTGAATCTGCTGAATATGTTTTGATATCAACAACAACATGTAAGAAAATGACTAGGAAATGTGGTATCGACTGGTTGATACCCTGTATGCAGCAATGGGTTTCCTTTAGGCGTACTGTGTGGCTTACCTATGCGAAGCACTGCATTCCACCATCCACCCAACCGACCGAGGCGCAGTCGTCTTACGAACGCACAAGTCGAGAAGTAATAGTTAAACGAATACAAACTAAGACTAAGGATTAGTCCTTGCTTTACTAGTTAATAGTTAAGAATAGATTACTTTACACGAGAAAGAGAAGACTCCGAGCAGAATACTCGGAATACTATGTAATGTTTATTGTAGTCACCACAGGGGACCCAGAACCGTTTATTACGTACATCTGTTTGTTATTAACCAACAACTCACATAACAAATTTCGTGACTGAAGCTCTTTTGGTCTCAGAGTTCGAATAGGCAGTCTAGATAAAGACTGCATAATTTGAAAAAAGTTCAGTTAGTAATGAATGAGGAAACTTGTCCACCAAATTTAAGACACCAGCTCTTATAGACTCTGAGTTCCTATAGATAGACAGTCCATGCTGATAAAGCTGGCATGTCTATATACCTTCTGCTGCCACAATAGGCCAACTACTATAGTGTATATGCTTGATTTTGAGCATATTCCCTGTAAACAGGGTATTCCAGCAAGTACATAAAGTGTGGACTATCTTTTGTTTTTGGGCTGTGCCAGTTTACAGTTTAAAGTTGCGGAGAGTCCGAGCCAAACTGTTTGCCATGCCAAATGTCGCTTTTATCGCTAAACGACGCCTAAATGAGGCGCTTTAAATGCCGCCTTGCCGCCCTGCCCTGCCCCACCACACTCACGGGGCACATTAGTCGACGTAACGACATTGATATCCTTTTTTTCAAAGGTCCTTGCCTTTGTTTGGGCTACTGAGTGCTTGAGCCTTTTTGTGTTTGCGCTTTCCATTTCATTTTCCGGGGGAGCGCTCTTTGCGGTTGCTCCACCCCAATTTGAAATTAAGAGAAAAGCCGCCAATAAATTCCTAAAAAAATCTATTAAACTCTTGGCTCGGGTTTTGCCCTTATTTAAAAAAAGTATATATATATATATATAAAATTAATTAAAATTAATTGCCGCAACATATTTGCCTTGGTTTTGCTGCGGGCTTTTCTGCTGCTTTTTGTGCTGAATGTGGAATTTTCCAATCTTGCCCACTGATTGGTGATTCTGTGTGTGTGTGTGTGTATGTGTTTGTGTGTATAGCTCGTTATAAAAATATTTGTGCTAGCAACACAAAACATGGCTAAAAGGAAAAAAAATAACCTGAAAAGAACAGAAAAATAGGAGCTCGAACTGATACAATCCTTAGAAACTGAAATATCAGGCAAAAGGTGCACAATGTGTGTGTGGTTGAGTGAGTGTGTGTGTGTTGTTGTGTATTTGCTTTGACCCACTTGTAGATGATGGTCATATGTGTTGTTGTAAACAAAGGTCAAGATAAGGCAAACTGATGAAGTCTGCGCGTTCTCTGAGATTACGTCGAGGTTTGCCTGCTTTCAGATGTGCCCGGGCTTGCTCAAGGGCCTTTTTCTTTTAAGAAGCCTGTGGGCCATATAAAAATGACATGAAAATTGAAAACCAAGTGGAATACCACATAAATTTAATTATGTGCACATAAAAAAGATTGACAATCAATCTGCTCAAATTGATAGTTACCTAGAAATTTTGAAATAATATATAATTTCATAAACCATTTTTAGGGAGAAAGAAGTTATTAGTAGACACAATAATATTGAAGTTTCGGCTACAAATCGTAAAGTTATAACAATCAAATAAAGTAAATGTCAAAAGTAAGGAAATCTATGCAAAAATATTTTCTGAAAAATTAAATGCTTTCGTGTGAATGTTCAAAATCAATTATATACAAAAAATTACGATATTTTGCAATTTGATTTCGTTTTATACAGTTCTTAATTTTTCTTGATGGCTCTTAACCCCCCCGAGGCAAACCATTTTTTTTTTCTTTGCCCCATCTTTATTAAAATATATCTTTGAGAGAGCAGTTAACAAATTGGTATTCGTTTCGTTTCCTTTTGCCGCTTGCGGTTTTTCGCCCATGTTTGTATACAATATTTTTCTCTTTTTGTTATTGGAAAATGAATTTTTGCAATGCTTTTGTTGGTTTTACCCAACTTGCGGCTGCCTCAAATACTGTATATACCCTGCTCTAGGTGAATTGGTGGAAAGAGGTATGATAAAGTTGATTTAATTTTTGACCCGTAAGGAAAATACCTCATATATATTCTAAGCAGCATTCAATTGAACCCATTAGTGAGTTCTTTTTTTGATAGGCTTGAGCCAAACAAATTTCTAAGCAGATTCTCCTTTATCTCCCGCTAATATATGTAAGCTTCTTTTATATAAAAACTGTCCCTTTCATAGGAAACTTTCTACAAGCTCAGTCGGCCTTACCATGTGAACTTGGGATCTATGTCAGCTAGAGCCAGAAAGTTTGGAACATGAGTACACATTTATCAGAGTCCCCAAAGAACATTCATAAACCTAACCTAGACGACCTAATTTTATGTATAGAGCATAATTTAGTCAAGCATAGTCCGTCTAACTATATGTACCCAGCAACTATAAGAACGAGAGCATTCAAATTTTGGTATGTGGATTTACCTCTACCATTATCCCCCAAAAAAACTTGTGTATGCTTAATCTAGGCAGCTAAGCCTTAGCTGCAAGGCAACTGCCAGTCGAGCACACTCGGCTCTATTATTCTTCCAGGCTTCCTTTTATGTGTTGTTTGGTTTTTTTTCTTCCTCTTTTTTTTTGGCTGCTAGCTGCCCCTTTTTTATGTGCTTGTTTATATTTAGTTATGGCGCAACTTTTGTGCGACCGCTGCTGCTGGTGTTGGGGTCAAAACTTTATGCGAAAAGCTCGAGGCTTTTAGACGCTTAAATTGCCAAATAGTTGCCATATTTCGATTGAGCATAGAGTAAAGCAATGCAACTATTTCCATTTGTGAGCTAACCATTTCAACAGCTGGAAAAATTGTTGGGAAAAACTCATTTGTGCTTTAGGTGCAGCTGGCAATGTGCTTGTGGGCGTGGTGTCACGGGGTTGGGGATTGAGTTTTGTGCACCTGCAGTTCGAAATTGAAAGCGTCGTCTGGCATGTCTAACATTCTGTTTGCATTGCAATTCCTTTACGGTCTGCTGGGCAACAACATGCCATGCCGAACGGCAACAGCAACCAACAATGGCAACAGCAACAACAACAACAAATACAACTAGTAGAAAAATCTGCAGTTGTTGACGTGCTTACATTGTTGTTGCTGCTGCTGTTGCTGCTGCGACTGCATAAATATGCTAAAAATGTAAATACTGCAAAAAATATTGCACACACACACACACACACCTGTACACGCACTACATGCACTTGAAATTTGCTAGCGTATTTTATTTTCATTTCAATTGGCCACACGACGTATGCGTAATATTTCCACATATACTCATATCGCATATTGATGCTGCCGGCCGCCTGCCGTCTGCCATATGCAAATTGAGTGCAATTTTAATGCAATTTGGCCTGGCCAAGCGGCGTTTTAATTAAAAACGATCTCGGCAAATAAGTTAAATAAAAAATAATCTGGTAAAAATGCAACGCAAAGCCAAACAAATATGTGCTGTAAATATAAAATTAATATGGCCACGTAAATATATATCTGTATATGTTAAAGATTGAAAGGCAGCTGCACGACTGAAAGTTGAGACACTGAGATGGGGTTTTTGGAGAACTCTACGTGCAATTGTGAATTATTGTCAATCCATCAGCTTCAAACTTTCAAGAGTTTTGAATAAAACTCATTGGAAGTGAGCAAAAGTAGGTATTTTTAAATATCTCCTTGCTATGCGATTCTCACACATAGGGCTCACAGGGTATCACGCTTTGATACGAAGTTTTATGATACCAAGATGGCTATCTAATAAATGTTATTTTTGTATGTGTGTGTGCATGCATGTATTTGGCGTGTAGGTATGTATATGTATCTCCCTTCCACTGATATCTAGCAATAAAATATTCAGACATGTATATTTGATTTTTTCGGGTTATTGCTTACATGTTTACATAAATATATATAAATAAAAAATAATATTAAGGAAATTTTAATCTGGCCAAAGGTTATATATAAATATGTGTATACATTACAGTTAAAAGTTGGAGGTAAACATAAACTTGTGTTTGTATTTGTGTGCCTCTAGTTAGTGTTTTTCCTTTGTGTGCGTATGCGTCTCGAGGGCGCAACGTGTAAACAAAACTTTTTTAGACCTTAGTAAGATCAGCGCTCCAGTGTGTAGACAGCATGTGTGTGTGCCGCACTGTATGTTGCACGCAGACGCTGACAGTTTACATGGCAGCAAAGTTTCAAGAGTTTAGCCAACAAAACAGCCAAAAGGAATTACACACAGCGCACACAGTGGGCAAAAAGAAAAGCCAAAAAGCGCCGCGCGGTCGCCTGATTACAAAAAAAATAAAAACAAACTTTGACCTGTTCTCTGCTGCTGCTTCTGCTGCTGCTGCTCAGGTACGTCAACTTCTGTAACTTTGATTAAAAATTCCACTAATAAACAAACAACACGCAAACAAACAAATAAACAGAGAAATGGCATTTCTTCTACCAGCCCCATGCCATACCAGTGTTTTTGGTGGCTCCACCTAGCGCTGACAATGTGCAAACACACATGTCTGTTTTGTGTGGAGATGATTGCGTGAAAAAAAACTTCTCACTCAACATAAAAGTTAAAGATATTCTATTTTCAATTATCTCAGGCACAAATCACCAAATATTTCGCTCTAATTCAACTAACTAGTTTCGAAATTTTAATTATTTACTTGAGTAATTAATTATTCAACTAACTGAGCTTTAAGCATTTGAATTATTTTAATTAAAAATTACGCAAGTAGTTTTTGCGCTGTGTAATGTAATAAAACATTTTAATTGAGACCAAGATAAGTTAAATAATAATGTAAAGTAATTGAAATATAATGACATCAATTAAGTAATTTAACTAATAATTGCAAAGATGCTACTTACATGCTTTTGAAACCAAATAATAATAAAATATATGTATTTCATATTTCATAAAAATTTATATATTTATATATGTAAATATCAAAAACTATCGCTTAACTCTTTCACTCACGACTCCCGTTGCCGTCTCTAGCTGGTTACCTAAAGACGCTGCCCAAACTTTGGGCACGCTCAATAAACATTGCGTTTAACAAAACTTTGTTTTTATATATTTTTTTTATAGTTGCTCTTCGCACTGCACTTGTGTGTGCACGTGTGTGTGATGGGTGTGTGTACCGCCATTTTGTTGTGTAAACTTGTCTTGCGATGGGGGGCTTACCGTGAGGGGGAAGTTGCTGAAAGTTTGCGGCGCTGCTGTTGCAGCCATTTTGTAAATTTTATGTGTATAATATTTGCAAATTTGCGTTGTTTATTTATGCGCGAGAGCGCAATGCACACACATGCACAACACACGGGCATACACACAAGGGTATTCCGAAATTCAGGCTATTTACTCGCGTGTGTGTTTGTGTGTGGTTGCGCATAATGAACGAGCTACTGTTGAACTTTGCACTTTAATTGCAATTGGATTTTAAGCCAACTGCATTCGCAATGCAGAGTGCAATAATGCAACCAATTTATTAATAAAATAAATGCTAATTAGGGCGTTGCACACGCCCACTGACTAGTGCCTGTTACAGTTACTGCGCTCACTAATTGCATATTTAATGCATTTCTGCACGCTGCTTGACTTATTGATTGTTTTATAGTTTCCACTTATGATACCCTGTAATATGTAATAACATGGGGTAGCATGAATCAGGGTGAATAGATTATGAAATGTAAATATAATAAAATAAGCATCTTTATGCAAAAAAGAAAATAAAAAAAAAAAAAAAATGAACATTTCTTATTTCTCGCAGATTATATTTACCCAATCTGTAACTTTAATATACTATGCCATATACTATAACTCATTCATGTTACAATTAATATGTTACTTCAGTAATTTGCATTTACATAGTCTTCAAGGTAGACGCACAATGAATTGTGCAAGTTACAGAGTATCTATTAGTTGAGCACTTTTATTTGTTTTCCCCCCACTTCAGTAGGACTTTACTAGCACTTTAGTTGCTCCGGTTATTTTAGTTAGTTACAGTTGTGGCTTCCAAGTTTCATATGCTAATTAATTTCCGATCTGTGGCAGGCAAAATCAAAATCAAAATCAACAGCTGCAATGGTTGCTGTAAATTGATGTGGGTTCCATCGATGCAGGTTGATTGCGTTTACATTGTCCACATTTCAATGGGCCAACAACCGGCGAGGGCATTGATTGAGAAAATATATATGTATACATGCATCTAACATGTGTGCTAGTTTTCAATTTTCGTATTTTCCCTTTATTTATTGAGCTTGTGGCCATTTTTGTTTACACTTTTTGTTGATTTTTAATGTTGTAGCTGAAGAAACGTGATTAACTCCGAAATAGCCCAAGCATATACCTGTTTATTTTAAAATATTGCATTTCATTTAAATAAATGCCTTTAAATAACTTTTATTTATTTTGCGCAAAGCGTTTTTATGCCTCAATTAACACACTTAACCCGACTAAATCTGTTTTCGCAGAAATTAAAAGTTTATTTCAACTTTGTCTTACCAGTTGTTAGCATATATTTTTTCTTTTCCTGTTATTTAAATTATTTTGAAATAATATTTTCTTTTGCTCTTCTTCTGTTTCTTTTATGACGAGAAAGAAGAAACCAAAACCTTAAATGTAAAAAATAAGAAAATACCTTATTATGTTTAGATATCACATAGATTTAATTGATTATTTGCCTGTGTTTGCCAACTGCAGACTACATAAATTTGTATACCCTTGTAGACGGCATCATAATTTTGTCATGAAATATGTAACGCATAGAAGGAGACGTCTTCGGCCCCATTAAGTATATGTATTCTAGATCAGCATCAACAGCCGAGTAGTTTCCATAAGAAAGGTAGATCGCAAAGTAGGCTCTTATATTTAAAAAAAATGCTGTTTTTATAAGATATTATAATCAAATCAAAGATTCACTATTCTGCAAAATCGTAAGGCAAAGTATTATATCTTTGGCGTGCCGAAGATATCTTTACTTTCTCACTAATATTGTTTTTAGCTTATATATATATATATATCATATATAGCAGATATAGCATATGTATGCTCTTTCTTTACAATTGTTTGACACGTTCACATAAAGAAACATTTATAAACATTTTTATTGAAGTTTCTACTTAAAAACTGATTTTGAAATGAGCCGAATGTTAAATATACAACGCATCTTTGGATTTTTAAAATATTTCTTTGTTGTTATAATATTTTTTCTTAGCTTGAATATCAACGCATTCAATTGTGAATTGTGCCTTAATGTCATTTTGCTTTCTTCAAAGACATTTAGCACCACTAAAAAGTCAAACACACACACACATCAAGCACTTTGTGGAGTGTGCACACACACACACAGAGAGTGCACATATATTTTATTATGAATGTCTGGCACATGCTCACACTTGATACTTGAATTGTGATCACTATTCGAATTGCTGTCTGCAATTTGCTAACATTTTCATGTTGCGACGCAAGCAGCTGACATGAAAAGTAAGAAAAGCATGAAAAGCATTTCCCACTGTCACCCTCCCCAGACCCTGTTGTCCCCCGCTATACCCTGACACTGTGAGTACCCATTTCGAGGCACTCAAGTGCTGTACTTCTTGCCTTTAGAGGCTCACAAGGCAATACATCAATCGATGCGTTACTTGAGCAAGTTTCTTCTTGCTCTTATTACGCACTCATATATATACATAGCTATGTATATATGTATATACATATGTATGTTTGCATGTGTATATCGTGCCTTTTATTTGTTTTACAATTTTGTTCAATTATTTTAATGCAACAAATGTGTTGACTGTTACCGCACGTACAACAAACTTGGCTCTGAGGAATTCGCCAGTTTCAGGCCGGAGCATTTTTATGACTTTTACTTTTGCCAATTTACGACACAAACACGAACACACACATACATACACACAGCCCAGAACTGTGTCAGTTGGGCAGAGCAGGATAGGAGGGAAGATTGAGCATGTGGCGAGTGGGCGCGCTGTCAGTTTGCAAGCTGTGGGAGACGTCACCGACTTGCCGCAAGAAATCAATCAAAATTGCCGCAACAAAAAAAAAACAGGGTATAAAAAGAAAATAATAAAAAAAAAATAACAAAAGGCGCAGCGCACGCGATGCTCATCAATTTGTGTGTCGTTGAAACATGTCCTTGCATAAGTCCTCATCCATATATGTGTGTGTATTTGTGTGTGTGTGGCTGTGCGCTGTCTGCCTGTCCGTCTCTTAGCCTGCTTCTCTGTCTGGCTTTTGTGTTTGTTTAGTGCAATGCAAACAAAGGACAATGCCGTGACGTGCCTTGTAACTGTGAGCTGCCTGAGCTGCAGTCAACTGTCATTGCACCCACCCAACATTGTGCCACGCCCCTTCAACCTCGCTACTGCCCCCTGTGTTGTGCTCCTTCTGCATCTAAGCTTGTTGTTTTTGCTGCGAGCATTGGCTTTGCAGCCAACACGACTGACACACTTTTCATGCTACAATAAGCCATTATAATGAATGTAGCCAGAGTGTAAGCCAAAATACTAACACAGACACAGACCGAGTTTTCCCCGGGCAGGAGGCAACGGCGGCCAGCAACAAAAGTTGTGAAACACATTCCTCATGACTTCGCAATGCTCTTCATATCTAATGCATTTATCCCAATGCAATTTACATTCATCAAAATGCCATAGAAACTTTTTGAGCGTGGGTTGCGTTTAGCCATGAAAATTAGAAGCTAAAAACTAGTCAGATACGTCTGTTTCTTACAAGCAAGAAGAATTGTATTAACCTTTATTTAAATTCTCCCAAAATATTTGTATTCCTACTTCTACTCCTGCTCCTTAAATATATCCCCATCTCTCCAGCCATAACCATCTTGCATTATCTTTAAGTTTATCTGTCGCCTGATGTATACGACATAATTAACATGGCTTACAATAACCATCATTTAACATATAGACACATGTGTGTGTATATACACTAACGTACCTTAAGGGGCACCGCTCGTATCATGACGTTGTCTATTATTATTTACAACTTGGCTCAAGACGCATGGCTGCTGGGCAGAAGGAGCTCAAATAATTGGCATGAACGTGTGCACCTACAATAGGCCAAATCACATATGGGCTATAAGACAAATGGCAGCTGGCACATGGACAAAACTAGGCGGTTAGTTGGACAGCTAGTTGGATAGTTTGATAGCTGGTACAGCCAGGATAGCTGCTTGGATGGATGGACAAAAGGGGCTTAGCCAACCCTCATTTGTCACGTGATTTTATAAACTGCAAATCTAAGACAGAAGGCTGTTGATGCTGTTGTAGCTGTTGTTGTTGTTATTGTTGTTGCCTTGTTATGTTGCTGGTCAATTTCGTTTGTAATCCCTTTGAGCCTGCTCTCGCAGACATACACACATGTACACACACACGCACATATATGTCGAAGTGAAGTGACAACTCTAATGCCAGCTTGTTTGTTTGTCTACATAATTGCCCCAGTTGATGGCTTTTTGGGGTCTGTGCGGGTGTCTCGTTTCCTGCTTTTGGGTGAAGGTAAGTCCTCTCTCATTTGCCTAAATGCCGCAGTGTTGCCCTAAGCCTTGGACCAGGCCTAAGCCCAACATGTGCTTTTACGTCTAGCTTGTTAGCCCTCTACACACATTAATTATAAAAGACATGGCCCCGGCCAAGCCACAAAACTGCATTTGGCATGGCCCAAACGCTTGCAAAAGTTTACTAGCCTAGCTCACGAGGCCATTAAAGTAATGGCTAAATTTCATTTTGACTGCTAACTGGCCCTGGCTGCGGCTAACCCTACGCTTAAGTAGCCTGTCTATTTGGCTTGCTCAAAAAAAGGTAGAAAAAAATATTAAACCCAAAATATTAAAAGAAAAGTCACTGCAGATGCTGCTACACTTATTGCAGTAAAATCAAAAAATGAAAACCTGGTTTATCACATCAGAAACATCAGCAGTTTGACATTCTATCAGAGCCAATGCTGCAGCCGCTTTCAGATGAAGCTCAGCAAAATGTTGCTGCAAATACGTTTCGAAATTAGCATTAAAAGGCTGTGTACCAGACTCCAAACCCTGCTGGCATATTTTTTGGCTGATTTATTGAGCGCATGAAAATGTCAACATCAATATTTGTATACCCTGCAACTACAGAGAAGGGTTTAAAAAAATTAGCTTAAAAGAGTTATCAGAAGTGGCTTAAAATAGGCATAAAACAATTGTGTGTATCTAAAAGCAGACGTAGGCCTCGACTAGGCCATGTGTCTCTGCATATATTATTTTTATCAATATTTGTAGTCGGTCGTGTAGGCAGAAATGTCTGCCTATCAGTATGCCAGTTTGTCTGCATAAGAGCATAATTTCCGGAGCTCACAAAAGCTAAGAACCTTCAGAATATGACATGTTAATTCATGTACATTTTGTAAAAATTTAAGGATATGCTTGCTATTTACTCTTATTTTTATTTAAAATATATACAAAACATTACCTTCTGTTTATTATCGTTTTACAGAGTGTCAACCCGTGGATCTCTTTTATCAATATATATATACATAATTACCCTGATTTTAGTTTTAATATTAAACAAATTTCTTCTTTTTATTATCAGATTTACAGGGTATAAAACAGTCGTTCCCTCTCATCTATAGCATTATTCGTACTTTTATTTTTTTTTTGCCTTTAAACATTTTGCATATGCGGCGTATGCGTAATGCGCACACAGGTCCTTTTAAGCTCGGCTCTTGGGTGACATATACACGCACACTCACACACACACACAATGCTCGAGCTCTTGACATTTATCAGGCGAGCGAGCGGGGTGTTGCGTTGGATGAGAGCGAGAACATCTGAATTCTCGTATATGTGACAATGTCGCAGATTTCCAAATGCAGCACACAAGTTTTGCATTTCAAATGGCTGCTGCAAGGATTTCTGATTGTGTGTTTCTGATGCTGACTTACTCATTCCCAAAACCACCAACTACAGACACACACACACACACACACCCTCATTTACTTTGTGCTTTAAAATTTAATTTGCTGCTTAAATTGGTTTCTGTAAGCTTTGCTGCTGCATTATGTAGCTGGCAAATTCTGCGCATACGCATCGTTGGCCAATAAAATTAGCAAAATGCAAATATTTATAAAGCCCAAAAATGATATGCGCACAGTTTGCCTAGTTTGCGTGTGTGTATGTCAAACAAATGTTGTTTGTGCAAGCTATGTCATAAAAATATACATATATATCAATATATCACGCGTACGCCAGGTGTGCACACACTTTTATGTAATGTATTTATAGCATGCCGCTCAGATTTCACTTTGTGTGTGTAGCCATGTGTGTGTTTATTTGGTGTGTGTGTGTGAGTGTGTGTGTGAACTGACAAGCCAATTAAATTTGACATACATAATTAAGTGGAATTGCGGCGCGCGCAAAGGGAGTTCAAATATTAAGTGGGCAGGTGTATTGCATTTTTAATTAGCATTGAATTAAATGTATTACTTGTTTTATTGCATCTCCCAGTTTGGCAGGTGTCTCTGTAGTTAAGCAAATAATCGTTGGGCCATTTATTGATTGTCCACTGTACTTAGTTAAATAATTAACAACTGTGAAGAGGCTAAAGCAGGAAAATACGTTAAGCATTTAATTCAATTCGTGTGATATAATAAATATATTATTTGAATTGTTTTTGGCAGTTTTTATTTTATTATGGTGTCTTGCCCATTTATGTGAATATTATAATTTAGTATATTTCTGGAATTGCTTGGATTGCCTAACAAAAGTTAAGATACAACAAATTAGTGAGTCTTCTTTCCAATGTATACCTATAATAATTAACTTGGAGTTTTTTTGTTTTCAGATAGATATGCTTTATAGAATTATTTTGTTCTTTTTTTTTAGTTCTAATATGACACTATGCCTACTACGTGACCTATAAAATGTTTACTCAATAGGTAAAATATAAAAAAAATGTTAAACTAAATCATCATATATTTAATAGTTTAAATATTTATTAAATATTTAAAATCAATACAATAATGACCGTCATCAACTTCATCTTTATTTAAAAAAATTTAAACGCAATGGAAGCCTTCTTTTTGGATATTCTCCACAACACAATTTACCGAAACATATGTATTCATTTATTTTGCAATGTTGTCTGCCAAATCACCTGAGCTTTCAGTTTTCTATAAATAATATTTTGTGTGTAAAAACTGAATATCGTGTTTCATGGCCAGCAGCTCAAAGAAAAACACATCATTCAGACACTGGCAAAATATAACAACAATTTCTCATGCAAGTGACAAACACGATAAATTCAACAGTCATACATATAGAGTATATTTATATATACACTCTCTCGTATCTGCTGAGGCATTTCATTCATTTGGCAGATCTGTTGTCTACGTTTCATGCATCTTGAATGCATATTTGGGCAGCTTCAGCTTTAACACATATTGCATATGCCACGTTAATTCCTTTACTTTTATTTATACCTCTTTTGCATGGCTGAGCTTTGTGCTTAATGCCACGCTATTAAAAACAAATTTATTACCTATAATTAAATTTCGTGCGCAGCGTGAAAAGAAAAATTTGCAAAAAAAAAATTGAAAAGCAAAGTAAAAATATTTCATAGCGAGTTTTGCGGAAATCGTTGTAGATCGAGCGTGACAGGCGCGCAAAAAAGTGTGCGTAATTCATTTTTGCACAGTTTAAATGAAATTGCAGGAAAATTATGATGTTGATGATGGCGATGGCCAAAGTGTGTCAGCTGTGCAGCAGCGTTTCGGCAAAGTGAACAAATGTGTGTCATATAGCGGCACGTTTATTAATACCTGACTTTCAGGCGTGCTAAAAAGACGGAGCCCCAAACAAATTTCGGTGCCAATCAAATGGCCGAAATACAGCCGGCTGCCGACGGAGCCAACTGTCGGATGACTCATGCCGGGGCAGTTCTATAGAAAATTACTTTTAAATTGTTCACACTAAATGAAAATTTATTTGTGATTTTTCGTTTGCGCGGGAAAAACAAGAAAATGTGTTTGTTCAGAAACGGAAATTAGGACGTTTTACTTCTCGGAATATCATTTATTGTTCTATTTGTTTATTTTGAGAGTACATTTTATATAACATGTATAGAATAGTGCTATTAATTTAACAGCTGCTACAAAATAGTACTTAACATTATTAAAATAACATTGCTGGCACCGTAAAGCGCTAACAGAAAAATTGTTTAACAGGTGCTCTCTCATTGCAGTTATGTTAAACTTGCAATAAATGCCTAATATTTCAGCTATGATTTTAACATTAAGGGTTGCAGAATAACATAACATATTACAACATAACACATATTTCCAAATATTAACTCCACTCCCTCCTTCTCTCTCTCTCTCTCGCTATCTCTCCCTCTCTCTCTCTCTCTCGCTATCTCTCTCTTTCTCTCTCTTGCTCTCTCGCTATCTCTCGCTATCTCTCTCTCTCTTTCTCTCTCTCTCTTTTGCGCTCTCGCTATCTCTCTCTCTCTCTCTCTTGCTTTCTCTCTCTTTCTTTCTCTGTTTTAGTTTAATTAAACAAAGGTTTGGGGCTCCCCCGCTCTCAGTTCTGTTATGTTAAGAGCAATTGGACATAATCCCCGCACTTTAGTGTTTACTCTCTAATTTGAAAACTTTTGATGCTTTTGCAAAAACTGGAAAACAGCAAAAACTTTTCAATAGTTGAAGCAGATTTTATCATGCACATATTTATTAAACCACCCGCGGGAAAACAGTTGGCTTTGCGCCACATTGCCTTGCATTTTACGACCATTAACTTATTTATTTTCCTTATTTATTTAATGTATGTGTGTGTGTGTGTATTTTTTTTGTCAATTTGGCAAATTCATATTAATTTGTTGCAGTTTGCGATTTTCAATTATGATATGGCCAAAGCTTTGATTCGATTTCTGTAGCTAACTTTCCAGCTGCCTCTGCTGCGCGGCCCACGCACAATGTGGCGTATGCGCAATATAGTTTCATGGTGGGGCAAAGTGTAATTTATGGGCCATACGTGGCGCGCATTTATTACGTGGCCAGCGGTGCACGGAGCAGCAGCCGTGTCAGGTTTTGGCTTTTAATGTGCATAATTAAGCATTAATTACACTCACGTCCTTTGCCCATAGCCTTACGATGGCTCTCTCTCTCCCTATGTCTCTCTCTCTCTCCTGCACGCATTGGCTTTTCATTGTTTGTTTTTATATCGCACATTTATCTCTCTCCCAGACGGCCAGAGATCTATCGGCTGCTCTACGCTCCTCTCATTCTCCCTGTCTCTTTCGCAGTGGTCATTTAAACGGCGACCATTTGACCACTGGCGGTGGCCACCACCTCGATTGGGCCCCACCGCGACCACCGCATTGGCAAACCATTTGCACAATTTAAGCATTTAATTGCAAATTTATTATGCTTATTTTGTGGGCAACGCAATGACCATGCCGTAATTGATTGAGCTGCTGCTGATATTGGCCCGAAAGCGAAAGTAACCATAAGCTCCAACCAAACAGGCCAAACTCCAACGCGGAAATAACTGACAAATGTGCATTGGTCATGACATAATGACCTTTATTCGTTTTAAAGACAGCTTAGCAGCAAATTTATAGATATTATTACCTGATCTGATATCGACTAAATTAACTTAATAAGATAAGCATCTAATAGAGTTGACCGAAAGGCTAGTGCCAACTAGAGCTAAACTGTGTCTAGAAACTTGGTCTCTAATGATTATAATTGTTATTATTCATGTATGTATTATTCTAGTTAGTTTTATTATTTTTATTAATATTATAATTATTATACAATCCGGAACTTTCTTACTCAGACAGCTCATCTCCCGGGCTAAGCTCCTTAACAAATCTTATAAACAACTCCAATGCACAACGCTGCTTAACTTTTTCTTGCCTGCAACCACAGCACTTGCTAGCTGTCGACTTATTAGGGCTCAGATTTTCCAGGTTTTCCAACAACGACTGGCAGGAAAGCGAGCTTAATTTCATATAAGTGCAAGGCCAACGGATGTTGGCTACTTTTTGTCTTCTCTGTGTAACTGCGACAAAAGTCCTGCCGAAGAACATGCATCCTGTGCAGCTATTTAAGACTCGAGCGACATCCTGTTGCTACCGAAGCTTATGAGCTCTGATGCGGTTTCGGTTGAAAACCAGATCAGGCAGGCCGGAAGATATTATGCGCCAGCCCCTTTATTGAGAAAGAGAGAGACAGACAGAGAGAACTGAGTGGTAATAATAATCAGCTTAAGTTAAGAACTATTTTTGGAGTGCTGCTTTTTTTAAATATATTATAAGATAAGTTTCTTGCTGTACGCTGTAAATGGTTAATTAAGCGTCTATATAATACTATTGCTGAAGTCTCATTTCAAATAATTTTAAAATATTTCCTTTTATGATTTTAAAGAGCTGACTTACAGGGAGACCTAGAGCTAGAACTTCTTTTACTCTTACCCATCGTAATAAATAGTATAGCATAACAGCCACAAGATTTTCATTTTCTTCTTGATTTCATAAATATTCACTGCTGCCTTGTAATACTTGTCAAAAAATTTCCTTTATAATATTTTCCGTACATATTTCAGGATGGTTTTTATTTGTATTGTTTCTTAATCTTGTTTATGAGCAACTCATGATATTTGACCAGGTTTTGCTTGCAACATGGCCATGATTTTTGTTTTATTTATTTGCCTATAGGCACTTCTTATTCTGTCTCTCTCACTCTCTCCCTCCCTCCATCTGTCTCTCGCCTACCCTCCTTTTCACTCTTTGAAACAAAAAGTCATTCGGATTGCCCATTGCCACAAGTAATTTAAAATGTTGCGCTCCAATTCGCCTTCAGGCAGTGCGATGTCTTTTTCCCTCTTTGTGCCACAACGAAAATTGTCACACGCTGCCGCAGTTGGTTTCTCTTCCACCAGCCATCAGATGTTGCCACCCGCTGCTGCCCACTGCCACGCCCACTTTGTCACATGCGCTGCAGCGCCTTTGAAGTTATATCCGAGTGCTGCTGCTGCTGCGACTGCGGCTGCTCTTGACTGCGGTTTTCTGTCTGTTTTCATCTACATTTTCTTGTCTCGCCTTGCTTTCTGCCTTCTCGCTCGCTGTCACCAGGCTTTTATTTGTCTTCAATTAACATTGCAACATGCCACTTGTGCCACATTTGTATGCTCTTATAGAGGGTGTAAACATTATCTCATGAAATGTGTAGCGCATGAAGGCTTATGTCTTTATATATTCTTTAGCCGATTTAGTCATGTCCGTCTGCCCGTCTATCTAGATAGAGTAGACACTTAGCTTGTTAACTTGTTTGTTTTTGAAGAAATGCTAACTAAACTTGAAATGTACAAAATTGATCATATGAGACAGAGCTTATAAACGTCGCGCAACAGTTAAACAATTCGTTTTTATATGAGCAAATTTTGTATTCAGCAAATTCAGAAATTACGAGCTGCTACTTCCCACATATCTGCATAATCTAAAGCCATAGGGTATTTAATCTTCGGCATGCAATTAGCTGTTTCTTCTTGCACTTTTTATTTTTTGTGCCTTGTCTTGTTTCATTTTATTTTTGAAATATTTTCTTTGCGTTGTTTGGTTTTTGCCTTTTCAATGGCTCCCACAGTGTGTCAGCTTATTTATTAGTTTTGTTTTCTCTTTCTCTCTCTATATATATCTCACTCTGTCCATTTCTTGCTTACTTATTTTTAATTTACAAGTTTTTTCTGCCCAGCTTTGACAACGCTTCGGCTAATGAAAGCCCTAACTACAAAGCATATTTTTGCCTTTTCAACTTTTGCGCTTTTCTGCAATGCCGCCAGCCAATAGAGGGGTGGCTGGTATTGGTGAGGGGTGCGAGGGGCAACCTGTTTGGAAAGTGTGTCAAATGCAATATTATTATTTATGCTTTGGCTCTTTATTTCACCTTTTTTTTCTTGTTTACTTTTGTTTATTTGCCTTGCACTTTGTGTAATTGACAAGTTTGTTGCATACTTTTGGGTCGCTTGCCAATAATTGCAAATGGCGCTTTGCACGGACTTTGCAATTGGCTTTGGCTTTACTCAAACTTTTCCCATGGATTTTTGTTGCCATAAAAGCATTTGAGATTGAAAGATGTTGACGGCTTCTATAAAAGGTGTTCTTTTTTGTATGGCATTCATTAAGTAGAGCACAGCCAAAGTTTTTGTTTACCGTCGCGAGAAGCTCTAAGCAATGCCAAAGGAATTGTGATTGAGCATTTCTCAATTATTTAAAAATTACAAAAAAAGTAGCAATATAATTTATTCCAATGCAAAACTTTACCAGTTTTCTTTTATAAAAAGTTTGTTGAGCATTTTATTGATTAACTCTGCAATTCCGCTTAAAGTTTCTCCCTCGAGTTCATTGAACGCGGCTTTAAGTTCCTCAACGTCTATTAATGTTTTATGTTGAAAGAATATCTTTTTACTTAAAACAGCCCATAAATAATGCTTGATTTTCTCTTCGCTCTGTTTCAAAACTTTTTAGTGGGTCATTTCTTTTAGGTATTGTCTATTTCTATACACGACGCTTCTCTTTTAGTAGCACAATTGAAACAGTCGGGATGATAATTTGAAGAGAAGCTATAGCTTACTTTTGACATTCGCTTCTTTTTTTGGTTCTACAAAGCTTGAGCATCCAATACTTTTTGTTTGTGTTTTGAAGCTTTAAAAAAACAGCTTACTTCTCTCTTCACTCTGTTATCAAAACTTTTTGGAGATGATTTATTTTAGGTAGCGGCTATTCCTTCGCACAACGCTTCTCTTTAATTACAAGAAATAAGGGAATTTCATTTTGAGAACTTTGCCTCGATAGACACCCCAAGAGTTTATTAGTGTAACTTTAATTGTTTAACAATTCTGTTGACAACGTTGCTGCAACTTACGTAAGCATATGTTACAGCTGTTTTCAACACCTGAGCGGGCACTTAAGTATTATATGTCACACAAGTAAACCCCCCCCCCCGCCGTTCCCCCCGCTGCACGTCGCTAATGGCTCACTTTAACATAGTGGCTCACACATACACACATGAGGACGGTTCTAATGCAGTTAAGTGCGCAATCAGGGCCACGCTGCGTATACGTAATCTGAAATTTAAGCTGATAGCAAATGAAAACAGCTGACGGCAGCGCTTAAAACACATGGAGTCGAGTGTCGCGTGTTGGTTGCAATGCAAATGTTTCCACAATTTGCTGCAATTGTTTCTTTTTGTATTATGTTGTTGTTGTTGTTTAAAGCTCATTAAATGTAAATGACTCAGCACTTCTCTCCCATCCGCCCACAGGTCGCACACACAATGCCAACTATGGGCTTTATCACATCGGACAACCGGCAACGGCTGGCGTTAAACAGTTCGCCGAGACGGGCAAAACGGAGCTGCTGGACAGCAATGCCGGCGAGCAGCAGCAGCAACAGATGCAGGCACAGAAATCCTCGACAGCAACGGTTGCAGGCACAGCTCCAACAATGGCCGAGCGCAGCGTATTTGATGAGTTCAGCCTGCCGGCCATACAGCTGGGAGCGGGACGGAGCGAGGCGAAAGTGTTTGTGGACAGCAATCACAGCTTGGTATCGCTAATGACGCGCATTGTGCCCTCGCCGGATTGGTTCATAGGCGTCGACTCGTTTGAGGTGTGTTTGCAAACCGAGAAATCAAATGCATTTGAAATCCCAAACACTAAATTCCTTTTTTTTTTTGCAGCTTTGTGTCGGCGGCTCCTGGATTGACACGGTGACCGTTGAATTGGATCCACTTGATGCGGGCACCGACAACGGCTTCACCTTTACCGCACCCAATTGGCCAACAGCGCCGCAGGGCGTCATCTATCGCATCACCTCACGCTATCCGGCCCATCCAGCGGGCAGCTTTTACTATCCAAAGAGCAAGCGGCTGCCGCCGATTGCCACGTTTCAGTTTATCAAGGTAAGTGGAGAAGCACCTGCTGCTGCTGCTGCTGCTGCTGCTGATGGGCTCTTCAAAAAAGCTTAAACAACTTAATTAACTGCAAATTAGCAGTCAAAATTTTGCTGCCCCCGTTAACAGCGCCTAATGACTTTTCATGTGCGTCCTTCAAACCCAAACCCCAACCCAAAAAGAAAAAACAGAAAAAAAAGCAGAAAAAAATCAAAGTGCTAATGAGCCATTAGCATTACAATGGCGTCAAACATGTGTAATGGCGTTGCGTGTGTGCTTGTGGGTGTGTTTGTGTGTGCGCTCCGAGGGACCACAGCATATTCCTGTGGCTGCGTGTTAATGCGCTTTATAAATCAGCTGCTTCAGCAGCTGGCGCTAAGCGGGCGGAAATAAACGCGGGAAAAAATTTTACAACACAAAAAAAAATACAAAAATTACGTTAATTCAATTTAAATGATATGTCTGTCAACAAAAGCTGTGTTGAAATGCAAATAATGAATTTGGCTGCCATCATTAGAATGTTAACTAGACAGTTGTATAATGCGAGGTCAACACTAATTACATGAATTCCAATTCAATTTTTTTAATTTTGCCAAGATTACAATGAGAAATTAAACATATTTAAAACTTCAGCGCTTAACATGAAACATGTTCTATTCAAGAAACTTGAAAATGTGTAATCAATTGGAAATAAAGAAATATAAATATTTTTGAAATGTTTGGAAAATAAACAGTCTTAACATGAGACTGTTTAAGATATAGAAACAGCATATTGTTGGAATGCTTAGAAGAATAACTGATTTAAAGTTCAGAGTACAAAGTGGAACATTTTAGTAAGTGAGAATAGAAAATCGTAGAAGCACTTTTAAATGGTACAGCTTACATTTCAAAAGCTTATATGCTTCCATTCACAAGCGCTTATACGGTAACACTTGCAGCAGATGTAAAGCATTATGTTGAGCACTTCTGTTAAAAAAAAGTGCTAGTCATTGAGAAGATGAGGAAGATGAAGAACAGTGCTGACAGACATATTCCTAATAGAAAGAAGTCTCAAATAAACAAGTTTTGAAGAAAGAAAGAAAAAGAAGTCTGTCAAGCCTATAAAGTGGACTATTTGATTTTAAGGGCACAAGTTTGGGAATGGATATTGAATTTTAACGAAACGGAATTTTTAATTGAATATGCAATGAGAAAGGACTCGAATTGAAACCTAATGATTTCTGACATATATTGAACAAATATTTGTAATGCTTATAGACAAGCCGCACCCTCTGGAATATGCCTTAGAAACTACAATCTTTCACTCAGCCACTAAACTCGACTTATTCCCTAAGGAGCTCACATAGTTTTCCTAGCCACCAATCAATTTCATAATAAATAACCATTTTAATGTTTCGCTCAAAGATTAAATAAATTCCCCCGGCGAGCCGAGGGCTCCTCAATTAAAGGTACACTTGTATTCAATAAATTATTTCTAAATCGCCATTACGTTATCTTAGCCCACACAGTAGAGGCCACATCAGAGAACGTATTTCCATGGGCGCCATTGCATTTGGCCTTAATAAGCGCCAATCCATTAGTTGCCACAAATCGTGAACGTGCACCATTTCAGCACAATGCTAATGCAAAATTTGCCATGGTCTTAACAGAAAAGAAGAAGCAGCGGCAGCAACAGTCACTTAAACCGCCCACGCACACACACAAACACACAAACACACACACGCACATTCACACACAAACAGCGGCTATTCAGGCATTGTAATTATATTGCTGGACGTTGTTCAGAAAGTGCGGCACTTACGCTCACAATGCATAGAACATTGTTGTACACAGAACCTTACGGCCAGTTCCACCCGCAACTCGTACCCCTGCCTACCCCCTACCCACCCCTCATCCACTAGCCATGGGCTGTAGTCGTTGCCGCTCATCAAAATTGCTTTTATGTGCGTCTCTCACATAAAATTTACGCCCAGCTCTGTTGGCAGATGTTTCGACTACGTTTGCATAGTTTACTTGGGGGCTGTTGCTTTAGGTGTGGGCGTGGCACTTACACTGTACGTGTGGTCATTATTCTTTATTTGTTGGCCAGCTTCAGCGCCAGTTGGCCGTCTTCTGTTCTTGGTGTTGCCCTGCCTGCCCGAGCTGTTGTTGTTGTTTTTGTTGCTGTTGTGGTTGTTGTAACGCCTTTTTGACACTACTAATTCTAGTTTTATTTTCTGTGGTTGGGGGCGTGGCATTTGGTTGGCGACGGTGGTGTGAAGGCCCTAAAAATATCTACTCTTTTGTATACCCTTACATTGGGTACACCTGCACTAGCAGCCATTAGAAGTCCAATTAATATAAAAAACTGAGAAAATTATTCAATTTAAAAACTCGTCTTTCGACGGATTCTTCATATGGAACTTTGTTATATAGATATCCCATGTTAATAAGATTTTCCTTATACAACTCGTAAATGTTGAGAAATCTTGATAAACAAGCAAGCATTATATTTAAGAACTTAATTTCTGACCAATTTTTATTATGGTATATGAAATATGAAATGAAAATGGCTACATCAGCTCGGCTATCGATACTGATCAAGAATATGTTTACATATATATATACTATATATATATATAGAATTAAAAAGCTTTTATTGAAAAATCTTACTCTTGTTACTAGAACACAAAAAGGATATTCAAAGTGCGCTAATTGGCGCATTGTCGCATTTATTTAGCTTATATTTGGCCACTTTTGTTTATGGCCAAACGAAATGGAAAGTTATTTACTTAGAATAAATGGTCGTCTGCTTCATTTTATGGCCGAGACATGTGGACCAGGCCAGGAGCTTTAGTTATGCAGGCCCGCCCGCTGTTCGGTGTAATTATGTGTTGATTTGGTTGAGCATTAAATTCTTAAATTTGGTTGAAATGTTAAAGTGAATGCCGGAAATGCTTTGTGTGCCATTTGCCGCATGCCAAAAAGGGCATGAAATCTCGGATTGGAATGGAATGTGTGAGAGTCGAGACCGTGAGTGGAGAGCAGAGAGCTGAGCCTGTGTTGTTTGCCTGTGGATTTGGATCTGGGTCTGTTTTTGTAATCCACAAGGAATTTCACAGTGTTTGTTGCGCCGTGCGGATTATGTGTGGATGTCTGTGTGTGTATGCGTGTGCGTGTGTATTTAAATGCCACAGAAGCAACACGCGGGCTAGAGCCGTGCGCTGTCGACGCATTTGCGAAAAAGGTAGCCCCCGATAAGCTGCGGGCCCAAAGTGTGGCAAAAACAGGGCCAGCAACAACAACAACAACGTGGAAATAACAATGCGAGGAGCTCTCTATATAGAAAATGACAGCAGCCCAAACAAATAAATTAAAATGCGCGACAGCGCGCCAACAAAAGTTTTTTTATTCGCTGTCGCAGACCCAATAGCCAGAGCTACCCCTCGCTACCTTTTAGTCGTAAGCCAGCCCCGGCTCTAGCTCATGTGCACACCTGCCGCATAGTGGTATTCTCTGCTGTGTCTGTGTCAATATTTGCCACAAATTGAAATTAGCAGCGCGTTAGGCGCACCTGTACTCAAACTCACACACACACACACATAGCATACACAGCACACACATATGCCCATACTCACGCAGCTATTCATGCACCTGTTTTGTATTTAGCTCTAAGCATTCGCTTTGCTCATGCCGGGCACATAATCCGCGTAAATTAATATGCTGCACACACACACACATGTGCCCGTGTGTGTGCTCAACATTTGCTTTGCTAAGTCTGAAAACCTTCCATTTTCTATTTTGCAGCTAAGGGAGTACGAGCTGAGCGAAGTATTCAACATTGCCGAGGATGATCGCAAATATGAGACAGTCCAGACGCAAACCCACTTGGATGCCGAGCACAATCACGTGGAGATGAACAACGAGCTCTCCGCAAGCATCGAACGGGAGCGTCAAAGGGAGCGGGAACGGGAGCAGCAGACACCGTTTAATGATGAGAGGCAGCGCATACGCTCACAGCTCCTGGCCAAAATGAATCCCAAGTAAGTAGAGTACAAAAAGTCTGTGCGTTAATTTCCATTTTTTTTAATTTTTAAATGAAATTGTTTAAAAGCTTCTACAAAGAAAACTTTGAGCTAACTTTATGTCTTCGCTCTATATTTGAGACATATAAACTTTAATAAGAACAGCAAAAAAAACAAACAGAGTTTTTCCGTTCGAAAGTGCTCATAAATTTTCCAAATGAAGCCGATCAACATTTGTAGTACTTAGGCCAAAATATGAGTCTCATTGTAACTAACTGCGCTGAGCCTTAATTAATAGCAATTTTGTTCTTTTCTCAAACTAATTTTAATTGACATAAAAATGTATATTTACTTCGTGGCTGTAGCTAAATATAGCCATATATAGTATATTTACTTCGTGGCTGTAGCTAAATATAGCCAAGCACACAGTCGTGAATGCTCAATAATTACAAGAAACTAAAAATAGGCAAATGATAAATTAGCTGGAGCGATAAAATATAATGACAAGGCAGAAACATAAAAGCACACACACGGCGTATACGCAATTTAGTAGTTCCCCAAGCCAACAAGAGTTCAACTCAAAAGCGAGTTCTAAGAGCTTTGACACAGCTTAGTTGCATATAGAAATATATGTATATAGATATGTATAGGTATTTTAAGCAGTGCATTTTTTGTGCCTAGGTGACGCATGCTTTAATGCAATTGGACTCTGGCTATCTATCTGCGTATCCTTGTCAATGTGAGCTAAACATCCATTTGCCATACTTAACATATGCGTCAGTTGTTTGTCTGCGACGTGGAAAACTACTTGCAACACATTTAAAGCAGGCACCAGCTGCAGCAACAACAAACAAAACCAGCTCTCTAGCACACTTCAAAGCACATTACACTTCTCCTGCAAACAGCTTGTGGAGGAGGGGGCGGGGCGTTTGTGTTTGGCCTGAGACACTGACAGAGATCGCGGCACGTAGCTGGGCTAATGCTGCAACTTTAAAAAGCTTTCCCCAAAAGCAAGAAGTAACAGCAAAAGCGGACGAAGAAAACAAACAGAGGCGTGTCGTCGAGAGTAACCGACTAGAAGATGCCCTGTAGCCGGCGAGGGTCTGGCCTCAGCCACAGAGTGTAAAAAATGCCTTCTTGCATAACATTTTTGTTAATTGTCCGATTGTTATTAAATATGCAATGCTTTCAGATAGCTAAGATAGGGGAAGGTCTAAAAAAAGTAAAATATTCTTTATCTGTGTAAAGCGAAAATCCTTAAATCACATTTGATATGTCTGTATGTAATACTTCGAGTTGATATACTTAACCTGCATAAGCTGAAAGTCGATAATTAATGATTGAGGTTAAACAGAAATATATCGATAATATCCAAAAGGAAGAACGATAATATATCGATAATTGAGACCTCATACCCAATAGATCAACTCAGATGGCCTCCATCAGCCTGTTACATACATTTTCATAGGAACATTGTACCCCTCTTCAATCAATTTTCTATGGCTGCAGGGTATACAAATGTGCCAGAAAACTAAAGACTGAAATCCAGCTCGACATAGGACAGTGGGTCTTCTCAACGTGCAGGATACGTTACGCAAACTAAAACTAATCCAGTGCCACGCCCACCTAGCGTGCAACTGGAGTGGATTTTTGGCACCATTGGCACTGGTAACCTGCATATTTAATGACAAGTCCAAAGACCCAGACCCAGAAACAGACCGAACCGAAGCCAGACGATGGGCAGGCAGGAGTTGGTGGCAAACAAAACTGGGGGCAGGCAGGGGGCAGGCAGGGCTTTGAGGCGCGTACGTGTTCGAGTGCCAGCTGGCTAAAGTGCCGTTGGCGATGCGTGGGCGTGAGCTAGAGCGTGGGCGTGGCGTGGGCTGGCCTGGCTTCAACAGCAATTGGCAAGCTGACAAAAGTGCCAAGAGCAATGCCAACTAATGCCAAGCGCCAAAAACCTGCTCGGATAGTGTAATTACTCGCAATCTTATCAAAATGCCGTCGCGTGCCCCTTTTCGGCGTCTATAAAAGCAAAGCACATGCACACACTCACTCGGTCTCAGCAATATGTTCGCACTGGCAGCAACAACCACGCTTATTGCCATGAACAGCGCATGCAACATGCCGCAGCAGCAGCAACAGCAACAGCAGATGCAACGGTTGCAACAAATGCAGCAGCTGCAAATGTTGCAGCAGCGCCAATACAAGCAGCAGTTGCAGCAGCAGCGGAAAAGTAAGCTTTGACCTTTAAGAAATGCATATTCAAATAAGAAATTCATCCCACATTTTGCAGCGCAAGAGCCAAAAGCAAATCCCAAACAAAGTGACGCCACAGTAAATGCTCATAAAAAGTGGTATAAGAAATGCTTCAAAAGACAAAAAACTACAGACCCGCAAGAAATTCCAGAGCATAACTAAAGAACCTGCGACTGAGGAACTAACTTATTCCAATATAAAATATTGGCTTAAAGAAAAACTTCTTTTACAAAAAAATATACTAAAAGTTGGATCAGTTTTAGGTTGGACTGTTCTTTGGCCCTATTAAGGTTATATTTTATAGCATGTAAAAATTTGTGAATTGGACTTAAGCTGCTTCGTCTTCGAGCTGGATAGCTAAGGGTTCGGAACCTGCAGAGCCTTAAACTATGCAACTGCAGCGAAAGAAATTAAATTAAAAAGGTATATGTAAATTTAAAGAACCTGATTAAACCAAAGCTGTCGAACTGGAACCGGAAAACCTGCATCTGAAAATCCTTTACTTAAACAAATAACCTAAAGAAAGTGAAGTGTCTGAAACTACAGAGCTAATGCTCAAACTAGTCTAACAGTCTAAAAAATCGGAGAATGAGAAGCTAATAAATCTAAAAGCCCCAAAGTGTAGATCTAAACAAAAAAGATCTTGTGATACAATAAACCAATCAATGCCTGCCTCCCACTGATATTTAATGAAATAAACAAAGAATTATGAGCTTAAAATCGAATTTTATTTTAATAATAAACACGTTACAAATTTTATTGACCTTGCACAAACATATAAAACAAGTTTCAGAGTAAACTGAATCACTTAAACTGAATCTTAATCGAAAGATATTTTTATCCAAAAGTATTCAAGATAAGGAGTAAAATAATGCATATAGTTAGATATAACTTCAAATGCAACAATTCAAAAGATAAGCCATAAATAATAGGTACACCTAAACTTAACTGGAGTGCATTCAATGAACTCTGTGCTTTAAAACAGCCCAATATCATGACGTCATTACGTTATCAATTACAATACTTAAATAGTTGAATTTAACAAATGAGCCGAGGCCTATTGACAGCTCTGAACTATCTATTAATATCATATCAGGTCTGTGAGATATGCAGCTTGTTCGACTTATAAAAGTAAGGCAAGTGCCCGCCAATGCCAACAGTAGAGTTAACTTCGTCCAGACAAAAACATCAGCAAGACAACAACCATTTCGAGTACAAATAATGTCTGTGCCGCCAGCCACACTTGTGATTATTGGAGCGAGTGCAAACAATGCACAAAGAAGACGACAACAGAAACAACAACCACAACATAGCAGTAAGCCAGATGCCAGATCCATATACAAACGGAAGTTGTTATATCAAAAATTAATGTAATTTGTAGAGTCCAGTGCTCAGCAGCCAGAAGGTAAAGTTCGAGAGCAGTTACCCCAACAACAACAGCAACAACAACAACAACAGCAACAAGCACAGCCAAATGCCAAGTCAAATAGTTGCCAAATAAGTTAAAAGCAAAAAAAACCCAAACATTTGGCAGCTATCTTATCGGTTATCTAGCGACTATTTGTAAGGATTTGTGGCATGAAAATACATTTGCTATGACATAAACATTAGACTATAAATTGACGGGGTGGGGACTGTAAAATTTTAGTTAGACGACACAGCGAAAACGCAGCGGAACGCGAGCGAAAAATTAAATAAATAAAAATGGAAAGCAGAACAACAACAACAATTGAAGAAATTAGCACGGAAATAAATGGCGCCATAGTAATAGAAAGTTTCGAAATAGCAACAGTTGAGACGACGCCAACGCCAGCGAAGCGCGTGCATCACGAACAGCATCATCACAAACATCATCATCATCATCACCACCATCAACATCATGATCAAGGGCAAGGGGCAACGACATTAACCATAACCGATGTTAGCGATGGCTTGGATATTACGGAGACTGAGCAGCCAGAGACTGAACAGCACCACCATCATCATAAAGACAAACAAGCCGAGCCTCAGTTGTCCTTGCCACCACCACTGCCCAAGTCCTCGCCACCCTATCTAACGCCCAGCGATGAACAGGAGCAGTTTGTGTGGATTACTGATTTGGATCCGTCGCCACAGCAGCCAGCATCATTAACTGTAGAGCCAAAGCCGCTGGCAATGCAGACACCACCCACGCCCAGCAGCTCAACCGGCTGTCAACCTCTCCAGACAGCAGCAGCAGCAGCAGCAGACACTGCAGTGACAGCAGCAGCAGCAGCTACTGTAAATCAAACAGCGTTCAGCAGTGAGACTCAACTGCCGCAGCCTGCACCTGCACCTGCACCACCACCAACTGCAACCACCGAGCAGGCTGTGTGGCTAACGGATTTGGATGCGCCACCACAACAGACAGCGTCCTTGGTCACAGTTAAGGAGTTGCCACAACAAGCGCCAGCCGCCAACAACAGCTCTGAGTGGGTGGTGCAGTCGCTGACCGTGGCAGCAACTCCGACAGCAGCAGCAACAGCTCCATCAGTACGCCAAACGGAGCTCAGCATTGAGACTCAACCGATAAAGGCCGCGCCCTTGGCAGAACCTATGGTGCTCGTTGGCGAGGTAACTGCCGACACCATCGATACACGCAGAAAATCCTACAGAGTCAGCATGGATTTGACTGCACCACCACTGCAGGAGCCGAAGAAACGATGCTGTTGCCGGATTTCCTAAGAAAATAAACTTCTTTTTAAACTGAGCTTTTAATAGAGCTTTACTTTAATTAGAACTTTAAGTAACACTTAAGGCTCATCACTTTATCCCTTAAAAAAAAGCTTTCGAATGGAAAGTGCAATGTGTTAAAACGAGAGCGGCATAGTGTGTGCTTTAAAGCTTTTTAAGTTCTAGGCAATTTCAATACTTCGCTTATATTGCACTAGAGCTTAAGCTGCATAATTAAAGCTGTCTAAATTAAAGCTATTAGCTGTCTGTAAATACCATATGGCCTGCTTGAAGCTGTAAAACATTGGAAGAGATGAAGCACATAAATAATAATAAAAAATAAGTTATATAAAAAAAATAAAAATATAAGTTATGATAGAAAAGCAGAGAAATTGCTAGATCTGACACTTATATCAATCGCTGTGGAGGTTTTTTGCATAAACTTTAAAAATCGAATTTTTAATAGTCGATCAAAACGTTAACATTCGATTATTCTGCAATCCTAACATTCCACTGTCTTACCGCATTTCATAGATATGTTAATAAAGATATGTCACAGCGAAAGTGATTGCTTGAAAATTATAGCTTTTAATGCTTGGATACCTTGAATCTAAAATTCCTGCTTAGAGAAAATCTCTTTGATATCCTTTCTGTTCGCAAACAATTCAATATTGAATTGTCTTGAAACCCTATCAAAGCTTCGTCTGCCTATAGAAACACATACAAATTTAAATATTTTCTTAGTATATTTCTCTTCCTTTGAACCGCTTACATTAATTTTACACAGTAGTTTAAAAGATATGTTAATTTACAGGGCTGGGGCATTTTAAACGATACTTAAAATTCAGCTCTTAACTTAGCTGTCTCACTCGCACTACGCTTACTGCAATAAGAGTCACAATATTATTTGGCTTGCTTCTGTATGTTTGGGGCACATTCCTCACGCTGGGGAAGCACAGTCATCGCTTATCGATGACAAAACTGCCTTATCAGCATGTGAACAGTAAGCTTCCTCCTATGCACCCTTATCTAATCTTCGGCCAAACAAAATCACAGTCGCTGACAAAACGTAATTGATAATTAATTAGCTGTGGCCACTCGTGGGCAACTCCAAAAAGTGAATGACCATTCCGATAAAACACTTCACGACCGTCAGTCAACGGTCAGTCAACGGGCGCTGAGCTACACTCGAGGATAGCGCGATGCCGCCGCCAGGACGCGGTTTTGGACCCGGACCAGTGCACCGGCCACCGCCCGGACCCGGCTTTCGGCCACCGCCCGGACCCGGCTTTCGGCCAGGACCCTATGGCCCCGGTCCGCCGCCACCCGGACGCACCAATGTCAATGTAGATGTCAATATTGGAGCACGGCCGCCGCCCATTGGCGTGGGCATTGGCTTTGCACCGCCGCCGCTCGTTATTGGCGCGCCACCAATTGTAATCGGTGCTGCAGGACCACCGCCGCCTGTTGTTGTTGAAACCTACGGACCGCCACGACCCGCAATGGCCACAGCCACTGTCTACACACAGCCGGAAGTCTGTTGTTGTGTTATTCTCTAGACAAAGTGTGCGTGTGATTTGTGTGTAATATCTGTATCTTTATAGCCAAATGAGCATCTGCCATATGTTTTCTCTATCCATATTCTATATATTGTGACTGTGAATAAATTGTTAAGTTTTGTGAGCGCAAACCTGTTGACGATTTCATTGAAGTCCTGAAGAAATTGAATATTAATTGTGTTACCTTTAAATTTATCTAAACTTATCAATGCGACACTTAAAAGAATTCCCCTTGGGACTGAACTATTTAAATAGGACAGTCTTTTGCAGCTGTCACAGGCCATATAACTTGTTCTAGGGTAATTATTTAGCTTCAGTCGATAAGAAATAAAATGTGATTGATAGGTTAAAACTGTGCTAAAACACTTCTATTAAATACAAGATAATGTTATCTTACAGCTGTTAAAGACCGTTAACAGACAATGTCCACAGACATGTAAAAACTTTCCAGAATTCACCAAAAAATGTACAAACTTTTAGTTTGAGACTACTGTGTTTTAGTAACAGATTTAGACTAAGATTCTTTTTCTTTATTTTGCCAAGAATTGTCCAGCAAATTTGCATATAACATGATAGGTTAATTTGGGTAGAAGCCACGCTCTGTCAAATGGACAAATTTTTAATCTTGAAATCACTTTGCATCTATTTTCAGTCGACTGCAGCATTCTCACTTGTTCGCTTTATCGAACAGAGCGTAAAAATAAAACATTATTTAACATTTTTGAACTACTTTAATAACGAATTGCATTAAGCAAATTTTTTGGCAAGAATTTTACTTTAAATTAGGAATTTTTTTGAAAATCAATTGCTGTTATGATTTTCATAAGTAACACAGAACATATAAGCGTTACAAGCTGGATTTCGTATGCCTTAATACAGACTCTGAGACACAGACATATCACAGAGAGATTACACATACGCCATGTTAGCTGCTGCTGTTGTTGCAAGGTGTTTTTCTCGCTGAGCGCCTTTCTTATTTCAGCACGTCAGCTGTAGACAATTTCAATTTAAATTTGCCTTTTGCAGTTCGCCCGGAATAGGGCCGACGCGGAAGAGCAGGCCGGGCCCAGGCCAGAGGTGGAAGCAACATTTGCTGTGCCGCCGTCGGTTTCCTTCCTTCCTTCCTTCCTGGCCGACTTCCGTGTTTTGTTTCCTGCACTTTTCGTTTATTTGCATACACATGCCGCGTATATGCCGTGCAAAATCGCGCAAATAATAATGAAAAAAGAAATCAAGCGAATGGTAGCGTGGAGTAGGAGCGGGAGCGGGAGCGGGAGCGGGAGCGGGGCGGGACCAGGTTACGGGAAATACAGGGCCAAGTAAATTGGCGAAAATATTGAAAACGTGTAGCGCAAGACTAAAAAGTCCAAACGAGTCGACAGACTTAAAAGCCTCAAAAGCGTCGAAAGTGAGAGGAAAATGTGTGGAAAGGCGTGTGGAAAACACAGTCGCCAGAGGCTGCAGCTGGCTCTGCCGACTGCCGGCTGCGTGGGTAAAGTAATGAAGAAAATTTCCCAAATTGAAATTACAAACATTCCTTTTTTTCTCGAAAGTAAGAAATTTGTCCCAACAAGCACACACAGTATACAGTGTGTGCACATGTGCGTGTGTGTGTTGAACGGCAGTTATTAGCAACAATTTGTGTTGATCATATTTACGGCAATTACCGTTAGACGAGCGCATCAAACTGTAGCAAGTAAATGTTATTTCATGCGCAATTTGTGCCCGTGTACAGTGGCTCAAAATCACATTTACATTGCACTCAAATGGAAGAACTGTTAACAGCACGTAATACTATTATGCTGACATTCAACTGCTCTATAATGACCCCATAAGCAGTTAAACACAATCCGTAAATAGGTTAACTAAAAATGGATTTCAACTAAGAAAAAAACTTAAACTGTGCAATAAATTAACTGTTAGAAGTTGAATTTAGCTATTTATTAATAGTGGAATGCAAATTTTAGTTAACTTATGTCTATTAACGATCTGTCTCTGTTGTCTGTTAACAGTCTGCAGCTGTTATATATCAACAGTCTGCTATCTTTTCACAGTATGTCGATCTTGACTGTCAACAATCTTTAGCATTTGTCTGAAATCGGTCTGTTGTCTTTTGCAATTGTTGTCTTTTAGCAATTTGAAGTCTATTTTACCTGTCTGCTATCTTTTAAAAGCTTGTAGATGTCGTCTGTTAACCGTCTGTAGCTGCTGTCCTTTTAACAGTCTGCAGGTGTTGTCTGTTAGTCGTCTGTTATATGTCAACAGTCTGCTATCATAGTCGATGTTGATGTGGTCTGTTAACAACAACAATCTTCAGCTGTTGTCTATTAGCATATTGCAGATGGTATTTAGAAACAGTCTGCTATCTTTTAACAGTCTGTAGGTGTTGTGTTATAGGTCTGTAGCTGTTAAGTGTCAACCGTCTGCTATCTGTTAACAGTATGTCAATGTTAAAGTTATCTGTTAGCAGACATATATATGAACAATTTTATGACAACTGCTATCTGTTAACAGCCTTTAGTTGTTGTCTCTTAACAGATTGTATCTATTGTGTTGACATTCTGTAGTAGCTCTCTGATAGCACATTGTCGTTTTCGTCTCTTAACAGATTGTAGCTTTTGTGTTGGCAGTCTGTAGCTGCTCTCTGTTAACACGCTGTACTTTTTGTCTCTTAACAGTTTAAAGCGCTTGTCTCTCACTACAAAATATTTACATTTGTTCTTTAAGACAATGCACTAACTCTTTTCTAATAAAAAAAACTTAATATTTTTGATATTATTATATTATTTTATATAGAAATTAATTTAATATAATATATAATAACATTATTTTATAAAGTCAATAATTCGATTGCTAAAATTGCATTGATATGTTATTTCCTTTAAAAATATGTATGTATAAATATATATAAATATCTACGAAATTAATTAATTTAATTTCTCATTTTTGTTTCGCACCCACAGCTACAACAACAGCCAACAGCCGGGCGGTGTGGTAAATGTGGTGCCCAAGAATGATAAGCATGCGCTGATGCAGAGCATTGCCAGCAGTTACCGGCGCACCGATGCGGCCAATAACAACATAACGAGCTACCCGGCAAAGGCCAAAGGCTCTGCCACTGCCACTGCCACTGCCTCAGCCTCAGCCGCCGTCTCGGGCAGGGGAACGGGCACGGGCACGGGCTCATCACGACGTCGCGCTTCGTTGGCGGCGTCGAAACGGCGTCGCGACTGTCGCGTCGGCCACTGGTCCGAGTGGACGGCCTGCAGCAAGAGCTGTGGCATTGGTGAGATGCATCGATATCGCAAAGTCATCAAGCATGGCAAGCGCGGAGGGCGACCCTGCCCGGCGCTGCAGCAGTCCAAATGGTGCGGCACCGAGCGCAACTGTCACGGGCCGCAGAGCTATTTTAATTGGTAAGTGGACCCGCCCGCCGTGGCACCCACCCGCCCAGCTGCTCAATATCGACTGTTGTAGTCAAATATGCATTTAATTTCTCCAATAATGACTGCAGGTCCGATTCAGACACATGAACGCGCTATGCTGCAGCAACCGGCCATATATAAATATAATTTTAATTTAAGGCGTAAGAATTGCTTTTTGTGGACAACAGTAGAGAGAGTGACACGAGAAATCCCGCAGCGTAGAGACCAGAGACGGCAGAGACAACAATCCCAAACCAACTGCTGAGCGATTTTAATTTAAATTTAGATTACGATACGAAATTCACAAAGAAATTGATTTTAAAATTGCACGCAAATGCTGACAGTAACATTTTCGAGATATATATAAAAGAAAATCATGAAAATTGCATATGAAACCGAAGACTACTGACAATATTTAAAACAAAAAGGATTTAAAAACAAATAAGGAAACACACACATTTGGCTAAAAAAAAGAAAAAAAGATACAAAAACCAACAAAAAAAAAACCCAAAAATTTGTCTTAAGTTTTTTTAATTGAGTTGCTTAAGCTAATTTTATTGTATAAATCAAGCAAAACTTTCAACATATGTGTCATATATATATATATATATATATATATATATATATATATATATATATATATATATATAGAAAACCAAAAACGTAAAACCAAAAAAAAATCTTTATAGTAGACGTACAAATTTAAGATGCAAAGCGACTTATGCGAGAGCGGTAAGTAAATATTTTAATTATAATTATTATTTTAAATACATTTTATTGCTTAAAATTTCAATTTTCATTTACCAAAAATCAAACACAAGTTTTAAAATATTTTAATATATATTTTTTTTTGCTATTTGATTTTATTTTGACAGCCATTTATGCAACCGCGCTCGCATATCTAAGTATATTAACTAAATCAAACCAAATAAAAAAAAAAAAAAACAAACAAAACAAAAACAAAGCGTGAACATTTGCGTAACCAAACAAGGAAAAAACAAAAATCACACACACACCTTCACACTCTATAGGTATATGTGTGTGTGTGTGTGCAACAGCAATTAAGCTAACATTAGATGTAAACTAAGTTAATTAAACTCTAACAGAATGCAATAAAAGTAAAACAACAACTGCAGTCGATTAAAATCTAGTTTTCAATAATACCTAACAAGAAGCTCAGTATGGCTACCGAACCAAACCACAAACAGTTTGAGAGCCAAAACTTGAAAGGCACACAAACAAGACCAAACTATTTGTGTGCACACAACAGTTTGCAAGCCTTGCAAGTCAAACGGCAAAAGTTCAGTTTGAGTTTCAATAGCAAAATAATAGTTTGACAGCCACATTGATTGACAAACAGTCTATGCGGCACAACCTAGGCAATATGCTGTATTTCAATCTCAAGTGCAAAGGCCAATGGTAGATAGTTTAACAGCAACTGAGCTGCAGTAGCTGGCAAATATAACTGACCAAACATTTGACAGTTAGAGAGGCACACCTTAATATAACTGTTTAACAGTTTGAGAGTCACATAAAGCTTTGAAATGTACAGTTTGTGTGTGGCTGAAGCAATTGCCTTGATGTGCAAGAAAATGCTTGAGAGCAGTTTGAGGCGCATTGCTAGACCCAGAGAATAAAATGTAAACTAGAAAATATTTAAATATCAGTTCAGAAACAGTTGGAGAGCCACGCACAGCATAACAGTTATGAAGGCACAGCTAGAGGCATAGTTTTGGCTGCAAATTGAATGTAAAATAAATCAATCAAATGCAAATTACACATAAAATATGGAAATTATGTAATAAATAAAAACGACAGCAGCAACAGCAAAAAACACCATTTTGTAAAATACCACCAACAATTCGAACAAAGCAACAGCAGCAACAACAACAGCCAATAAAGCCAATGCATCGCAAACTGTGCTCTGTTTTCAAAGTGCTCTTGTTTGATATCGCTTTTGACGCCATTTTAGGAGCGCCGGCAAAATCAGCTTTAGACCGCCCGCCAGCATTATGCACAGTCCAGCAAAGGCGAACGGCACCACATACCCGCCCGTTTTGTCGAGCAGCAAACCACCCAAAGTAGTGCCAATGAATACGCCCAGGCCCATGGCCAGAGCGGTAATGCCAAAGGCGTTCGTCAGCTTCGAGAGCCCCAAATAGCGCACATAGATGAGAGCGCGCAGCGTGGCATAGACAGCTGCAAGTGTACGGAAATAAAGGGGAGGTGGTAAGTATGTTAACTAACTCTAATACTCTGTTCACTAACGGGAAAAATCAAGTAAGAGTCCACTAGCGGGGACTCAGAACCCAGCGTCGAAAGTTCTTCTCCTGGCCCAACTTAATGGGAAACGCTTTCTTAAATAGCTTCGGTGCTTATTGTCCGATCGTGCTTAAATGTTCCTGAATATGGCGTACAATTGCTTGTTTTGCCCAATAAGGAAATGCCAAGAGAGCTATGCAAAAAGTGAAATACACCTTTGTATGCTATAAAAGAGTCTATATATTAATTTTGGCGACCTTAGCTCATATAAGTTCTGAGAAATGCTCAAAAAACAGGAGTTCGACATAGATTTTTTTCGATTTCCTGAAAAGGGGCGGTCATCAAACTTCTGTCCGATGATCATTTAAAGAGAAGAAAGGAGACAGACTGTGGAAAATTGATTTTTTTCACCCAGTTTAAAGGTTAGAGTTTAAGAGTCAGCGATCTTCGCCTCACACTTTTTTCACACTCATCCCAGCTGTTGTAAACAGAGTACTGCACAGTCGGTCGCAACCGACTTGTCAAGGCCAGATCAACCCACCTGGCGCAATGCCATAGCACATTCCATAGACCATCTGAAACCAGATCAAATCGGTGCCGAAGAAAGCGCTGATAAAGACCATGATGCCGCCGAGCAACATGCCACCGCCACAGATATAGTTCGTCCAGCTCCTCAGCTTGTAGGCTATAAATCCGCACAGGATACGCGTTACGAAATTGGAAGCACCGATGGCTGGGCCAATCATCCGGGCATACTCAGCCGGTATGCTGGTGCGCATCTTGGAGTAGAGAAAGGGTATATTGAAGCCCATCGGATAGAAGAAGGCGGAGGCCAATAGGATGCGGAACTCAAAGCTCTTCAGCAGATGTACATCGAACAGACGATTCATGCCCTTCATTACCTTCGTATGGAGCCATCCACGTTTCCTTGGCTTGCGCGGCTTTTTGCGCCGATGTGGCTGCGGGGCGGTGGCAAAGGTGTGTTTTGGTGAGAGGGGACGCAGCCGCACATCGGAACCGGAACCCGTCCCCGACAAATTGCTGCTACTGTCATAGTTGTGTATATTGTGCAGGCCATAGGCAGCTCTTTGCAGCTGAAGAAAAAAGGGAAAAATATATATATATATATCAGACAGACTCGCAGTGAGCCGATGATTGGGCTGTGGCGCACTCACATGGGTTTGGGTGCCAACCAGTTCCAGTTCCTTGCCATCGAACTGCTCCTTGTGGTGCGGCTCCTCATAGTCAATGGGTCCCGTGTAGAACAGATCATCGCGCTGCAGGGGATCCGGTCGCACTACATAATTGCGCTCGGAGCGCTCGGAGGCAGTCGTCTCCTCTTTAAGCTTCGTTTTTGGACAGCAAGGACAGCAAAATTGGATGCAGCGTCGCAGCTTGCCCTGCTTTTTACTGGGCGGCTCATAAGTCTCGATCACGTTGTGAGATCTCTTGGCGGAGAGATCATCGCCGAGAAAATTGTGCACATAGAAATTGCCATAATACTCGTTCGAACTGGTGCTGCTCAAGGGATCCGCTTGATGCACTACGCCCACAGGCGATGGTGCCACCTCCAAATAGGCAATCGCCACAAATAGTAAAAGACACAAGAGAATTACCTGAATGCGTATGGTATTCCGCCAGCCCATGTTTTGGACCAGAATATTGTTGGTAATGGAAAAAATTAATATGCCAGCGCCGGCACCCGAACAAGAGAATCCGCTGGCAATGGGCCGATACCGCTCGAAATAGAAACCAATGATGAGCTGTGAGCTCACCCAGATCATGCTCAGTCCGGGTCCAGCTGCGGCGACTGCGGCCTTTGTAGTTGGGGGTTACTCCATGCAGCACGAAATCGATACTTACCAATTATGCTGTAAAAGAAGATCACCGCACTCAAACTCGGACCAAAGCTGGCCGCCAGCATGGCCAGGGCTGAGATGATGACGCCACCCAATGCCACTGGCCGAAAGCCATAGATGTTGATCAGCGCGCTGGAGAAGGCGCCGCCAAAAAAATAGCATCCAATTTGTACGCTGCCCACCAGCACCACCTGGCCGTTGCTCACACTGAACTCGTTGGCCATGTGGGGCAGCAATATGCCAATGGTGAAGACGATGCCATCGACAATCAGTTGTGCTATAAAGCTTAGGATCAGCACCACCCAGCCATAGCCACCGTCCGGCGGTATGGCCATATAGATCTATGGGCGGGATTTAAGGGCGGTATCATTAGTCGTGATTGATTAGCCTGCTCCACCCACTCACTTACGAAGGCCAAGCCGGAGGCCAGCCTTAAGTTCGGCGGCAGATTGCGCTGCTGAAAATCGTTTGGGTCCAGGTCCACCACCTCGCCTTCGGTCACAATGATCGTCCCGCTGCTTGAGTACTTAATGCTGCTGGTCTCGGGGGTCCGAGCTCTATCCGATTCTTCCGATTGCGGTATATCCGTGAAATCGCTTGTTGCCGTTATATTTGATTGTCGCATATAAGAGCTAGCGGTTTTTGGACCAAGAATCGAGTCATCCGATTCGTCTGCAGCCGGATTTGGCTTAGCATGTCCTAGTTGCATGGCAGGTTTGTATAATATTAGTTAGGTAAAAAAGGACCTAGCAAAATTTTTCAATTTTAATGTAATGTAAGCAATGTAATGTAAAGTAAAATATTCTTGATCTGTTTTTACCATACTTGAGGGTAAATACCAAATTTGGTGTATCTAGCTCTCTAAATCTTCGAGTTATGCTTAAGAGCCCAAGTCTCAAAATGGTGCAATATCAACAAAATTGATTAGCTTATTATGCGTGTAACATACGAATATATATATATTGTTATTAAAGTCTTTTGGGGGAGTCAATACCATGTCAAAGCTTTCGCTCCTGGTAACAATTTCCACCGTTAGAAACTTTACCCGATATTTAAATCTAGAACGTACTTTTTTTGAATACCTTAGTCTTCTTGGTGGTTAGCGGCTCGTCCTGATCGTAATTGTCGGAACTGGTGGACTTCTTTGAACTCTTGCGGCCATGCCTTTTGTTGAAAAGCACAGTAGTTGGCAATTTGTGCGGCACTTCAGATCCAGTTGGTTTTAAGGAAGATTTAGGGTCGGCTACAGACACTGTGGGTACTGCAGTTCGCTTTGCCGCCCTCGTTCCACTCAGGTACACCGGATCGGTATTCACCTGCGCATCCTTCATTTCACGCGGCCCCAAAGGTGCTGCCAGCAGGATAAGCGGCATTGGCAGTGCCTCAGCAGGCTGCCGCTCGCCAACAACGGTGCGACCAGTCGCTGTTGACGCCACATCCGAGTGCTCCAGCCCTTGGGCAGCCGTCCGTGCCTGAGACGTGCTCTCGCACTCATCCTCTGGCGTTGCATTTCGGCGCTCATCCAGTGGCAGCGGCGGCGTCGACGGCGGCGTCGACGGCGGCGTTCGACTGTGTGTGCACAATTGGCGCTTACTTGGTGGTTCACTGGCACCACTAAGACACACTCACCTGCCCTGGCTACGTTTTCTGCTCAATTTTGATTCGGAGCTAGCTGACATTTTTTTCAAATATCTCTGCGTGGCTGTCGCACCCAAGCCAGGTCTTAATGTCAATGGCAGCGCCTGAACTAACAGCACGGGACAGCCGTGAGGCAGCATTCAGAGCAGTCACAGTGAGCGCATCCTTGTCTCAGCCCTGGCGTCCTGGCGTGCCGGCGTCTACGTGCCGCCAGCCAAAAGTGTCCTCGCTGCGATATGAGAAATTCCTGGCTACAGACCGCGATGCTAACACTGACGTGTGCCACTCCCACAACCGCCCCTGCAGCTGTTGCGATAGACAGACAGTCCCCAACATTTACTTCCGCACCCGCATTCCTGCAGCCTTACGCTCCGGTTGCAAGTTGCAAGTTGCTTTTACTGCAACTGTTACTTTTGCTATTTCCCATTCCAGTTGCTGTTTATTTTGGCCCAACGAAATTGCATCAGTGCAATTTCATTGATTGCAAGTAAATGAAATCATTCCAATGTCCCGCACACGACTCCCTCTCTTCTGAAGCCTGCCCCACGCCCTCCGCTCCGCCAGGGTCTAGTGTACATGCTCGTCTGGGGGAAGTGGCAAGTGCATTTGTGCTTTATGCGAATTTTGAGCACTGAGTTGCAGTTACTTAATTTACAGCATTATTTATTCAAATGGCAAGAGAGCACCTTAATGGGCACATACTGAGGGACTCTCATTGGCCGCCTCACGAATACGTTGCTATATTATTCTCTCATATAACATATTCTGCAGCATCGTATATTTACTTAATATTTAAACTTATTTTAAAGAAAAATTGCTCTAATGCTTGCTTCATGTTGTAAGTCGAAGTCGAAATATAATATTTTTGTGCTCTTAGTTCATCTCTATTTAACTTAGGCCATTTCACAAGTCGTGCGTTAAGCTATTTCATCATAAAGAAATGATACAGATCGCAATTCAATCGGGCGATAACTTACATGCCAAGAAGTTATTTATATCGAGAGTAGCTTAAATTAAAGTCAAACATAACAAATATATAATACAATATATCCCTACACCATAAGGAATTGCTAAAAGGGGTATATTGCTTGTGTGTAAATTAATGCAACAAACAGATGGAAGCATCTTCGAACCCATATAGTATATATTTTTGCGATGATCTGCCGCCTGTCCGTTCTCTATAGTTCGAGACTTTATATATATATATATAATTTATATACACACTCTTTTGTACAATAGGCGAAACGAGTTTTTCATTAATTTGTTCGATATGTTCTCCCAATTTCATAATATCGATAATTATCGATTTTAAGAGAAGGTTTTGTAAGCATAACTCGTGGATTATAAGAATTAGATACAACAAACCTGGTATATATAGAACATGCAGAACGAATTTTTCATTTTTCTTATCATTTTTCAAAATATCGATAAATATCGAGCTTACGATATTGTATTTTAAGCATAACTCTAAGATAATAAGAGCTAGATACCACAAACCGGGTATGTAGAATCCCAGAATCAGGGAATTAAAGAGCTGGTTAAAACAAAAATTCTTGTTTTGTCTCAACTATTTGAAATTTATGCACGATATTAATATATAATATTATTGTAAATAAACTTAAAATAAATTTTTGTTGGCTAATTCAATGCAAAGAGTTGTATTTCGGGTAGTTAGCTCATGTATAAGGAATGGTGGGCTCCACCAAATGGTTTTTTCTTGTTTTTTTTTTTATTAGCCGAAAGCTGGCTGTAAGCCAACGAATCGAATTCTCGCTTTAATGGCAGCTGCTAAGCTGGCTCCAAGGCTCGACACGACAATACAAGAAAAAATAAACAGAAATAACAAAATAGAAATCAAGAAAAATAGTCGAGAGAACTGTGTTCGGGCTCGGCAAAACAGCCTCATGCATTTTTTTGGTTTGCTGCGCACATCAAAAAAAAAGAAGGAAGAAAAAAACAAAACAAATAAAATAAAGCCAAACAAAAACAGCGGGCGAAAGGTTTAAAAAAATCCAATAAGTATACGCCACGTTGTACGCGCTGCTTGAACAGTTAACAGGCACGGCCAGTTTTCGCTTTTACACCCCACTCCAGTCCCTCTGCCCAGCTCATGCAAAATATGCATGAGTGCAGGCCCATAAAATTGGGTCAATTGCTGTTAACAATTTGGCGGCGCAATCTTTTGCCCGTTTCGATTTCAAGGCAGCTGCCCAGGGCCCAATTGGGCTGCCAAAAAAAAACGCAAAAATTGCAGCTAGCTGTTAAAAAAAACTGGCACATTCCAAGCCTTTTGAAAAAACAATTTCGCATAGAGTAGTTGTTGGGCAAACGAAAAATCGTGCAAATTCAGCGCTGCACCCGGGCACCCGGGCACTTGGCCCGGAATGCCGCTGCCAACGTGGCCAACGGGCAGGAGACTGTTGGCCCGCGGGCACAAAATGCCCACTCACTAATTAATTAGTGCGTTTTGTTTATTGTTTGCTGTTGAAACTTTTGCCTCGGCCTTTTGCTGGGAAGCCTTGCCCTCTAACTATGAAGGACCCGCCGCGAAATTGTGAATCAACTTTTGAATGCATTCCAAATACCAAGTTGAGTTTTATACTTAAGTGCTGTATTCTATTTTTTCTTTTTTGTTTTCCACTATTTGTTGAGCTCTACAAAATGCCGCCAAAATTTCACTAGAACTTAAAGTGTAAAGTGTCAATAGGAAGGCGCCTTATTTAAAAAAGGGAGCTGCCTTTCCGCTGTTCTTAGAATTTTCCGACTCCATTCTTAAAGATTCTATGGAAATGGCTTTTATTTATTAATTTCACCCATTCTTGTTACTCAAATTTAATTTTCTGCCAAGTAAGAAACTTCTAGTTCTAGTTTAAAAAACAATAAATTCCTGAACTGTATGAGCAGAACGAGTTTCGATAAGCATTGATAAAAATCGATTCGTGGTCTTGGTATGCAGGTTCATATGCTGTATATAGATTAGGAATATTTCACTTTTTGTATACCTTTTCCGCAGTCACCCGAAATTAACAAAAAAAAAAACACTCTTTAACCTGGGCCAGGGTATCTCCTGGACGAACACTCCCGACTAGAACATTCCTGCTTGTTTCTGCATATTCGAATTTGCTACAATCCTTAGCTTGCTGGGTTAAATTTGTCAGTCTGTAATAAGTATATTGATTTTCACAAAAGACAATCAGTAAACATTTGGGCTCCGTCCGGCATTTATGTGCTCAAACCAAATTTTTTTTTGTATTTTTAATTTTGATGATGAGTTCTAAAAATTTAGCCAACTACACAACACATATTTGTAAAGAGCTGGTGCAGCCATGCCGGTGTATGAGGCCAATGGGTTACCTGGCTGCCCGTTGCATGGGAAGTTTCAAGTGCGACAAGGCGACTGTAACTGTAAAGAAGACATGTATACCGGTTGAGAAAATACAGCCAGAATACTATAAACAGCGCAAGCCCTGCAAGCCAGATACGGAGCTAAGGGCAAATCCCAGTTTGGGATACCCGCGATGCGATATACCCTACAATCCGACGTGTATGGGGCTGTGTTTCAACAAGCCCCGTCTCGATACGCGCCTGTACAAGCCCAGCAAGAGTCTCCATCGTCCCTTCCAGGTCAACTGGATAGAATGTGTGCTGGAGAGGAAGCGTGCCAAGCGATGCGCGGGCAAAATAATGCTCCCGGAGATCAAGCGCCGCAAGATACAGAAGCCATATTGTCCCCGATGTGTGATCCCAAAGTGCTCGACAATGAAGCCGATGCCGTGCAAGCCCTTTAAGCCAGCACTTCCTACATCGGAGGAGCGCTGTATTAAATTCCCACTATGCGAGTGCCCTAAGGGCAGAGAAAGGACCCGCTGCAAGATCAATATGAAAGTGCAGACAACCTGCAAGCGACTGCGCACACGCTATCCCAGTTTCTCAGAGTGTGATGCTGCCGTGAATGTGGCATTAATTAACGAGTGCTACAGTCCACCATCCATATGCGAGATGTGGCGATCATTCAAGAGTCGTTATAGCGGATAACTAAGAACTCATTTAGAACTTTTGGGACTGTGGCTTTTCGTATGCAACATTATATCGTTCGAAACCTTTTCAATCTAAAATTAGGACTACAGAAAAAAAAGGGCATTTGAGCGCTAACAACCACATTTTTCATTCCAATTAGACTACATTTTTCTGGAAATATCGACCCAAATCGCTCGAATCTTAAACATCAAATGGTTGTAAAAACAAGCAAGTAAACAAACCTAAATTTTATCCGATGAATCACGTTTTAACACGTGTACAATTTCAAAAAATTAAAAATAAACATATTAATCCGATATATAAATTCAATTTTACGTCATTAAATCTTAACGAAAAAATTTAAGTTTCAGTTTGTGTTCGATTCTGTACCTTCTAGGTTTTTTTTTTGGTTTTTGTTTATTTGTTAACATAGAGGCCTTGAGATTATTGTCAGATTTGTGTCAGACTAACATAGGTGGTGTGCCAAGGCTTTTTTTTTTGATATTCGAAATCAGGCGTTTGGCATGAAACAACACTAAATTTACAGTTTGCTTTCGAAAATATGAATAATTTACGTAGCTTAAAAATATCATCGCAAGTCAAGAGCTGTGCCAGGCTTGCACAGCCAATCCTTTGGTACTCGAGTGAAAATTCCGAAAGGATCAAGATGTCCGCTGAATTGCTCAAGGAGAAGTTGCGTCAGAAGTTACGGCGCGAGACCATGGTGCGCACGCCCTGCTATTTAAGGCTGCGACGATCCGAATATAAGTGTCTGGCCTATCAAGAAATAGTGCCAGATCCCTGTCACCCGGAACCGTGCGCCGTACCTATGGATGTGAAGGGATATAAGCCGACGGACAAATTAAAAATAAATTATCAAAGGACTTGGTGCGAGTTCAAGCCGGCACCGAGACGTAAGCCAAAAGTGCGAAGAATCTATCCGGAACTTGAGCGTCGTAATGCAAAAGCATTCCGGGGTAAGCTCTGCACCGCTTGCGAGCCTGAAGATTGTGAACTGCCGAAAAGCCCTCGAGCCCCGCCACCCAGACTTTTTCCGGTTAAAACACTGCCCTGGCCCTGCTGCAAGTTTCGTAGTGTCACATGTCGATCTAGCAAACCGGATGGCAAATGCTACCCTGGTCGCTTGCCCTCCTGCTGTGTGAAGCGCCAGACGCCGTATCTCAGCTTTTCCGAGTGCAAGAAATTTGAGCTGCCGCCACCAGTCACTGTCTGCGAATGCGACCAGAAACCGAGCGTATGTGATATGTGGCACTTTTATCGGACTAAGCGTTAATCCCACATGTAGGGAGCTAACCCACGGAAACGCTTGTTATTATCCATATTGACAGGTCAAACTAAATTACTTACTTTGGCCAAACAAATTCAAAATTTTTAAAATATAATTTACTTGCCTAGCAACAACATAAAATCAATTATGACAAGTATTTGATCTCTACCGGGACTGCAAATGTATCAGAAGTCAGCTTCTCGGCTTTGTAAATGAACAATATGCTTCCCCCAAATTATATAAAAATGTGATCAGGCTTCACTCCAGAATTTTCAGCTGTTTCAATGTGTATTTATTTGAAGCGTTCCAACAAATGGAATGAGCTCAAGCTGTTGCTGGAGCCAGTGCATCGTAACTATTCTGTAGTCCAGATAGTTAAATGACTGCAAATGCCGACTAAGCAATGCGCATTGTAACTTTTCCCTGCGACTTTTTACTATTTAACATGAACTGTGCAGCAGTTCCAGAAGCTTTAAGCTATCACTGTTTTTCTACTAGGATCTGGATACTCCAGATAGTTACGAGAAGGAATGTGCGTTGTAACTTAATACTGTGGTTTTAAGTATATAACATCAACTATGCAGCAGCAAGTTCCAGAAGCATTGAGCTTTCGCTGTATATTAACTAGTCCAATTACTGTATATTCCAGAAAGTTTAGTGATAGCTTAAGCAGACTGAGAAATGTGCATTGTAACTCCTCTGCGACATTCAAAAATGTAACATGCAGTTTGCCGAAGAAACTGAGCTCAAAGCTTTGGCTCGGCTAAAAGCTTCTGGTTATTTTATTAGTAAAAGTGTTCTTGCGAGAGGCATGTTTCAGATACATTGCACTTTTAAGTATATAAACTCAGATATATATATAGTATATATTTAATTGCTAATTCTGCTAATTCCTGTTACTTTGCTGCCTATGTGTTGCTCATAGCACTACCGTCAACTAAAATCAAGTGCAATTTGAAGTTGATGTTAATGGTGGTAGTGTTGGTTGATTCCGAGTTGCCACTTTAATCGAATAGGATGCCGCATCTAACATCCGTTTGTCAGCTACTTTTGCTTTATGGGACGCTTCTCGAAATGCTGAAGTGTACTTCTGCGCCTGGTGGCATTCCTAAAAGGGATTTGCATGCCACTGAGATGTTTATCGCAAATTGTTGCCCTCAACACCAGCACTCTCGTCGTCGTCGTCGTCGTCTGGGCGCACAAATGTCAACAGCACAAAGCGCTGACGTTTACACTGAAAGTCACTTTGGATGCCAGACAACAGCAGCAGGAGCAGCATGCAGCTGCAGCTATGGCGTCCCGGCTAATGAAAAGCGCCAACAAAAATGCAATGCATTTTTATTTTCACTTAATTTTTATTTGAGTTTTTTATTTAAATGCAAATGTTTAGCCTGCGAAGTGCACAGTTGTTTCGGCCATGTTTAATTGCTACTGACTTGGCATTGACATGAAGCTGGCTGGCTGGCTGCCTCCAAGCGCGTTGCCACTCTGCGTATCCTGAAGCTCACTTGTAAATTTGGCAAACATGTCTGCTTGTTGTTTTTGCTGTTGCCTTGGTGTCGTTGTTGTTGCTCTGTTGTTCAGTTTGTTCGGTTGTTGGGCAAAAGTATGCCCCAGAGTGACATTTCGCACAAATGAAATGTATGGCTGAAAACTTGTCTATTTGGGCCCAAGCAAATAATTTTATTATGAAACTTTTTTATGCATGTTTGCCTAGCCGTTTTGCCCCTCCATCTACTAGCTGTGGCACTTCCGAGCCAACTGAGTTGTGCTCTGTGTGTCACACAAGTCACCACCCAAAGCAAAATGAGGCTTTACGACAGCAAAGGGGCAGCGACAGGGTTGGGCAGTCGTGTGTGGGCTGTCTAGCTAGAAGATATGTCTAAAAGCTATCCACAAATTGTGCATCTCCAAAATATGCGCTCTCCACAACGGAATGGAAATACGGTCACACTGATACTTAGTGAACATTATTAACCGAATGTACGACATTAATGCAGAGCAGTCCGTTAGTATTTTTTTAATTAAGCTGACAAATATTTCAGCGGACACACTGATGTCTACAGAAGAGTTGTAGATAACACTAGAAATATGGGCACACTGTCAACACTTCACATAGTAACTTTGAGTAATTTAAGTAACATCAAATTTAAGTACCTTTAAATTTAGGCTGTCAGAAAAAAAAATAAAATAAAAACGAAAATATGCCCGCAGCGAAGAGTCAACTCTGTTGCCGTACAATTAGCTGGGGACCTTAATTGCAGCTGCACTTTAAATGCAGTCGAGGTCTTTGCCGTTATTACCTGCCAGCCGTTAGCCATTTGTTGCTATTTGCAGTTTGCAGCTTGCAGTTTTGTTGGTTGCAGTTTAGCCTTTAAGCTGGGCTCCAGCTCGCAGCGGTCTCCAGCAGTCAGCGAACTGAACTGAACTGCACCCACATAACCATAAACGTAAAATGCCACTTTCCCTTCTTCCATTTTGTATGCCCCTGCGGTGGGCATTACAATTTGGTCAGGCAATTTGTGACGCATAGAAGAAGGCATATCCGATTGGGTCTTATCCGTCAGTACTGTTGGCCATATCGGAAGACTTTGTGATTTAGCTGTCATGGTAATTATCATTCGTAAATTGAGTTCTTGTTTAAAAGACGTTTTTGTTCTTCCAGATTGTTCACCAAGTTCCTTACACAAATCTTATCAATTTCGTACCAAATATAAGTATGATACGAGAATACGAGTATAGTTAGAATTGGTAGAGAATATATTTTTGTTTTTCCTGCATTTGCATTTTCAAGCCACAGGAGCACAAGGGTATTTAAGCTTCGTCATGCTTAAATTCGTCTTGTTCTTTTTTTTTTAATTTCTGTTGTTGTTTTAGATGGCTACACTTTATACACTTTGTTGAGTCTGGTTCGTGGTCCGACACTAAATGCCTGCCAGCTTGGCCATCGTTGTTGCTGGACTGTTAATATTATTTTATAATTTCTTTTATTGCTGCTATATATGGCCTCTGGAATGGCAGTCATATTGTTTAAACACAGCCCCCACCCAAGTGCCAACTGTTTAACAAATGCAGCCATTGCCATAAATATTGTAAGTGGCGGCTGTGGAGCGATTTAACAATGTTAAGTTCATTTATGCAGCTGTGATGGACGGAGCACATTTAATGTAGATGGGGTGTAGGGAGGCACATTTAAGAAATAAAAATGTCCTAATTAAATTCATTAAAGGCTTAAATAAAAACAGAAAACAGGAATAGAAAGGTTAGAAGTATTTGAATGTGGTTAAGTAATGCCTAAGTTTCTGAATTGCAAAACTGAAAGCTATTAGATATGGGTATTAGAGTATTACATAGAATCTCCCTATCTATACTTCACTGTTATTATATATTATTATAATATTAAAATATTTCCAAGCCCTCTAATAAAAAGAATCGCTAAGCAGCTGTAAAGAAATATGTCGATATATATCTTGAAATAACCTGAAATAGCTCTCAACGCTCAAGTAATGCGTTGGCTTTAAGCACTTTAGCTGCTGCCACAAGTAGCTGCGATATTTTATTGACATTTATTTGAGATGGCCAACAGGAAGACGCAGGCAAAACGCGTCCAATGCTATTGACATACTCGTAATTCAAATAGGCAGCAAACGTGCCGCGCAATTCAAAGCGTCAAGCGCGTCAAAATGTAAATTGCTTAGGTTAGGGTATGGTGTGAATATAAAGGCGAGGGTAGCTGTCTACGTGCTGCTTGTAGACAAATCAATTTGACAAAACGCAAAAATTTGTAATCAAACAGTTTGTGAGTGCCTTTGTGTGTGTCTTTGCGTGTGTGAATGTATGTGTGTGTGTATTTATGTGTGTGTGTGTGTGTGTGTTAGCACAAATTTTTGGCTATTGTGACAATGACAATGAGACAAAGAAAAAGACAACAGGCAACAGATAAAAATGCCAGCCGCAAGCTTAACAAGTAGACGTCAAGGTGACGGGCTGCGGGGGCAGCCATTGTTTCCAGTTAAGCTGCCATCATAAAGCCAGTGGGTAGGGAAGGGGTGGTGCCGAGTGGCAAGTGGAGCACTGGCATCGACTACGAATGCTGCGCACACACTGCGCGCTAAAGAGTTTCAACAACTGTTGGCAACGGCGCGTCTAAATGTCGCTCATTTTGGCCAACAGACATCACGAGCGCGGCAGTAGCTGGGTGGCGGGGCTGGTGGTTATGGGATGGCGGGGGGTAGGCAGTCAGGGCTTTGGCTTATCTGCAGCTGTTTGACAATTGCCATGGCGTTGTGTTCGGTTTAATTATGACATTAAATGCGAGTTCATTGTGTGAAGCTGTGCGAGACTTTTGGGTGCGCACAAAAGTATGCAACAGTTTTTTTGCTGCCTTGCCTTTTACTATTGCATGCAAATATTTTAGCCTGCTGTGTGTCTACATGTGTATGCATGTGCGGAAATTATACGTTGCTGTTTTACAACAGACAGCAACACACCATACACACAATCACAGGCACACAAACACAGACAGTTGTTGAGCCTGGCAAAGTCAGCATAAAAAGCATTAATAGAAATTCATATTGTATGCGAAATGTGGTAAGCGGGTAGCCTACATAATAAACCCATTTCGTGCGGCTTTAAAACGCCATTTATGAAACATGTGCTAGCATTTATGCATATTAAATTAGTTAGCTTGCCCCGGCACGAAAAATAAACTGGCAAAAGGCATCCAAAGTGCCACAATAAACTGACATAAACATAAACATACACAAGCCCGCACACATAAACACACTCACACACACACACACATGCACAACATACAAATTCCAAAGTGCGAACCCTTTTTTATGGGGCAACGTCTCCGACCTAACATTATGCACGCACAAATGGCAAAGGGCGCCGGGTTTGCAGCTGCTTTTAGGGGCAGCCATCAGCTTCATATTCACACACATTAACACACCAAAATGCGCAATAATGAACCAAAGCAATACGCACATATTTTACAAGGTAGAATATCCCTACAATAATACGCATTTATCATGTATAAATTTTCCATAATTTTTATATAAAAACATAATTTCGGTTGAGTACCCACGCATTTATATCAACATTACTCGATTTTTAATCTATCAAAAAATAAGGTTAGGCTGTGCAGACAGAAGGAAGACTTCTTTAATCCTAAATGGGCTGCAGGCTCATATTTCCATTCAGAAATATGTCAAACCTACACCTATTTTGAGGATCTAGATCAGTTTTCCCGTCCAACATGAAAAAAATGAGTATTTTTATAAAGCCCTGGTTTGGTTTTTAAAATTAGCTTTGATATTAATTTATTATATTTTAAATAATTATTTTCTTTATATAAACATTTTGTCTTTACAATTATAATTATATACTTGGCAAATCCTGGACCTCACCCAATTCATCCCACATCACCTTAACAAATGCTTTACAGTTTCTTTTTGTTTTAGTAAATGTTTTGTCCTTTAAGGGTTAAAGTTAACAGAATATCTACAATTAAAAAAACACAAAAAATATTATTATGAATATGTATATGTATAAAATAGTTGGGTCTCCTTTGTGTGCGACTTAAAAACGCATGTTGAAACTTTTCAAGTGTGAATTGCTCTTCATTTTTACTGCAGACATAAAACTCGTTTCGCCTCGCGCACATTTTGTTGCCTACTTTTGTGCGCAGCAAAATGTAAGGCAGTTGGTGAGTGGATATGAATGAGTGTGTGTGGATGTGGATGTATGTACGTTGAATGCGCTGGTGTAAGTAAGTGTATGAGACGCAGTTGTTACAAAAAGAAACATAAAATAAAATGGCAACGCCAGAAATGTTTTATAAAAATTTATATGAGCATAATTTGTAACAGACAAAAAGAGGGGTAAAAACAGATGATATGCAAGGATGTGCTGTGTGCCTATGTGTAGACGGCGTGAACAGAACAGACAAGCAAGCTGAAACTGAATTCAACTAGGGATTTCCATTTGGTAGCACACAAAACATGTGCGAGCACCAGAAATGTGAACTCATGCAGGAGTATAAAATAATGTTTAATTATTTATTATATATTTTTCAATAGTTTACTTTAAGAAACAATAGCAAAAACTTTTATTGGAAGCTCGGGTTACGGTGCTAATTAAAAAAAAAAAACATCGCCCTACTTTGCGATTCTCATGAATACAAGTCTAAAAGGTCTTCCTGTTTTGATTGTAGTTATTTTTATTAACAAGTTGTGTTCGCAATCTAGTAAACTTTTCTTTGCTCATCTCTCTAATAAACTATCTCTCCTTTTTGTCTCTCTCTCACAATATCTATCTCCATCTTCTTCTTTTTTCCTTTTCTCTCTTATTTTATTATTTTTTTTCCTGCTGACTCCAACGCAGTGCGTACCTCTTTCAATTTATTTAGTGGTGTGTATATATGACTCTACTTCCCTTCTAAAAGATGGCAATAAAACAATTGTGCGTGTATGTGTATCAAGTATTTTATAGATAATGTAAACTATTATATTTCTGATAATTAATTGACACAAGTGCCATCTCCAGCGCTTCTACCTTAATGATTATAGTTAATATAATCGATTTAAGACTAAGTGCAAACCAAATATCAGAACAAATAGATGTTTGCAATATTAAGGAATAGTTTGCTTTAAAGTTTGTCAGCTAAGAAGGTAACTTCTTTCTCTCTCTCTCTCTCTCTCTCTCTATCTTTCTCTTGCACCTTCTTTCTCTATTAGCACACGAGTTAGTCAAATTATAGAAGTAGCTGTCCTGACTGAGTTGTTTGTATCCTTATTTTCTAAAACAATTGTGCGTGTATGTGTATCAAGTATTTTATAGATAATGTAAACTATTATATTTCTGATAATTAATTGACACAAGTGCCATCTCCAGCGCTTCTACCTTAATGATTATAGTTAATATAATCGATTTAAGACTAAGTGCAAACCAAATATCTGAACAAATAGATGTTTGCAATATTAAGGAATAGTTTGCTTTAAAGTTTGTCAGCTAAGAAGGTAACTTCTTTCTCTCTCTCTCTCTCTCTCTCTCTCTATCTTTCTCTTGCACCTTCTTTCTCTATTAGCACACGAGTTAGTCAAATTATAGAAGTAGCTGTCCTGACTGAGTTGTTTGTATCCTTATTTTCTTTTTCTGGTATGCAATTAAGATGCAAATTGTTTTTACACGAAATCAAATTCTATGCCCTGGCAAAGTAAAAGAGCTGCATATCAGTTTGCCACTTGACGCTGTTGTTGTTGCTGTTGTTGCTGTTGTTGCTGCTGCTGTTGTTGCTTAAATGTCGTGCAAGTTTTCAAGCGAAGTGCACTACGTATGCAATCGACACATGTGTGCAACAAAACTCGTTAACACTTGAAAAGTTTCATGGCCCTGGGCAATTGTAACGGGCTCTGCTTGAAATGCTCGCTGCATGGAGGCCACTCGGGGGTGGGGAGCTTACGAAGTAACGTAATGCTGCTAAAAAACACTTAAGCAAAATCTTGTAAGCAGCAAATAAATCAGAGTGTGTGTGCTACTTGGCATGAGCAGCGTGGGTGTGTGTGTGTGTGTGCGTGTGTGTGCCTGTGTGGGAGCTCACCTTGACTAGAGCTTGGCCTGGAAACAAACAAAGTTCAAGTACGTGACACAACTCTAACCAAAGTGTTGTCTATACACATTTAAGTGGTTTCTGGCTTCGCTTGCGTTTTTGAAAATCAAACCAAAAGTTTACGTTTAATGACAGTTCATTTGAAAAAACCCAATTTAAAGTTAAGCTCGACAGAAAACAGACTGAAAATGATGTAAAATTCACAGAAAACAAATTATGAAAGAGCTCAAAAGATATCGAAAAATGTAATCTGATTTTTTCCATTCGAATAGGCCTCACACTGACTAAACAATAACTATTAACACTTAGTAGGCTATATATTTATAAAAATAAATGTACTTTTTGCGATAAGGAGGCAGTTTCCAATTTGGCTTGACCTGTTGCGATAAGGAGGCATATAAGGAAATCTAGTTCAACCTTTGGAGGACAAATGACACTCATTTCAATATCCAATATCAGGCAGATACTCGACATTAAGAAATACAAAAATCAAATTTGCTGGTGGATTTGAATCGGTGACTTCTTTACTTGCCAGGAATGCAACTGTGACCACCGGTTGCTGTCATTTGGAGCTTTAACTTTCCAAAAGGCCGACTTAGAGCTCACTTTTGATCCACAGTCAGGACAAACTTGGATATTTTGATAAATATTTTAGGACTTATCCTTGACTGAAAATTCGAATTTAGACAAAAAAATTAGATGTCGCCAATGATTCGGTGCTTCGTTATTTTTGGCCAAATGAGGCGTCATTTGACAGGCAGCGCATTCACTCAGCTAATTGGCCAAAGCAACCTGCGCAAAAGCTCGCCAGCGGATTTTAGGAAACTACGTGAACTGGTTTGCACATTGGAGCGTTTTGGGACTGTGGGCAATGACATACAGCTGACCAATAAAGAGATCGAGGTGAACAAAGTGATCATGTGCCTCAAGATGGAGGAGTACAATAAGGGCATCGATGATCCCAGCCAGTTTGTGCCGGGCTATCACATCTTTGAGCGTCTGGGTAAGATCAAGGAATCGCGTTTGTTCTTTCTGCTCAGCAAGATGCCCAAGGGTGGCGCTCTCAAGGCACACTCCAGGTCCATGTGCAGCACCGATTTCCTCATCAAGCTGACCTACGAGAAACATCTGTGGGTGTGCACCACGGACAATGGCTGCAAACTGCGAAGCTTTCTCTTCTCCCAGGAGAAGCCAACTGATACGCCAATCGAGGGCGGCGAATGGCAGACCATGGAACAGTTGCGTGACTATCGGGGCGAGGAGAACCTAAACAGACATTTGCAGAATGCTTTTAGCATGTATCCAACGGTAGAGAAAACAACAAGTGCCGCCGCCTGGCAACACCTGATGAAAATCTCTTTGCTTATCGACGGGCTACTCAGATATCCGCCAGTCTGGGGTAAGTACTTCTACAATGCGCTTAAGGAGTTCTACGAGGATGGAGCGCAGTATGTGGAGGTGCGCACAAGGCTGAAGCGCTTATACTGCCTGGATGGCACCAAGCTGACGGTCCCGGAAACTGTTAAGGTCTACCAGGAGCAGTTGCAACGCTTCAAAGAGGACTATCCGGACTTTATAGACGCAAGAATCATATATTCGCCGCAGCGTCGCGCCACAGTCGAAGAGGTCGGCAAGTTTGTCAATATGTGCATTGAGCTAAATGTGCGTAGAACTAACTAAAACTTATTCCAATTTGTGCTCACTTAAACAGTCGTAACTTATCCATCACAGAAAGAGTTTCCCAAATTTGTGGTTGGCTTCGATCTGATTGGCCAGGAAGATGTGGGTGACCCGCTGTTAAACTTTGCCGGTGAGCTGCGGAAGCTGCCGGCCCACATTGATCTGTATCTGCATGCGGGCCAGACCAACTGGTATGGCACACACGTCGATGAGAATCTCATAGACGCCGTGCTGCTGGGCACCAAGCGCATCGGCCACGCCTATGCCATAACCAAGCATCCGCTGGTGATGCAGCTGGTTAAGAAACTAGGCATTGCCATAGAGGTTTGTCCCGTTTGCAGCCAGGTACTGCAACTGGGCGCCGATTATCGCAATCATCCTGCTGCCTGCTTGATTGCAAACGATATACCCTTCGTCATCTCTTCCGGAAATCCCTCGTTTTGGCGCACTTCTCCGCTCTCACATGACTTTTACATGGTCTTTTTGGGCATTGCGGTGAGCTTAAATCCCTTTACGAATTTGGCTTCACCCAACCTGGTTTTTTCATTAGCCCATGAACACGGACCTGAAGTTTCTGAAACGCATATCCAAAAACTCCATTAAATATAGCTCTTTGCCCGATGAAGAGAAGGCGCTGGCAATGACAAAATGGAAATCCAAATGGGAGAAATGGATAGATATAATCTTAAAAACCAAAGATCAAATACTCGCGGAGAAAACGGAAAGTAGCTCAACAAATGCTTAAAGTCCAGAATAAGTCAGTTTGTATTATTGTCCACATGGGTTAGGTGGAGGGCCGCACTAATTCGTAATTGTTTTAGTCAGTTCAAAAGGACGAATATGTGCTGGCAGCACATATAAATAAAATAATAATAAAATTAAGGGCTTATCTTAGAAAATGTTCACAATAATTGTATCATCTAAGTGGTAAAACTTGCGCAGAGTTTTTTCTCTTTTATTATATCCGCTGGGAGTTAGATCTTTCCGGGTCGAATGCTTTACGCTATTTGGGAAACTTGAAAATTGTTCTAAACTTGGCTAAAGGAAATGGCCAGTCGCACACTTTTATGAGCTGCCGCAAATTATTTGACTTTTCGCCTTTTTGATTATCAGCAGCAGGCGAAACCAATAAGTTTCGCCGTTCAACTTTTTATGTCGGGTTGCCGGTGGGATTGCCTAGGATTGAGGATTGAGTTGGGGGTTGATGTTGGTGTCAAATGTAAATGTCATAAAGACAAGGATGCTCGGCACTAGCACTTCCGTTGCGACTCGGCTTGGCTTGTGCCTGCTGGCACTAATTTCATTGACTTACACACACACACAGACACACACTAGACAAAGTTGCACGCTTACGCCTGAGGGGGCATCGGCACGCACGCACTGCTTGAAGTTGCCACAATTCTTGTTCGTTCTGCTGCAACGAGACGTCATCTCTCAAGTTGATTGCTATCAACTGAGTGTAGCCAAAGGGAACTGAACTCAACTTCGCCGGCATTGCTTATAATTAGAAACTTTATTATTTGTTTAACTTGGCCCGCAGCTGTTGCATAATTGACACACGCGTGGCAAACTTACGCTTCAAACTTGCCACATAAACTCAAAAAATTTGCAACAATTATCGATAAACTGGGAATTGTGGGAAGCGTGTGAGCGAGGGGTACTTTAGTTTGCAGCAGATAAATTGCAGCTCGATGCTGACTTACAGTGTGGCAGGCTGCGCTCACACTGGAGCAGCTTGTGGAATGTAGCATGCAGCTTTAAATAAACTTTGAAAATTTAAATTTAATGATTAAACTTTGATGAGGCCGCCACACGTTTGCTAATTTGCAAATTCATGAATATAAATTGCTTTTCAAATGCCATATAAAATAATCAAATATGCAAATTTTTTGCCCGTATGCGTAGCGACACGACACTCACACACACACAAGGCACACACACACACACGATGTTCACACCAAAAAATTGTTATTAGAAATGTTGAATATTGGTACGAGTACATGCTGCAGCTGCATGCGGAACACAACAACACACACACACACAGACACACACACACTCAGGCAAACTCTTGGAGAGACAGGGCTTAAACCAGCTGGACACGAGCTCCGGTGGCTTTTGCCATTGTTCTTCTTCCACTGGCAACACTTGCCTAGCTCGCATACAGCTCCCAGGCTAGCCGTGCTCCGAGCAGCTCCGCTCGACCAACTGCTGCTGTAAACAATGGCCAGCAAAGCCCAAAGTCAAATGCAGTTAAGGGACATGTACCAGCCACAAAGTGCACAACAAAACCAAAAAACCAAAGCCAAGTGACCGAAGCAATACTGCAAAAATGTTGGCAGACGAAAAGTTAAATCGAACTTATTATGCTCTATAAGTATTCGGCAGATACTTTTGTGTCTCATGGCTAAATCTGGTTTCCAAGAATACGTATGTATTTTGCAGATGCTTTTGTTGCTTATAAATACTTTCGCATTATAAAAATATTTTTGCATGCATTTGATGTATAGATATGTCGTGTATCCAACAAATTATTGTGAGTATTATTTTTGAATGCTAACGATTAAGTGTTAGTAAGAATCAGAGAATTTGACAGAAGGTACTGCTATTTAACATAACTGTCCTACTTGTATTAGGGTTGCTACTGAAAGCATGGTGTGAGACAAAAAAGATAGTCTCTGCCGAGCATGGCCCGAGTGTGTTGTATAACGTTCAGTTTGCTATAGTGTTGAATGTTCACTAACAGTACTAAAAGTCAGAGAAGAATATAGAATGACAAGAGCATGAGTAGTATGCTCGAGGACGATGAAAATTATTCATTCTAAAAGTGGAAGTCATAGAGAACAGACGTGCTCGCTCCTAAAAATATAATTTTTTGGTGACTATAACGACACTCGGGACTTGCTGTGCTGCCAGTATGCCTAATTGCAAAGAAAGTGATTTCTCCGATCCGACAGATACAATAGATACTTTTGTTACAGAATTGCAGAACATTTCTTATAGATACTTTTATATCTCAAATGCAAATTTGCATCTCAAGCTGTTTGTGAACTTTGAAGAGATTTTTACATGCATCAAAATATGTATCGCTATTCTGCTTTTGTATCTTAAAGATACACTTTCATTTTAAAGATTCTGTTGTACCTAACAGATACTCTAATGTTATGTGGATGTAATATATAATTTTGAGTCTAATGTATAAGCTTGTATCTCAAGGATAGTTTTGTTATTCTAAAATAATTCATATTCGTAAATCTATCAAAATAGGTTGTATGCTTTCCTTATAATGATTTTCTATCTCAAAGATACTTTTGTATGTTAACAATACTTGCACTTACAACTACTTTTATATCTTTAAAATACTTCTGTATCTCACAAATACCTTTGCATCATACAGATACTATTTTTTGCAGCTTTTACGCAGCTACTATTGTAGCTTACAGATACTTAAATCTTACAGCAAACGTAATTAATCCGCTTCTCATCCAGTTTTAAGGGGCACGGGTTTTAAAAACCAAACACTGAAATTCTATATCTGTAGTTGGGCGTTCAGATAGTTTTGCATGCAAATGACGTATCACAAATGTGAAAAAGGATTGCGCAAAAAATCAAAACGACATGCGGCAGGACAAATAATGTGCATAAATTTATCAAAAATGACAGAAAAGGAAGCGGATGGAGAGGAACGATGGAGAATGTTCAGAGTAAGCCGTAACCGTGGCCAATATGTTGCACTGGACAAACGGCAGACACGAACTTGGACAATCGATCCTGATGATGATTAGATTGTTGAAGCTGAGGCAAAAGTTGAAGCTTAATGCGGGGGCGGCTGAAGTGGACATATAATAACGGTTATGTGGGATTTGTGGGCGCTTGGCATTAGCATACGATATGGGGCCAGTTGGGCGCCAATGTCGTTGCCTCATGCATTTTTCAGCTATGTCTGCCAGACAAAGTCTCAAATATGCAGACAGACTGGAATTTTGTTGTTGCTATTGTTGTTGGCTCATGTGGCAGGCGCACAGTTGCTGATGATGCAGCTGCAATCGTTCATGTTGCAGCTCTTTGACGCAAATGTTGTCTAGTTAACCCCACATCTTGGCCATAATACGATACTCATCTGTGTGCGAATGTGTGTGTGTGTGTGCATGAGTGGGTGTCAATTACACAAACGATTTTCAAAGCATAAACACGAACAGGAGTTGGGTACAGAAATCAAGAGATGGTTTTGAGTTAAACTACGTGCTGCTGCTGGGGCATTATTATATACTCTATATACACAATATATATATATTCTATACTTTATATAATCTATATATATACTCAATATACACTATTTTCTCATACTCTTAAACCTTACACCTTTCTAACAATCTATGAGACTTTGTTCAATTATTTTGAAAGCTAATTGATATTAAAAAAAAATAATCAAACAATTTTTAGCACAAATTCTTTGTTTTCTTGTTTGAAGCATAGTTTTTAGGGATTTATTATTTTGACATAAACATAAATAAACTTGTATGTAATAAATACATAATCAGAAATTAATTTAAGTATTTATTTCAATTGAAAAATGTACAATAAACAATAATTTTAATAGGCTTCAAATTAAACGTTAATATTATAGATTATTGCCAAATTTTAATCAAATTATATAATTAAAATTTCAACAGCTGCAAGCACAGGTTTATTATTATGCATGCTCTTCGAACTGAATCTGATTACCTACACACACACACACACACACGCAGAAGCACTTGTGAGCGATTGCATTTTGTGTGGCTTAACACTAATGAAATTATTGTTTACAGCTTTTCATACAATTTGCCTTTTGGCTGCGGCTGCATTGTCTGCCTTTTTGGGCCTGCATCCGTTTGGGCCAGGCTAATGAACATTTATGCAGTGCTTAAAGTGCTTAACAATGGCGCAATGCGAGCAAATTTGTTGAATCATCAAATTTAATTTCTAAACAAATTAATGTTGACAAAAGTAGGCAAAATGCAATTTGCCCAAATAAGTCGCAATTTGGTCATGCAAATTGCACAAAATACGAGAAGATATATGTGCTCTGCATATATGTATGTGAGTATGTGTGTGTGTGTGTGTGTGTGGACCACACAACAGCACAATATACACAATTATATTGTGAATTTATTGCCCGAGCGAGATAGCGTGTGTTTTTGTGGGAGTGGAAGGGCAGCAGGCATAAAGTTCAGTTCTAGCTGCTGATTTGCCGCTGGCATCAATTTCACTGGCATTTGCACTGCGCGTTTACAGCCAGGCAACAACAGCAGCAACAACAGCAACAACAACAGCAGCAAGGATAACAACCACTGGGGTAAGGACATGGCATTGCATTCCCTTTTCCTGGTAAATCATATGCAAATGCATGCGTATGACATTTCGGTTCGAATTTTATTGTCCGCCCAGTTGCTAAATTATTTAGAGCCTGATTCCTGTTGCCATGACGAGTCATGCATTTTGAGTTCTACCCATACCAATACACGTACGCACACACACACACATGGCAAGTTTTAGTTGCTCTTTCGTCTTTCAATTTGACATAAAACCTTTTTGGGCTTTTGCCCACATGCCATTTTATGCAAAGTGCTTCGGTTTGGGTGTGTACATGTGTGTGTGTGTACGTGGGCGTATTTCACGCCTTTTGCTACCGCACATGAAATAAACACAGGCAAATGTGCTGCTCAGCAGGGTTGCCATTCCCTTTCCAAACCGAAGCAAATGAGCCAAATGTCTTTTGCTTCTTCTTTTATGTGGCACGCAGGCGTGCGTAAAAACAAAAATTCATTAAATTTCAAATCCTTTTTTGCGTATCATCAAATGTCGCAAAAGCTTTTATTAGATTGTGCCCCAAGACAAATACACATACTTGCATACCAATAAGTGTGCGAGTGTGTGCCACAAGCCGAAAACATTTTGTTGCTTCAGCTCATTATATCGATGTGCTGGTAATTGTAAGTAGATACTCATGCTAACAGAATGCATAAATATACATTGACACTGGCTTAAAACGTAAAGTCGATTAGCTAAGTGGATTTTTAGCAGGGCAAATAGAGTAAACAGAGTTTCGTTTCCACTTAACGTGTCCGCCAACTTGCTCAAAATAATGAAGAGTTTAATCGATATAAACATAGAGTCAAAAATAAAAGATTGTTTTGAATCTTCAGCTTTTAGACCGCTCTTCGGATATCCTCTATGTGTCCAACCTTTTCGTAGTTTTTACCCATGAAAACTTGGTTGAAACCTTGATTATTATTTAAGTAAAAGGTAAGTCTTTTTGAGATGTAAATCACCGGAGTTCGAACACAAGATTAGCAATTAAGACTCACTGAAACCCACAACATACGTTTACCATCACTGGCTAATTGGCCGGCGTTGCCAACTAGACAGAATCACATTGACTCTTATTCTTTTAAGCCTAACTCCTCTAAACTTCAAAGCACTGCAATTTAACTCCACATGCAAGAGGCTTTTGTTTTTAACATCTTATCTTAAATCTTAGCAAGTGTCATTATAGTCCAGTTCACACGTTTCAATAAACTTAAAAGCATTTTGAACTGAATTCAATACACACTTGATTGAAATCTCTTTATAATTAAGAAAAATGTTTGCTCATAACATTTTAAGTATTCAACTGCTTATCAGATGTGCATTTGCTCAAAAGCAGAAGCAGTTGCCAGCTTTTGAGTATGCATATGTCAGTTTTAAGCGTGTGAGTGTGTGTGAGTGGGTGAAACCAATGTTAGACACTCGCATATGTGGGTGAGTCTTAAAAGGCTCGTTAGTTAACTGATGTGGAAATTTTTAGACGGTAAAATGTGAGCTATGGCCCGAAAAAAAATGCAGCTCAGCTCAGCAAAAGAGATAAGAACATTTATGTGAGCATGAGAGGTCACAATTTTTGGTGTTTTTTTAAATACTATCTGCAGACCTTGTGGCAGCTTTAAAAATAACAACAAAAAAGTGGCAAATACTCAATTTACATAGAGATGAACTTTGCGAAATGTAATTAAAATGGGCGAAACAAGCAAACGACTGTCAAAAGTCAGGAGCTGAGGGAACATTTGACGTCCATTGTCCATTTGGCTGTCCGACTGTACCGGCCAGGCCGCAAATTGACAGCTGGGCATGGGTATAGACTATAGACATGGACACACATCCGCTCACATACAATAATTTACTACGTAATAGACACAGGACTCAGACACATGGCATACAACAGCTCCAGTTGCTGCCATGCCGGCAACTGTTCATTAACACAAACATAAGCTGCCAGACTGCCAGACGGCCAGACTGTCAGACAACTGTGCAAGTTATGGTTCAGGCTGTGTGTACATCATAAATGCAGCAACACGCATCAACGTGGCAACTTAAGAGTTCGCATTTTCAAAGTTCGAGCCACATTTCGAATGCCATTAAAATCGCTTTCAATAATGAGACGAGCCTTCTGTTTTCGTGTGTGTGTGTGTGTATGCTATGTGTGCTGCACATTCGCATTGTTGGAAGTTTGTGCAACAAATTAGTGCCAAGTTGGCACTTAGTTTGCCTCATCTACTCGCATAAGCCCAAGCAAATATCCGGCGCGGAAATTGCAACGAGACACGTGATCATAGTACGGCCCGGACAGACACACAGACCGACGAGAAGACAGGCGCACGGTCAGACGGAGAGCTGCACAGACAGACAGACTATCACTATGCATAGAGTTGCCGTCTATGAGTTCCGCTTCCCAGACATATAAATCTTCATTTTTGCTTGAACTTTTCGCTGCGTTCGCCGCAAGTTTTGTGGCCCGGTCGAAAAGTTTACTTCAAGCAGACACCAAATTAACAGCTGCTGCTGTTGCTGCTGCTGCGGAGGCGCCTGCTGCAACTGTTGCTGTAGTTTTTGTTGTCGCTACTGGTGTTGATGTTCATGCTGCTGCAGGGGTTGCTGTTTTTGTTGTTGCTGCTGCGGCTGCAGGTGTTGCTGCTGCTGTTGTAACCTTACATATTGCTGATGTAACTTATGTTAAAATTTTCTTTGGCTGCTGCTTTTGCTGCAATTTCTACCGATGTTGTAGTTTTGCATATTGCTGCTGTTACTTTTGCAACCATTTAATTGCTGTTGGTGTTGCTGCTGCTATTGTAGCTTTAAATATTGCTGGTTTGCTGCTGGTGTTGCTGCTGCTGTTGTAGCTTTACATATTGCTGATGCAAACCTTTTCCTAAGCGACAGCTACTGCTGTTGTTGTTCTTGGTGCTGGTGTTGTCGCTTAATAGCTGCTGTTACCTATGCCTACCATTTCTTAGGAGGTGGCGGCTGCTGTTGTTGCTGCTGGTATTGCTGCTGGTGTTGCAGCTGCTGTAGTAGCTTTACATATTGCTGATGTTACTTGCGCTAACATTTTCTTTGGCTGCTACGGCTGCTGTTGTTGTACCTTTACATATTGCTGATGTTGCTGATGAGTGCCTTTTCTTGAGCGGCGGCTGCGCTGATGTTGTTGTCGTTGCAGATGTTGCTGTTGTTCCTTCTGCAACATTTTTACCATTGCTGCGGATGTTGCTGATTTTGGGGCTGTTGCCACTGTTGCGATTACTACTTCTACAGTTTCTTCTACTAAAGCAACTGCTGCTGTTGCAGTCTCTGTTCATTCTGCTGCAGCATCTGCTGTACCTAGTAGCACTCTTTCTATTGCTGTTCCTAGTGTTTCCTGAGCAATCGTTGTTATAGTAACTGCTGCTATTGTCGCTGCTGCTGCTGCTGTAATTGAAGCCTGTGCTACAGCTGCTGTTGTTGTTGCTACTACGGCTACTGCTGCTGCTGCTCCCTATGCAGCTTCTTATACCTCTCCTATGAGCGCTTCTGGTTATGCTGCTGCTGCTACTTCAGCAACTTCTTACATTGCAGCCACAAGAGCTTCTTGAGTTGCTGCGGTTTTGATGCGCAGGTGACTTACGGCCAGTGTAACGGTGTCTGCATATTAATATGTACCAGCCACAAGCCATTTGCTCTGGCTCTTTACTTTCATTTATTCAATGCACGCAATCCGAGAGAAAATCCCAGCCAAATCTGACAGGCTAAACTATTGGCAATATGTCAGCCAGTTCTCGGCCCTCGCATTTTGCATATTATATAAGGCAAATTATATTTCATATTATGCAGTGCTCAGTCGTCTGTTTGCGTCTCAAGAGTGGCTGCAATAACGTTAAAGTCGGCGTCTGGTCCCCTGTTGCCTGTTGACCAGCTGCAATTGTCGTTGAAGTTGCTGCTGTTGTTGCTGTTGCTGTTGTAGTTAGTTGTAGTTGCTGTATACGTGACCATGGCCTTTTAAATTGTTGCTGCAAAGTATGCTACAATTATTTTCATCAAGCGGCACAAACAAATTGCACACATACATTCAAATATACTCGTAGTTTTATTGAAGTTTCGGTGCATCACACAAAAATGTCGTAATTGATATTATAACTTAGCAACATTTACAGTTGTATTTTAATTGAACTATCGTGAAATACCCTTACTGAAATTTAAATGACACAATGAAAAGTCACGGACGAGCACCTAAATTTTATATATGTCTGCTAGGAACACTTTTTTGAAGTATCTCATAAAACAAAAGTTGCATTTGAAAATAATAAACAATTAATATACTAAATATATATACATAACTTTTCTACCCTGAACCCATTAAAAATAGGTTTTTTGTGCAAATGTATATCATATATGTATGTATATCAATAATCTTTACTTTTATAGCTATCGCCCCGCTTCCACCATAGCTATAAATCAAGTAAATAAACCAATTTGTATTGCCCCACAGTTTTGTTGCAATTGTCTTTTTGATAATACACGAGAGAATATTCTATTATACAATAAATACTATAGATCTAGTATTTCATCAAGATCGGTTAAGAAACATAGAAGTTATTAAAGAAAACGTGTTGTGTCTGGCCACGTGTTTGGGGCAGCTAACGACACACACTCACCACGCGCCTTTATTAAATTCTATCAACAGCATTGCAATTGCGATAGTATTGTTTTCTGTGCTGCGTGTATGTGCTGCTATTTTAATTTGGTTTTTTTTTTCATTAACAATTAACTGTTGGTTCGCCTGTTGAGTAGAGTAATTGAGCTGGGATGCTAAACACGTAAGTAAAAATTAACTAAAAAATTGGTAAACTGGTTGCTGTCAAATAAATTTTTTTATTTTTATAAAATACAGAATATTTGTTTGAAATGCCAACGATAACGAATTTGTTTTACTAGTCGCCTGTGCAATTTTTTCAAGCGCAAACAACAAGCAAAAGCAAAAGTGCACTTGAAATTGTTGATGGGACAGCTATGCTGGGCCTTATATGGACCTCTCTTTTTGTGTATGCGTAAATGTGTGTGTGTGAGTGTTTAAGCTTGCTGTTAAGTTTTCTTTTGTTTTGTGTTGTTGCAGTACTGCAAACCGCCCAATCCCTGCACCTATTACGCTCCCCACATTCTGTCTGCATTCGTTTGCAAAAAGCATTTCAAAAATGTGCAAAACTTTTGGTTGCAATGTCGACGATGTTTTTGTTGTTGTTGTCGTCGTTGTCGTTGGGGGCAGCCGCATGCATAAAGAGCGACAGTCCGCAGGACATTTTATATTTAATTTACAGTGTAACCGCAATGTACAGCTCGCTCGTTCGCTCGCTGGCTCGTCTCTCTGTGTATGTGCGTGCGTGTGTGTGGGTATCTGTGATTTTATTCAACATTTAATAGAGTGCATTCTAGGATTTGAACTAGCAAAGACTGATGCATGATTTCACATTTCACATACAAATTTCAGAGCGTTGATTTTAATCGCTGTTTGTATTTGTTGCTATTCCATTTCCAATTACTAAATGCCTGCGTTTAGCCGCATGGCCTAAAATTAATTTCTAATGCCTCTTTTGTCTATTTAATACGCTGTCAATTAAATAAACACGCGCACACACACAGCTGATTTTAAAACGAAAATTGCATTAAATACAATTGAAAATAGGCTCTGAGTTTCGATATGCCAAGTGGGGATTAGCGAGGGCACGACCCAAGCACAGCTGCCACATAAAGAGGACCAAATAAAATCCAAGTGGCATTAAGGGGAATTAATGTCGAAGCCGAACTGTGCATACTCTAACAAATAATTGCTATTAAAATGTGACATTTTATCAAAAAAACACAGAGAAAAATCTAATCCTATTATGATTTGTTGCACACATCTCGCACAGACTGTAAAATAAATAACTTTACATGTGATGTTAACAGTGCTTTTAAACATAGGACTGTTATATTAAAAACGTTTGTTTACGTAAGTCTTAACAGAAGCATATTAACAGCATCTTGAGCTTTAAAAGATCCCTTATCCCATTCCCTTATTATTATTCCCTTATATTATTCCCTTATTCCCTTTATATTTTACCAGTATGTTACTTTTACAGTAGCAATATTATGCATTCCTAGTTAACAAACACTATATTTACTCTCAAGTTTCTTAGTAATATAACCTCGCTATATTCCCAGTGTAATTTATTTGCAATTGATGCGCGTACGTTACAATTGCCATAGCTGAATCTTTATACCCTCTTGAAAATGTTTTCTTTAAAAAAGCAAACAAAACCAAAGCCAAAGTGCGCTTTTCAATTATTTTTTGCCGTCCACTCGACGACTTTTTTAAGTATGGCTTCCGCAGTGACGACTAGGGGGATCCGGACGGGGAATGATTCTGAGTGCTCGGGCCATGGGGCTGGAACTGTGTTACTGTATGGATTCGGCGTTTCAATGTGCACTCGTCTGCGCTTTTATTGCTTTAATTGCCCACTGGTGCGCGTCGAGGGCAACGAAATACGCTCTCGAATTGTACACATGTTGCTAATGAAGTTCTCTAACTACATTTTCTCTTCATGTCAGATCATAATCTGTTAATCTGCGAGCCAAGCCGCTTACGGGGTGACCCATTCATGCCCCGTTTTCAGCACTCGATTAGCCCGACCCTCGATGATGAACAAGTTGACGATGAGCCTTTGCTCAGCTTACGACATGTTTGCTTCGCTGGTTAGTTAGCCCAGGGCTGATTGCCCCGGTTACCGGCTGAGTAGACGGCTCAGAGACAAACACAGACACAGAGCATGTCAAAACTAGGAATACACATCAATCTGCCATTTTTCGGCCAGAGTTCGACCACTCAAGCTCAAGCTGAATTGAGAACTGAGAACCGAGCCAACTGCCACAACAGATACAAACAAATCTCTCCCACATTGAGGTCAAACCTGGCACTCAAATGTTCTACTTTGAGACAAGAAGCCTAATGAAAATGAATTTTTAGTTTGACAGGTGAACAGAAAAAAAACTTAAGCTACTGGGGTTGGGTGAATGGGAATGGGGTTGGATTCTTGCTACACTCAAACCCAAAACATCTACTCAATTGCTAAAGTACTCAATTGCTAAAGTGAAATTACTTTTAAGAAAAACATTTTAGTGCTCAGTTGTATTTGTTTAAGCTTTAGAAAATACATTTCCGTAGCGCAAAAGAGTTGAAATTCCAGGATAATGCTCTCTGATATGAAACAAAAATTAAAGCATTTGTGATATAAGAATATCACAATTATTATGGACAAAAAGGATAGGCCTAAGAAAACTTATATCTAATTGCATATTTCCCCTTTCCTAATTGATTAAGCTCACCGCTTATATTTATAGCCACTGTTGTAATTGGGTTTCACTTAAATTAAGTTAATCATTCAATTAGTCAAGTACTTATAAGCACTTCAATTAAAAGTGCTCATCTGCGTATATATCTGTCCGATATGTCCGTTATTTTTTTCGAAATTCCATTAATGAGTTAGGCAGCGGGATGTACAGAACGCGTTAATAATGTCCAAAGCAAATACAAATAGACCGAATAAAAACAACAACAACAGCAAAACACACACATGCAATTTGAGCAACATGTCAAGGCGAACAAACAAACGTCAAATGCCAACAGCAACAAAAGCGACTAATAAGTAGGTGTGAGCCTGTGTGTGTGTATGTAGAGGGTGTGCCTGTAGCTGTGTGTGTGTGGTGTTATTTCCGTTTTGCTATTTGTTATGTTTACGCCTCGATTGTGTTGAAAAATAAACAGAAAAACCTATTTGATGTCTATTGACGTCTAAAGGGGCGGGCTACGGCAAATGTTTTAATTAAAGTTGTTTGGACGCATTTATCAGATGCAGACAGGACATATGCCACAAGCGCCGACTATGCACCTGCACCTAACCCAGACGCAAAAAAGCAGCGCAACTGCAATTGTTGCGAGACTCCAACTCGGAGCCAGACAAAGGATCTACAACAGGGCACAGCCAATAGACGACCAGCCATGTTTTACTGTTAATGGACTTTCAATATTTGCAGCAGGAAGTTATGGCAGCTAGATTTATGTCCCGAGGGTTAGCTGCATCTATCGCCCTTTCGGCTCGGCTCTTTAATTATTGAGTGCCATTTGATTAAAATCCCACAAACAGACACACACACAAACACTGGCACACACACATAAGCAACAAAAACCATTGCCAGCTAAAATTTGTCTGGCTATAAAAGTGAGAAAGTCACTAAAGTAAACATTTTATTGGCAATTAGTAGACTTTTGTATACACTACCGATTAACAATTATAAGATATAGTGAAAAGCTCTTTAAAGCGGGGTTCTGAAAACCTATTTAAATAATATTCAAATGATTTTAAGAAATAATATAATATTCAAATTATTATTTATAATATACATTCATTTTCTATAGATTACAATGTCATTCGATGCTTTTCGAGCATTACAAAATAGAGTTGGAATCAAGAATTAGCAAGAGTTATTCGTTTTTTATTTCTTTTAAGCTTTATATGTATATATAAATATCAGAAACATAATTTTCAAATAATTAATCATATTATGTTTAATATGGACCAGTGAAAATGTTTATGAGAGGAACTGAGAGAAATATTTCAATATTAATACAGTGAGAGAAAGCTCGAAGGCCATCTCTAATCTTCCTTCATCAACATCAAAAGCAGATTTGGTAAGCCAGCGTCTGTTAAATCCATCTGTAAATCCATCTATTTGCATGTTTATATCTCGTTTCTAAAAAGATAAAAAGCTTTTATAATAGTTAAAGGGTAGATGCTAGTCGATCATTTCCAAGCTGTAAAACACCGACTAATCTTACAAAAGTCAACAGAGTGGTAATATTTCGGTTCAATTTCATGCTGCTTTTAGAAACTTACAAACCCGTTGACATAGTTGATACATCCTAAAAGTAAGTGTATAGCACATACAAGCGAATCATAACATTTTGTGTATGTGTAACACGTACAACACATGACAGGAAGCCCATGAAGTTACATGAGCAGGTATAGGAAGCGCGTAGGTAACCATGCCCTGCCCGAGTCTCCGCCTCCGGTTCGACTCACTTGATTCTGACTTACATTAAATAAAAAGGAATTTACGTCTTTGGCCATAAACTTGAAATGGCAAATTGCGAGCACGTTAAACAGAATCAAAGTAAGCGCCTAAGAGGCTTATGCAAAATGTAACAATCCAAAATTCTTATGCGATTTTCTTCTTGCATTCATTTCGTCCTACTTACAATTCGAATGCTGCTGCCAATAGGCAAAAGTGTTAAGCAAAATTTGTCTGGCGTTTATTGAGTGGAACGAAAATACACAAGGAAAAATTGTAAAAAAGAAACTAAAAAGCAGAAGCTTAGACAAAAGTAAAAGGAAAAGTTTAAATTACTTTTGCAGTTTCTTGGGCCACAGCCAAAGTGAAACTTGTGCGCCAAAAGATTAATGCGTAAAGCGCCATGGCAAACGCGAAAGGGTAAAATGCTAAAATACTAAAAGGCTAATACATTTCCAATGAAGTCGTCACATAAATTTACAAATTTATTTGCACCAGCTCTTTAGTGAGATCTCAGTTGTAAATAGATAAAAAGACGGTGAGTTATAGAGCTCAGAGTTTAACATAATTAACATGTCTCTTAGAACGAAATTACAGTTTCTTTCAATTAGTATTCAGCTTCATCTGTTGTTACGAAGGTGCAGACCCAAAAAAAAACAGTTAAGCTTATAACTAATCTGGTTTTCAACTTAAAAACTTAATTATAAATAAATTCTAAAGATTACAGAGGGTTAAAGGTGTTCAATAAAGCTTTAAAAGCTCATTTAATTTTTGTTCGATATATCTCGATGGATTTTCAAATATCTCTGTAAAATTAAATTAATTAATATTAAGAGGTGGAGTTCAAGATAGTAGGGTAGTCTTCAATTTTCACGGGCGGAAACTGGATGATAAAGTCATATGAAAGTTTTAAGCATAAGTCTTGCTACGTGCAAGGCCGCTATACGTATATTTGGTTGTATGACGTAGCTCGAAACTCTTTTAACCTCAATTTGCATTGCTTAGCAGGCTCTCTTTAAATGCGATCCAAAGTTTTTCAGAGCATGTTTTATGTTGATTAACAACACTAAACTATTTTTGAAGGTTAAATGTGCTTTGAAAGTTTTTTTAAGTACACTTGACTTTTGACTTGACTTTTATCAACTGCATTTATTTCAAATTTCTTATAGTCATACCAGAAAGCTTTATTGAGCTTTAAAAGTACATCAAGATTAATTTTATTATCTGATTTTTCAATTAGAAGAAGTTCCCTTCATTCACTCAGTTTTTTCGTTGAACGTCTAGTTATTCAGCAAAAAAATCCACGTTCAATTAATAGATAAAGCGTTCATTTAGTGATATTAAAGCATTTAATTCAAAGGATATTCAAAGGACATCAGAGGCACTCCTTATACTTGTCTGACAGCATGACAGACATTTTCTATTGAACTCTATCGCAACTTCATAGCCAGTGAATTTTCTTTTGAAGTGCTCCAAGCAAGGCACACAAAAGACCAACCGAATAGATAAACAAAACTCCACGCCACAAACACATGCAAATACATTCGTATATATGTACTCGATGTATACTCAGTTCCTGTTTTTTTTTTCTGCTTGCAAAGTTCATTCGTTTGTAAATAATTTTCTAGCTGGCGGCAAAATCGATACTTCACTTAAGATTTTTGCATATAAATACGAGTATCAAAGCGGGGGTTTCCCCCCGATCAACCCCTACGCTAAATCGCGAACATTTTGTCAAGCAGCAAAGCGGCAAAGTTTTCCAGTCAAAGTTATATGAATCAGCAGCGTATGCCGATAATGCATGCAAAAAGGCGGCAGAAATCGGCGTAGTGTGCGGGGACAACTTTTGCTATTAAACTTAATGTTCATCAAGCGAGAAGGGTCTAAATTATGTCCTGTAGTCATAAAAATGTCTAATACTACATTCCAATCAAAGGTGAGCTTGGTATATTCCAATTCTACAAAAAAATGCTGTATAAAAATGTATTGAGGAAACGCTGCCTAAGAAAAAGAGAAAGACATAAGATTGCTACAAAGTGCTATCGATAACACAATTGATAACAGATAACACAGAATGTAACGATGAGCAATCGATAACACAGTCGATAGTATTCTTTCGTGTCCCTATTTATTTTAGTTGTCCACTTTGATATCGATTGTCACGATTGTCAACCGAAGATATCGGAACTTTTGAAGCAGAAACAACTCAGGGCTTTGCAGATCGAAGATATATTATAATGCTGCGAAGCTATCGATAACATTAACAAAATTATTAAATATCTGTCAGCCATTTTTGTTATCAACATTTTGTATTGATGGCAACTTTTGTTGCAGTTTTTTAGCTCCGACTACAGGGGATAACCTAGTCAATCACTTTCGAAACAATCATACTTTGCTGAATTTTTTTATTTCGGTATTTACTATTTGAGTAGCACTTAAAAGCTTGGGCCCAACTCATTGGCGGTGCAAATATTTGTCAACCAATTAAATGCTTACAAGGAGCGTATTTTTATTGCCTTTATTATGAATAGACTGTTGTTGAAATTAATCATACGGCCCGTTGGCAACGTTGTGCTCGCTTAAACGACAAGTGCAAACAATTTCCATGAACTGCAGAGGCTTCGGCAAAACCGCAATGGCAAATGAACTCAGCCTTAGCTTCAGCCTGTGGCACTAAGTGCACTTGCAACCAAAGTTGGAGTTTGGGTGTCGACGCTCAGCTGCCGTTGTCCTGGCTGTGCCTCTGGCAGCTGTCCGCAATCTGCTAATGCGATTTGTTGCCAAACACTTGAAGCGGCTTAAATTTTGTCTCGCCACACTACAACATGCTAATTAATTAACAGTGCTTCAGCCGTAGCCCCTTCCCAACCCCCTGTCACCCTGTCTCGCTCCTGTTGATGTAACAGTAAATTTAATATTTATATACACATTTCGCATTACGCATACGCCGCGTTGGACGTTAAAATTGACAAGTAGCAACGAAACGTCGCATATTCATTTTAATTACCTGCATAACAGGCAAACAGGTAACCCCAAATTGGCACGGGCCACATTTCGCGACATGTTTCGCACATTTTAATGGCAAAATGGAAACGTTGCGTACACGCCCCGTGCCACCGTGTACTGTGTGTGTGTGTGCTTTTGTGTGTTGCTGGCAATTTACAATTTCATAAATATAAATTGGTTTTAAATGTTAAATAAAACAATTAAAATAGATACATGTGCTCCCATTTAACTGTTGCGATGGTAACCATAGAAAATCAACAAAATTACCTATGTTTGCATATCATGGCAAAAGAGTATAATTAAATTATGTCCAGCACACAGACATTCTTCTATATTGTATGAGGGGCTAGCAAACAAGAGCATGCGTTGAGAATTTGTTGCTTAATTTGCAAAACTCAGTCCCAAATCGATCGACTTGGCCACATTTTGTTTGTCATTTTTCGTTTATTGTGCACTTCAATGTATAATTAAAACAACAAAAATTTTGTTTTGATTTTCATTAACTTAAATTAGTATAAAATATAAGTTTAATTAAAATATATCTATGTCAGTTTAAAAAAATTAAACTTTTACGACAATTTTTCATTAATTCAAATTAAGTATAAAACAACAGTTTAATTGAATGCGAAGAAGACGAACGCTTTGGTTGGCCATCATGCTAAATATTGAGGGTTTAACAAAACTATATTTTGATGATATATAGTAATGATAATAAAAGATAATAATATATGATAACAATAAGATAAAAAACAAATATAATTAGGGTTTAGACTATTATACGATAAAATAATAATATATTATAATAATAATAATAATTGTTTTACTCATTAATTTTAAAGCTAGACTTTATTTAGATTTGTTATCTAACTATTAAATTTCTTTGAATGATGGCTCGAATATATCTGGTTGTTGAGTCCCTTTCAATATTCATTTAAATACGTAACCTTACATTATTTATATGGACGAATAACTAATTCTCAAATAAAGATAAATTAAATAAAAGTTAATAAAATAAAAAATAAAGAGATTCTGCTTGCTCAGCGTTCCGCAGTCATATTAAAGCAGACATTTATATATATATATCGACCTACCCTTTATGGATAATTCCCTGCAGTCTGCGCACAATCATTTCGATTGTTCAGTTGTTTTCATTGTCTGTTGATGCATCAAATGCATCATTTAATTGACAGTTAAGTGCAGCAAAGGCGGAGTTGAGTTAGTAGCTAGAACAATAAAATAGGCGTATACCACAAATACGCACACAGTTTCAATAGATTTAACGTGTGGTTACACACACCCACACCCATACACACACACACACACACACACACAGTCAATGCATATTTGTGCAGCGTGCACATTTAATTAGTTTCGCACGCTAGCAACGACAACAATTTAGCCATTAATTATTTGCAAATGACAATTTGAGATGCAAATCTGCAAGCGCAAAACACAAAACACACAAAAGCCAAAAATATTCAATCAATGGCAAATTTACTTACCTGCATGTAAAATGTTATTGTAAAAGCCAAAACCATAAAACATATATCAAATCGCTTATATGTATTTCATATTTTATAGTTCTATTTGTTGTTTTTAGTTTCCTTGCAGCGTGCCACATGGCAGTAATAAAGCAAAAGCGCACATGAAACAATTCGTTCGACATGTCATCATAAATTGTTCCTAATAAAATTCTACAAACACAACAAAATAAAGAAGGAAAATATGTTGTGAAAATGTTAAAAATAAAATACTTTATATATATCTATATATTTCACGATAACGACTTTACTTTCAGGCCGCCTGCTGGAATATTAAATTGCCCAACTGGCCGTAAATTGATTTATAAATAAATAGTTAATGGTTCGAAGGTTAAGAGGTAATAGCGGCAATAAATTTGTTAGTGACAAATGACTTGCATCAATTAGGGAACTTAATTAAATAATTTCTGTGGCATTTTATTGATTTATTTACTGAATGGAAGTAGAGACTGGGGAATATTACATTTAAATAAAATATATTGATTGCTATAATATATTTTTTTATTATCTTATATAATTATTATTTCTATTATTGTTATTATTTGTATTATTTTAATTAATATTAATATTATTATTATTATTAATATTATTATTATTATTATTATTATTATTAATACTATTATTATTATTATTATTATTTTTATTATTATTATTATTATTATTATTATTATTATTATTATTAATATTATTATTATTATTATTATTATTATTATTATTATTATTAATACTATTATTATTATTATTATTATTTTTATTATTATTATTATTATTATTATTATTATTATTATTATTATTATTATTATTATTATTACTATTATTATTATTACTAGTATTATTATTATTATTATTATTAATATTACCAATATAAGAATATTTCATTATTTATAATTATCAATATATTGATATTGGTATTATTATTGGTATATTATTATATTAATATTACCTATTAATATAATTGTGACAAATTCATTAATAACGTACTTTAAATTTAAATTAAATCTACCAAAAACTTAAACTCACTGATTCGCATGCCTATGAGCATAAGTATAGCTATTAACTCAGTTTTATGCACTTAACACAAATCGATATTTAATGACACAGCATAGCCACGCCCATGCACATCACACACACAAACACACACACGCACACACTCACACACTCACACAAAAACACACACATAGATACACTTCCAGTAGTGAGCACATACATCATTGTCAATGTCAAAGTGTCAAAGCAAAACTTGCACAGACCAAAACTAGCGGCGCTTTGTTTCAAGCCAAGCACAGTAACCCAGGCAACTGAATTTGTGGGGGGTGGGTGGCCTTTTAGCATGCCACGCCCATTATGTAGAGCCAAGCCATATTGTGGCATTTATGATGTTGCAGGTTTCTGGTCGTAAGCATCAAGTAAACTGCAATTTGCAGAAGAAAATTTCTTTTTTTTATTTAGTCGGAGCCAAAATCGACTTGCGACAAGTTTGAAGCAAACAGCAAACAATTTGAACTGACAAAGTCCAGCGATAAAAATTGCTTAAGTACTTTAGTTGCGCAGCGAATGCAGCTGCAAAGTCTGGTGAGGGGCGTGGTGGGCGGACAGAGACCGATAACTTTATTAAACAAACAGGTGAAATCTGGCAGCAAAGGGCCAAAAGTTGCCACTCAGCCAGACTAAGATCAAACACAAGCACAAAAAAATGCAGCACCAACAAAACAAAATACAGAAAATATAGCTAAAAAAAAGAACTTAAAAAAATTACAAAAAAAAAAAAAAACCAAAAACATGGCCAAAAATATCAGCGGCCATATGTCCTGTAGCATATGCTGCAGCATATATCCTGCTGTCTTTCGCTGGTTCTGTTTGATTTTATTTTGTGTGCGTGCATAAAAAGTTTGTCAGTTTGTTGTGCTGTATCCTTTTTTTGTACGTTTTTTCTTTTGTTATTGTTATTATTGTTGTTAATATTGTTGTTGTTGTAGCTTTGACATTGGCCGTGGCTAACAAGTGCAAGGCAAGGATTGGTATGTACTCGCACAGGATTTAAGAGCTACAAGAAAAAATATAATAAATATACACGTCCTCTAAGTATGAAATAAGAAATAAAAAGCTGCTGTTCTTTAGACGAAAGCAACTGGAATATTCTCTGGTAACTGCGAAATCAAACAGTTTGGCACAGATTCCCAAATTCTTCACGAGTCACAGAAATCAAAATGTTTTCAAATTTTGTATTACGTTGCATTAAAAAATCTAATTTCTTGATCTTTATCATACATTTTCCTTAAAAATATGCAAGCGCGTTTAAAAGCGGAGTGAGAATATTTTTATTCAAAAATATTTATAAATTATAGTTAATAACTGTCTTATATTTATCTTTGGGAAATGACTCAAAAAGTTTGGAAATTTCCCGGGAAAAAATAGGTCTAAGAAAAGATTATTCAGTACCGTATCTCAATTTGATTTTTGTTTTAATGTAATCCAGATATACATAAAAAAGACTAAAAAGATAAAGGTATGTATATGTATATAAATATATTTAAGTAATTTACGGATCAACCATTCAGTTGATCCTACGAGTAGTCAATTAGTCTCATCTATAAGCCCTTCTAACGCATTTGAACCATTCCCTTTGCGCTTACAAATCATTTGCCAAATATTCAAAAATTGAGCTCTCGAGTTGCACTTTGATTTCTGCTTACAGACAGAGAGATAGAGAGAGAGAGAGAGAGGAAGAAACCTTTGGTAAGTTAATATACGCAAATTGTTCTCAGCTTTGGGTGCATTGAGCTCTGCTTGTTGTGTCCTGGCCAGGGATATAAGCAAATTGTAAGCGTTTCGTATTGATTTCCATTTTATTAACAATCATTTAAATGCAATGAACTGAAATACAATGCTCAACGCTTGAAGTGAGTATTTTTTGTATACATTTCTCTTTTTTATTTCCCTTACTTTTTTTACTTGTATTTATTCATTGTGTTGTGCTTGGCGTAGTTGGCATTTCATGGCTGATTTAACCTGGTCTGAAGCGCCTAACAGCGTCACCGTTATGCCAGTTATTGCTCCAGTCAATGTTGTTGTTGTTGTTGCTGTGGTTGTAGCTGCTGCTGTTCGTTTTTCATATGTCAGTGGCGTAAATGAAAACGCAAACGGGGCGTATGATTAATGTGGTTTACATATGAAAACGACTGGCAACGCCATGAACCAAACTGTGGCAACGTATGTCTCTGTCTCTGCTTCTGTCTCTTATGCTCCTGTTGCTGTTTTTGTTATTGTTGTTGCTGGCGGCAGTGCTTATTCAATAATTTATAGCTGCCAGCCGCAGCCACTTACAATGTCAGAAAAATATGCGCGAAATATGCATAAAAGTATAACATGCAGACTTTGCTGTTATTGCCACACAAAAAAAGAAGAAAAGAAAATAAAAAAAAATCTCAACCCCAAACACTCAACTAACAATCCGAAACATGAGTATTACGTGCCCTTTCATATGGCTCCCAATTGAAAAGCTATTTATAACTGCATGCCATTCAATAGATAATACTTTAATATGAACATGTCGGCTTACAATGTGTGCCCTTATTGGCTGTCAAGCTATATAAATTAATTTAAATTGTTTTGCCAACGCGCACTAATACTATAAACTTGAACACAGCATATACAGAAAACAATTGATAGTACTGAATCATAAGCTGATAAGCCTTAAAAGTTGTTTAGTTTAGTATTGGAATACAAAAACAAATATTAAACCAATGCTGATAATAAGTAGTGCATACTCTTTAACTGGAGTATTATACGAATTTCTGAAGTAAATAAAAAATAAATAAAATATAAATTATCCATAATATATCTAAGCTGGAAAACGAGAAGTAGCAAGTAAGTATGACTTGATTTAATAGGGTTCCAGCTGGAGTGAAAATCCAGCATTTATAATAAAAATAACATTAAATTTAAATATAACTCTTCCTTTATTTACTAAACTTGTATTCAACAACATAGAATATTTTTGGCGGATAATGTCGCAAATGCACAATATTGTATGCATATTTCTCTGACTGTCGATTTCATTTAAATTTTTTCCTCCACTTTGCATTACAGAGTGATAAACAGAATCCGCATGCCCCAAAACCAAAACCAAAGCACAAAAATCAACAAGTCATTATCATTAATGGCATTTTAATTATGTGTATGCGGCTTGAACTCGAACTCGAAGCGATAAATCTTGAGCTCAACCCGTCGCTGAGTCTGGCCTCTGGCGTCTGGCGACAGTACAAAATGAGTGGCCAGAAGATCGGCATCGTGGGCAGCGGCCTAATTGGGCGTGCCTGGGCATTGCTTTTCGCATCGGCCGGCTATCGTGTGCAGCTCTTTGACATCTTGGAGTCGCAGGTGACCACAGCTCTAGCAGAGCTGCGCAAGGAGTTGCAGCAATTGGAGTCAAAGGGCAGACTGCGCGGAGAGCTGTCGGCCGAGCGGCAATACGCGCTCATCACTGGCTGCACACAGCTGCAGCAGCTGGTGCAGGATGCTCTGCACATACAGGAATGCGTGCCGGAGCAGCTGGAGCTGAAGTGTTCGCTCTATGCCCAATTGGATGAGCTGCTGGAGCCTCAAACCGTGGTGGCCAGCTCGACGAGCACATTTATGCCTTCGCTCTACACCGAACCGCTAAAACGACGCTCTCAGGTTAGATAATCCATCTCCATCTCCATCTTCTTCTCTATCTCTAAGTAAATCTTCTTCTCTATCTCTATCTCTCTCTCTAAATCTATTTCTATCTGTCGTTCTACTACTCTCTCCTTGCCCCCTCCATATTTACTATGCTGACAGTCTGACTTCTTTCCTCTCATCGTTCTCTCTCTCTCTCTCTTTACAGATGCTTGTGGCGCATCCACTTAATCCACCTTACTTTATACCCCTCGTAGAACTGGTGCCAGCACCCTGGACCAACGCGGAGGCTGTGGAGCGCACACGTACGCTGATGCTGGCGCTGGGTCAGCGTCCAGTGGTGCTGAAACGTGAGATTCAGGGCTTTGCCACGAATCGGATACAGTACGCCATACTGAATGAGGTGTGGCGCCTGGTGGCAGCGGGCATCATCAGTGTGGCAGATGCGGATCGCGTGCTGAGCGATGGCCTGGGCATGCGCTATGCACTGATGGGTTCATTGGAGACGGCACATCTGAATGCGCCCGGCGGCGTGTCGGACTATTTTCAGCGCTTTGGTGGCGAGATTGCCGCTGTGAGCGCCACCTACGGACCGACACCGAATGTGTGCGCCGAGGGCGAGACGCTGGCCGAGATAGCGCGCCAGTGCGAACAGCTTGTGCCGCTGGAGGCGTTGGGGCAGCGGCGTGCGGCGCGGGATGAGTTCCTAACGCGCCTATCGGAGCTGAAGCGGCAGTTGCCATAAAATATATTGCACTACTGTATTTCCATTTGTGTTGATTAAAGCAGTGCGCGCTCTGTGAATGGAAGCTGTCGAGGCAGACACCCACCCACCCATTCATTGAGCTCCTCATTGCGTAATTGCAGAGTCCGCTTTCAATTCATTTGCAGCTAGCCGTGTGCATTAATGAAATTAATTTTTGTGGCAACCGGAAACGCTGGCAGCCATTGCCACAGCGCATTGAAGTACAACGTGTCACATTTCCGTTTTGGCTTTGCCTCTTACTTTGACCAGGTTCACATCTGCTGTGTAGTCGCTTTTTCTTTTCCTTTTCCATTTCCATTTCCAGTTTCGACACTTGACCTGCTCGAATGCAATCAGCTTTAATTCAATTTCCACTTGACACGAAAAATTCCGCCAGAGAACCAAATGTTAATAAAAAACCATTAGCCCAACAGCTGGACTCCCGAATAGGAATAGATCATGGCCAACTTTTAATTAAAAGTTTAGCGAGCTAAACAGTAAGTAAAAAATATGTCCAGGATATCAAAGTTAAAAGGTATTTCGGCTGCATAGCGACACAAGCAGCGAGTGCTGCATAAGCATAAAATAATTATTCGAATAATCTATCAACAAGCATTTAAGCATTCAATTGTTAAAGCTTTAAGACGAGACTTTACCCAAGGAAAGCTTCTGTATAGTTTCCAGGCTTTAATAAAGCTCTACTTATGACTTTTACTGGAAACTATGTTACTATACTACAAGCAAAAAGTTAACTTGCAATTAGTTCCAGTGGGAAATATTTCTTATTTATTAAACCAGTATATAGAGAGAGTTTAGGAAGCTTTAAGTGAACTTTATTTAAAGAAGTAGAAAAACAACAGGGCGAACACAAAGCTTTAAGTTGCTTTTGGTTTTACATAATAACGAGAAAGAAGTGCTATCTTCGGCACGCCGAAGACTTAATACCCTTGCAGACCCAACCTTTTCAAAATGCTCATAGTGCTTTGCCCGTATCTAAGAAGCACAGGGAAAATAGTTAATGCCGAGTATGGTTAAGATATCTTGAAAAACAAAACAGGTTTCCATACAACAACTTAATTTTCGACCGATCGTTCCTATGGCAGCTATATGATATAGTAGCCCGATTTGAATAAGATTTTGCATAAGTGGAGGGAGCATAGTAAAACTAATAAATGCCGAGTTTGGTCAAGATATCTTGAAAAACAATAAAAATCCCATACAACAGCATAATTTTCGACCGATCGTTCCTATGGCAGATATATGATATAGTTTTCCGATCTTAATAGGATTTTGCATATATATGGGGAGCGTAGTAAAACTAATAAATACCGTGTTTGGTCAAGATATCTTGAAACACATAAAAATTTTCCATACAAAAACTTAATTTTCGACCGATCTTTCCTATGGCAGCTATATGATATAGTTGTCCGATCGTAATAGGATTTTGCATATATATGGGGAGCATAGTAAAACTAATAAATACCGAGTTTGGTCAAGATATCTTGAAAAACATAAAAATTTTCCATACAAAAACTTAATTTTCGACCGATCGTTCCTATGGCAGCTATATGATATAGTTTTCCGATCTTAATAGGATTTTGCATATATATAGGGAGCGTAGTAAAACTAATAAATACCGTGTTTGGTCAAGATATCTTGAAACACATAAAAATTTTCCATACAAAAACTTAATTTTGACCGATCTTTCCTATGGCAGCTATATGATATAGTTGTCCGATCGTAATAGGATTTTGCATATATATGGGGAGCATAGTAAAACTAATAAATACCGAGTTTGGTCAAGATATCTTGAAAAACATAAAAATTTTCCACACAAAAACTTAATTTTCGACCGATCGTTCCTATGGCAGCTATATGATATAGTTTTCCGATCTTAATAGGATTTTGCATATATATGGGGAGCGTAGTAAAACTAATAAATACCGTGTTTGGTCAAGATATCTTGAAAAACATAAAAATTTTCCATACAAAAACTTAATTTTCGACCGATCGTTCCTATGGCAGCTATATGATATAGTTGTCCGATCTTAATAGGATTTTGCATGTATATGGGGAGCGTAGTAAAACTAATAAATACCGAGTTTAGTCAAGATAACTTTATAAACAAAAATGTTTTTCATACAAGAACCTACTTTTCGACCTATCGTTCCTATGGCAGCTATATGATATAGTGGTCCGATCCAGCTGGTTTCGACATATGAACTGCGTGCAACAGAAAGAGGGAATTCAGCAAAGTTTCATAAAGATAGCTTTAAAGCTGAGAGACTAGTTCGCATAGAAACAGACAGACGGACATGGCTATATCAACTCGGCTGTTGATACTGATCAAGAATATATATATTTTGAGGGGTCGGAGATGTCTCCTTCTGCGTTACACATTTCACGACAAAATTATAATACCCTCTGCAAGGGTATAAAAAGAGCTCGCAGTTTGCATAAAAAAAAGCTTTTGATCAAAGCACATAAGCTTTTCTCTTGCGTTCCTCAAACATTTATTAAAAATTATTAATTTTAGTCGCTTCAATTTGAAGACCTGTAAAAAATGTGATGTGTGTTTTTGTCGTTAAGTTTATTATGAGACCTAAAAGAGAAAGGAATTTGTTAATGCACCTTAACACTTTGCGGCTTAAGTAGACGTGCGTGTGTGTGCTTGTGTGTGTGTTTGTGCTTTTATTAAAATCATAAATCTGCATTAAGTGCGCTTGTCTGTAGTTAGATGTACGTATGTAAGCGTATTTCTCTGCGTATGTGGCTGGCATAGCCCAACAAACTTCTTTATATATTTAACTCGCAGCCCGCTGCCGAAAGAGCATTTTTCATTTTTAGTCGCAATTTTTTTCTCTTGCTCGCTTCTTTTTTAATAAACTCTCAGCTGTCTCTAAGCACATGCTCGTACATCCCATTTACCATGTACCAAGCACACACAAACTCACGCACACACACACGCACATACACACATGGGCGCTATTCATGGCGTTCTGTAATTTATTTCGCTTACGCCACAAAAAAATGCGAATAATACAGAAAAAAAATTGATTAAAAACCACTTTAATATAGCTCATTGTCACATTTGCCTGCCTTCAGCCGTGGAGAAAGCCTTATAAATGAGCCCGAAAACTGCTCTGACTAGCAGTTACATATATCAAGCTTCGGTTTTTTCTCGGCTTAGGAGCTGTTGTAGCTGAAATAAGAGTACATTTACTAAGCGTTTAGTTAAATATTTTCTATTTAATATTATATATAGCTGTAATTTTGTTTTCGGTAATTTTTTTAGTCTTTCAATTATATTAGGTAAATTAAAATAAAATCCCCACCTAGATAAGCCAAGTAAAGTACATGCCGGGATGTACTTTGAATCTATCTATGCTATTTAAATGATTATCTGAGCTGCAAGTGCTGGCAGTCCACACAATTTGAATCCAAGATGAACAGTGTTTAGTTGCCTTTACTTATCGTAATCATTGCCTGTTGCATTGTTCTGAATCAGGCAGCAGTTACTTTGCCCAACATTTGGCACGATCCCGCACCTTCTCCACCGGACAACGATTGGAATCCCTTTGATTTTAGGGCATCGCCTTTTAATCCCAGCCCACCAACATTTTATGTTTAATTAAAACTAATATAGCAAAGTAACTTAACAAATGTGTGTTTGTGTGAAGTGAATATATAAATGCTATTCAAAATATTGTTGATATTTTTGGTACTACTTTACTACGGTTACTTAGCTTCTTTTAAAACCATTTTTAAATAAATAATAATTTGAAAAATTCATAAATTGTTTAAATTGTGTCCAGTGAAGAGGAATAAACTGTTATTATTTCCACTTGATGTTTTTAGAATTTGGTGCCAGTCACAGTCAGTTTTACAATTATCTGTCATCTCTCAGCTCATCTCTAAGGTGATCACTGTGGGTTTTTTACCCGAGATAAGCTGGCGAGTAAAATACATGGCGGCATTCACAGCATATTTGTATACACTACTGTTCCCTATAAAAGGCAATCTTGAGTCTGCGATTTGTCAGTCTAAATATTAACGTCAAGATGCACAACATATTCTACGTTTTACTATTTGCAATAATCGCCTGCTGCTTTGATCAGGGTCAGTCGACTCTACATCGCCATCATCTGCCGCCGCCACCACCTGGAAATCAATGGAATCCCTTTAACCTCAATCCATCGCCCTTTAATCCGGGGCAGCCTAGATATTGATAAAAAAAAAATTAAATCTATTAACCATCCTGAGATTTAAATGATCATTAAATAAACCCTAAAAGTTTATTTGAGAATTATTCACTTGGTGTGCACAAAAATGCTTCTATTAGGGGTATTCTTGCTATTGCTGCTGTTATTAAAATCTTGTATTCTGCATTGTTTGGCTTAATGTAAAATGTTCTCCGGGAAAAATTAAACAAAATTGGCTTTTTATTATTATTTTGCTGCGCTATAAGTGTAAACTTGGAAATGTCCGAACCAATCAAATTGGTTGTTTTTCTCATTTTGTTGTTGTTTGCGTTGCACTGAAAAGTTCAAATTACTGCGCATCGTTGCAGTCAATTGTTAGTGTAAAATACCCCAAACAATTAGAAACCACAATTGCTGCCCCGGCAACGTGCAACTTTTCATTTTTACTGGCATTTGCTGGCAGCAGGCTGGCAGCTTTTTCCATGCTGCCAGCTTCTGGGCAGCTACTGGCAACCGTTTGCTGCAGTCGCCTTTCGCCCACACGACACAGCAGTAGCAGAGGCAGTGGGAGTGGCAGTAGCAGTAGCAGTAGCAGTAACAGCAAACTGCAAATGCATTTTGAGGTTAATGCCCCTGGCCAAAACGTAGAGCTGGCAACTAAGCAGCCACCCAGCCAGGCCACAGTGGGGGTTCCGGCATTTGCAGGGTTTGCAGGGCTTGCAGGTTTTATAAACTTGCTCAACATTCTGCCTGTCAGTACATTTGGTAAAATTCTTCTTCTCTTTTCAATTTTTTTGTATTTTTATTTTTTGTACAGCTTTCAAGTTTTCCCTCTGCCTGCAATTTTCCATTTGCCCCCATTGTCAAGTGAGGTGCACATAATGCGATTTTAATACTGATTTCCTGGGGCAACCCTGGCAAAGCTAAGCTCCATCATGTTGTGCTGTTTATGTCTATACATATATATATATGTATATGTGTGTAATTCATAAGCTTTTAACTGTTTATGTGCTGGTACACAGAAATTAGTTGTCAGTCCATCAGTCGAACGAGTTGTGTATCATAGTAATAAGTGTTTAATAGCTGACAACTAGCATTCAGTTTCCATCTTTCTCCCTCACACACACTCTGTCTCCTTCTCGCTATCTCTGTTTGATACTTGGAAACCGCCTTGTGGTCTATTTGTACCGAATTTTAAGCGCTTAAGCCGCTTAACTCACGGACAAATTGCAATTTTGCATTTATATCAACTCTCCAATATTCGTTTCATTTGATTTTACATAATTAGTATTGTTGAGAATCGCATAGAACGGCATCGAATGGAGAATTTAGAACCACAAGCCAATGAGTAAGTCCTAGTGGACTTTATTTAAGCTAAAAAACTGATTATTGAGTCAAGTAAATTATATATTTAAGAAAAGCTTATTTCAACTTATGGAGAAAATTCTTGAGAACTTTCTTATAGTTGAAGTATACCAAAACTGATTACACTTTTATTCTTATAAGAAATCTAAAATTAAATTTTTCAATGAAACGCAAATATCATAATCTGGAAAATTCGTTACAATATTCAAAGTTGTCGATATATATCGGTATGTTCAACATTCCTTTTGGGAAGTCTAGCTATTTATTTATTTAAGAGACCTTTGATCTAGACTAACTGCTACTGATAGTTAATATTTCCGATCTTACCGATCTGTTAAATAATTCAAAATTATCGATGTTTATCAGTATGTTCAGCCTTAAGAATGGAAATCATGGTTACTCTAAAATCTAAATATATTTGGTTATTTTATATACTTTTGATTCGGAGCAACTGCAACTGATATCTGTTTTATGATAAATCACCGCCTTAGATGCATTCAGGCAACAGCCCGGCAGTTATCTTTCATTAGGTGTCCTGCGAAAAGCCTGGTTCAAGTTAATAGTTGACATTTTTAATTCCAACCCATAAAAGTAATGCAAATTGAATATCTAAAAAACAAGTACCACCGCTAGATGGCGCGCTACTACCTGCCCCCTTTTGCCAGCAGGTGGCGCACAAGGTCTAAACCCCAGGACACTTCAGAGCTGTGTGAGCTGATGCAGTTGTTTTCGGTTAAGAGTCGCGTTTGAAAAGCGCAACACAAACACACAGCAACAATAGAGCAGTGTGTGTGTGTGTGTATGTGTGTGCGTGTTTGTGAGGGCTTTTACAATCCTATTAAAGTATCAGACAATCTAATCACCGGCAGCTCAAAAACCGCGCACACGCGCTAAACGTTGCCAGAGGACCGCAAAGTAAGCCATGTAGTTGGGCGTAGAAGAAGGAGTTGAAGCTGAAACCGGAAGGGGAACGGCAACGGGTAGTTGTTGCGTTGACAGCGCCCCATTTACAGAATACAGATACACAATCAGATAAGTACAACAAAAACAACAACAACAACAACAGCAACAGGAACAACGCATTACAAGCGAAATGTCCACTAAAACGGCTGCCACTTGAACAAAACCAAAGCCGAAGGCCGACGCAGCAGCTGGAGAGGGATTCGTGGTAGCAGGAGTAGGAGCAGGAGCTGGAGCCGAGGCAGCCACTAAAGCTGGAGCAGGGGAAAGAGCAGAGCTATTGCCGTAGCTCTAACCATGCCTTTCATTTTGATGGCCCACTAGGAGAATGCCGTTTGCTGGTTTTGGCATTGTCTCCGTTTCAATTCTGAGGCCATGGTCTGTTGTCTGGTTGTGTGTGATTCTGTTGGTTGTTGTCTGACTGCTGCCTGATTGTTGTGGGTCTGCGTCAGTTTAATTTGAATACACTTAAGTGTACTGCGGTCTGCCAGGGCCGTCACAAGAATTTCCAATTGAAAATCACTTCAGGTTTAATTTGATTGCCGCCGCTGTACGCCCCAAGTCCAAGTCGAAAGTCGTCTGTAAGCAGCTCGCCAACCTAAATTCCTAGCTCCACTTTAATCACATTTTCCTCGGGCATTAATATTGATGAAAACTTGTTAACTTTGAATAAATCGTAGTCAACTGAATCAGTAAATAGTCCAATACGTAATACAAACGTTCACCAAATGTAAATGTGACTTCTAAATATTATTTCGCTGATTCAAGACCTTGGAAGTCTATTATTTGCATCTTGGAAAAAAAATATCTATTTGAGCCCGCAAAAGTGCATTTAGAGTCCTGTTCGGTACGAGCCCAAAATTGTATCCTATTCCAGTTCTAATTTTATTATTGTGATTGGTTATGGTAATTGGTAAGATAGTACGTTTTGAACTAGTAATAAATAAAAATCGATCTATAGAATCGAATGAAATCCAAAAAATGTTTGCAAAAGTTCTGATGTTACCCCACTCGTCCGTTTTGTCAATTTAGATCAAAGTGTACAAATGAAATTTTTTGATGGCAATTTATAATCTCTATTCATACAAAATGGTAACTCGTTAAAAGATCTGGCTTTATTTTACTAAAACCGTACGGACTTAAGATCATATACACTATATAAATTTTGTTGCTGCCCAAAAAACAGTTTTATTAATACGTTTCAAGGTATTTTAAAGTTAAGATAAACCTAAAGATAACAAATCTTTCCTGTTTTTTATACCAGGCAGTTTCATTACTTGATTACTTCAACTCTGGTGTACGAGAAAGTACAGCAAATAAATGGGAAAAAAAGAAAAACGCAAAGAAAATGGCCGCAAAAGAAAAGTTGAATGGAATGCGCAACGCAAAGACCTAGGCTGGGTATGTTAAGCAAAACTAGGCAAACAACAAATATTCGTACGCTGAAGCTGAAATGCCCTTACCAAACAGTGCTGTTCATAAACTACGAAGACGAATATGAAATATACTTTATGGATAAAATGGTATTTTTGTAGCTTGAACAATATTTTACAATTAGCCAAGTACGTGCATGCCACAGTGCGGCATTAACAAGTTGCGAATTATAAGTTGTAATAGATAAGAGATTGGCTTTTGCTTTTTACCCAACAAGGTGCAGCTGTGATCCTTTTGGCAATTTTTGGAATTCCAGGCTAGTTTTCAGCTGTTTTATTTTGTGAACTTCAAGCTGAAGTCTAAGACATTGGACATGCAACCACCGGAGTACAGGGTATACGGCCACGGCAGCAGCAAAAAATTGGATTTACATTATTTACAGCATATTACACACTGACGCAGCAGACGAATTATATTGCGCATCGATAGAGGTGGAATACAAACCCGTCTGTACATACATTTTGTTTGCCTGCGACGTGGCGTATACGTAACGCAACAAATGAAGGATACGGCGCATGCGAAGCACACGGATTCGACAGGACGCAAGCAAACGGATCGGACCCTTTGGGGCATGGAAATTAATTAAATTAAGTCAACGAAAAGTGAAACGGCATAAGCGAAAACGCAATACAAGACACACACACTCGCACACACAGAGAGGCAGGCAGACAGCGTCCCGTTTGTAGCCTGGGCCAGGACAGCGGGAAGCTTCGCCCGCAGGCCTGATGTCAGGACGCGAAGTCTTTGACATTCGTCGTTCGCCGGCTCCCTCATCACTTTGATGCCAGCGCCAGCTCACAGGTCTACCCCTACACCCACTAACCCTTCGCCTGCTCCATCCTGGGAGTGTGTAGCGATAAGCTCGCTTCGTTATAATCCTAATTAAATATTTAGGTTTACTCTATGGCTGTATTTACTTTTTGCCTCGTTCCTGTTCTGCATCTATATGTGTTTTTCTTCTCTTCCTTTCGCTAACTCACTTTCCTTTGCCGCCGCTGATGCCGGGTGCTGGATAAGCGCTTGGGTCACTTGTCAAGGGTTAATTGCATTAAAGTTATGACAATTGCCAACAAATTTGATGCTCGTGGCTGAAAGATGTAGACAAAATCAACTCAACGGATTGTGTATTGTGCAGCCGAGAAACTAATTAGCTTAAATTGAAAGCTTTATCCATATCAAAGTGAGCCACTTCGAATGTGAGAATCGCATAGAAATGCGCAATGTATTTATAAAAAGAATAACCCGAAGTAAATGAAAAATATTTGTATCTGGCTTGGCCTATTAAGAATACGTGGTTTAATTAATTTAATTTTTTACACAAGTTATAAAGTTTGTTCTAGTTCAAAAGTGCTTCAAGCTTTAATCCCAAAAATTGTTCTTAAATGTTTAGAAAGTACATTAGATTTGTAATTATGTTCTTCCAGCTACATTCAAGCATGGAACAGGCAAAGTTCAAAGGTTTAATAAACCTAATTTGTACCTTTTCTAGTTCAACCCCTATCCATATTAAGATAGTTCAGTTCTAAATTCAAGCTTTAAGCAAGAATAGTTACGGTCAAACGCCTAACTATTCAAAATTGGTTACAAAATGTATCAATTTTCGTGGGTTTCGACAGGAGAAACAGCAAGCACCTCAATTAGACTAGTTGTCTAATAAAACCAATTTCGTCTTGGCACCCAGACCAACGTCTGGGAATCCCAGCCCAACCCTCGGCTGCAGTTCTATGGCATTCTGTCTGACATCCTTCACTCCCGACCGTAGCTGCCCCAACAGCTTGTGGATGCCACTATCCGTGCTGCTTGGCATTGTTGGACGTCTGCCGCACTTGAAGCAGCGCGCAATTTGTTTTAATCAACAAAGTCAAAAAGGGGCACGTAGAGGAGCACAGTGCACAAAAATTAAATAAACTTTGTGTTGCGCCAACAATTTGCCCAGCATCTAGGAGCACCACCAACAGGAGGAGCAACACCACCACCACCAGCACCGCCAGCACCACCGCAGCCACCGCTTCAAATGTCTGCGGCTACATTTTAGGGCGGGAGCTCAGACAAAACGCTGACAGGCAGCTTAAATCTGGGACTGGGAGCTGGCAGGACGCACGACGTGACTGGCCGTGGGCAGCAGCTACTTCCATTCCAGTTCCACATTCAAAAGGGCTTCCCCGACAACAGTTGCAATCAGTTGCCCGCTGAAATCCTTTAACTGTTTAATATTGCAACGAAATGAGATAAAAGTATTCTTTAGTCCTTTAGGGCTTTGCAGCAGTGCAAACAAATTAAGCCAAATTGCATGAGTTGGCAAACAATTAGCGAGTACCCACACTCAACCTCATTATTCGTATAACACTCTATTCACATATATCTATATACATTGTAAGCCAGGCCAATAAATGAAAATTCCTCGAATGTCCATAAATTTTCACAGCTACTGTGATACATGGCGCCGAAGAAGTCTCCTTTTTTTGTAGATATCCAAACATTTTCTTTTCTTGTGTGTACACTAATAAAGGGGTATATGCAATACTTCAAGTGCTCGGACATGGAATAAAAAGTTTTGTGGAAGAACTAAACATAATTATTATTTAGGATAAAGTCAGAAAAAACAGTGTTCCTTTTTTTCTTGCAGTTATCCACACATTTTCTTTTCTTGTGTGTACACTAATAAAATGTACTTCATTTCTTGGAAGAACTTAACGTAATTAATATTGAAAATAAAGACTAGAAACGGAGTATCTTTTGCTTACTTCTTTTCGTCTAGATATCTAAACATTTTCTTTACTTATGTGTACACTAATAAAGGAGTATGTCGAATATATCAAGTGCTTGGACTTGGAATGAAAAGCTTAAGCAAAAAATGTTCTTCGTTTTGTAAAAAATCAAAAGTAAATTATTATTTATTTCTATTATGCGTTTCTTTTCTTATATAAATATATATGCTATTTTTTAATTGATAAGGAATTTTGCACAAAAAGAATTTAGAACAATTCAATTCCTACGTGTTAAACTTACCCTTTGTATTTATTTTTAAACATTTATACATAATCCGTAGCATATCCCAGGATTCAAACCCAAGTTCTTGATGTCCAGTTGCATCAAAAAACAAAAATTTAAATTAGAGCCAAAGTTTGGTAACTAGAAATTCTGAATTCTTTAAAATTATTTTTCCTATGTATACAAACGAATCAAAAAAATTAAACATATTTAGAAAAACTAAAAAAAATGTTAGAAAATATAATAAATTTAATAATATAAATACTATATTAACATTTTTAGTAGACACAAAAAGAAATATTGCTGATGTTAGTTAGTTAGAAATAAACAACATTTAACACCAAGAAAGAGTTGATTATAAAAATATGTAAGTGCTTGGGTAGCGCATCAAGGAGTCGTTGTATTCACGCCATAAATGTAGAAAAAGTTTGTTATAACTGTTTTGTATTGCCTTTCATTGTGTGTGTTATCAATAAAGCAAATTGAATTTGGTGCGGTACAAAAAGTGTCACTCAGGTCGATCGAGATAAATGCCACAACACAGAATACCAAAGGTGGGTACGGGGCGAGGGGGCCTGGGGCGGGGAGCGGACCATTGTCTGATGTTTGATGATATTGTGAGGCTGTAACGAAATGTCAAAGCACTTGAAATGGGCAAATTAAATTAATGTATTGAATTGTCTGTTGGCCAAAGGCGATTGATAAATGAAAAGGTTAAGTCGCAGGTCAAACTAGCAGACATACCGAACGTGACCTACCTCCTCGCCCGACCTGTGTCTATGGTTAATTTGTTTTGTTTTCATTTTTTTATTTATTTGTTAAACAGCTACAAAATGTAGACATCCAACGGGCATCTGTGATTGTTGCTGTCAGCCTTTGTTGCTTATTATTTATCATCCGGTTAAACTCCGCGCTGCCTCTCCGAGGTTCATGCTCTGCTGCCCAGATGCAATGAATCAAAGTAGCTGCTGCCTGAGTGTGTGTGTGTGTATGGTTGTGTGTGTGTTCGTCTATGCCTCAATAGGTACAGCAACATGATTTATTATACGCCTGCTCCTATTTATGGGCGTGGCACCGCCCACAGGCAACATAAATCCCGTTTGTAGCAATAGACTAATGGCTGCAAAAAAAACATTCAATCGATTGTTAACAACTCATAAAACAAATAATTGTGCGGCCCGTTCCATAGTTCGCATACAGGCGGGTATTTTCGGATAATTGGAATATATATGAAAAGCCTAACAAAACGATTTTACTCACATTTTAAATATTCTAATTATTTTTGTGAACGACAAATTTAAATAAAAATAAAAAAAGCATTTACTATACTAGAGTAATTCTTTTGATGGGCTTTCCAATTTCAAAGCGTCCCTAACGCCTTTCTGACCTAACTACTCCACATTTCATTAAGAGCAGCCGGAATCCCAGCTACGAACCGGTTTTTCGAGACTTCCATATGAGCCATATCTTTAAGCATATCTCAAACTGTATAACTTCCGTATTTATATATATTGTAAGCTATTTATTTTAAAAATGTTTAAAAGTGTTTTTAAAAGAATAATATAGTTCCAATATACATCAAAAAGGCCCATCTTCGAACTAGCAGTAATCGTCCATAGTGACATCTCTAGTCTCTATCGACAACTTGTACCAGTTAATGCAATCGATTAAATGAGGGATAAATTAAATATAGAAGGATTTTTAGCAAGTTCTATTTAACCATGTTTAATAGTTGTCATCAAATGATGTACTCTAGAAATAGTTTTATGTAGTTTTGGGTTATGTAGTTTTGGGTCTACAGCTCGTACAAATATTGAAAATATATCGATAGGTCGATTCGATAACTTAGTCATACAAAAACTTTTCACTTCCTTTAAAACTGCTGCAGCCATATAACAATTTGCGAGCAATTAAAGCCGCATAATTTCTGGCAGCCTATGCGCCGGGGCTCGTTCGTAGACGTGTCTGCCTTCCTCCCCCCCCCCCCTTCCCCCTCCGCCTCCTACCTCACTCAGTCCACTATCCCCCACTTGCTGCTGTCCCTGACATTGTTGGCGTTGGCTAAAAATTGCAATGTCATTGTTGCGAGAGACAGCGGGCGGTGGTGCACAAAAACCATGTGGCTAGTAATTCATTACCCCGACCACACACACACACACACACACACACACACACACAGCAATTCGCATGGCCGCCACCGACGCCATTTAATGTGCAAACAAAAGGCGTTGGCAACACAAAATAGGAAAAAAAAAATTAAAAAGGGATATACAGCAAAAAGAAATAAAAGAAAAAAGAGAAAGAAAAGCTTGTCAAATGTTATGAAGTATTTGTAAAGTGCAGACGGCGCACAATGGCAAAAAAAAAGATACGTGGGCGGGGGAAGAGAAAATGCTGTGCTCTATGCTAAAAGTTAAAATAACGAGCGATAATTAATGGAATGACAACATAAAGCAGCCAACAATTTCAACAGTTTCGAATGCTGAGGCGTTAGGAGGACTTGCAGCTGCACACCCGCTCCCTCCCAACCACACACACACATACATACACACACACACACACAAATGCACATACACATCTACAGCTGGGCGTGTGAATCGTTATCGAAGCCGGGCGCGAAAAAAGTTGAAGCGGAAGCAACGCCAATGCCAATGTGAATGGGGCATGTGAGTGGGGTATGTGAATGGGAATGTGAATGCTGTCCTGAACAACCGGAAATGCATTGTTTCACGCGCAATTTCATTTTGGTATTTATTATGCGCAGAAGTGTCCGAAAGAGCCCGAAGTGCGGCACACAAGCCCCGCAAGTGGCTGGCATCTCCTGACAGCAGGCATTTAATTAATGCAAAAGTAATCAAAAATAATTAATTAGAACTGTAGGAAGCGCTTAGAGCGCAACTCCAATAGATTGCAGCATACCTGGCACTCAAGTATGTCGAAATCTTTTGAAATATGCATAAGCATAACAAAATTTTAAGCTTACTATTGAGCAAATATTTTGCCTAGCATTAATTAAAGAATTTTTAGTTTTCGTTTACAGTCTTATGAATTTAAAATGCTTTATACGCATAGAAAGGGGTTAAAACAGAAAAGAAAATATACTTTAATAAAGCTTAAAGCATTTTAATTGTTGCGAATATTTGATATTTTGTTTTTTAATAAAAGCACACATTTCTTTTCATGCATAGTTAACAATATTTTTAGCATACAAAAGACTTTCAAATCGACTTTAAATGAAAGTTATCTTGAACTTAATTAAATGTTAAAAATGAAAATTTGATTTTCTCTGTTTAAAAAGCTATAGAAAAATAACTAGCTAAACATGTATTGTTATTGAGTCAAAATATATAATAGATATATATGGATATAGATTTAAGTATACCTGAAAAAAAAATTAAAAGCCTACTTAATATACAGCTGCACAACTCTAACCTTATGTGAAGCAAGGTTTTCGTGTTTAGCAGATGCACCTTTAAACTTAGCGATATAAATAGTTAGGAAAAGAGAGGACAAGAAAAAGAGAGAGAGAAAGAGATAGCATTAATGTGAAGCTAATGTGATTTTAAAGCAATTTCAAAACAATAGACAAATAATCTTAAATTATTATATGAAATTAAGCTTAATTTCAAAAGTCCATTAGATAAAGAACCCAAAGAATATACAAATGTAATATATATTTCTAGACTCCAAACGGGTAGAAGAAAAGTGGTCCAGATGGATCTGAAAGTATGATAGCTAAAATGGCTTAAATTTGAAATGTTTATTAAAATGGTATTAAATACATGCTCAGTCCAAAGCTGGTAAAATAATTTATCGCTTTTGGAATTATGCTCGGCATAATCTTAAACTATTTGCAAGCGGCTTAAAGCTACTTTTGCCATACATAATTATGCAAATTTTTTGGTATAGGCGGCTTTCGTTAGCCTAAGCTGCACTGCTGCATTGCTGGCATTGCATTTATTAGCTGAGCATCATTAGGCCAAACAATACAACAACAGCAACAACAACAGGAACAGCAACAGCAGCAACATTTGCCAGCAATCTCGCTTGCGCAACTTTGCAGACATCTTTTCCTTGGCCGCACAACATTTTCAATTTGCCAACAAGGGGGCAGGTGGTTTGGCGCCAGGTGGTTTCGGTCACAGCACCAGATACGAGTAGTTTGCTGCAGGCATTCTGGTGGCAGGATGACAGAGCGGGGGGCGGTTATGTGCGTGGTTAGCGCACAAGCAACGCCGCGAGCATTGAAACCAAAACAGGCGACGAGATGACGATGTTGACGATGTGGTTGCACTTATTCCCCATGTTTTTTCGTTGTTCATGTTGTTGCTCTTGCTGTTGCTGTTGGGGCTGATGAGGAAATTGTTTTCAAAAATTACAAAAAGCTGCAGAACAGGCAGCTACGCGGACATACTTAGTACAAAGTATGTATGTATGTGTGTATGTATATCGTGACAAACTTTGCCAAAAGTGTAGAATGTCATGTACAAATTCCAGCAGTTGGGGTTTATGTGTCCCGTAAATATTAGTAGATCAAATTTATAAAAATATTTCAAATTAAAAATAGTTGTCGATAACAGTATCAATCGCAATGGCCAAATAACCCAAATCCGTAAAGCGACGAAATCGACAATCAGTGTAGTAAAACTCGGTTATATGTGTTAAAAAAAGTCTTATTTCAAATTTAAGCATAAATTCTCATACGTTGCAAAATGTCAGTTGGGTTATTCAGCAACCTGTTATTTATTTATGCTTTAATCATTTAAAATAGTGTTGCAAAGTACCTTTAAAGCTTGAAGCAGACGTTTTTTCTGCTTTACAGCACACATCTAGCACTGTGTTTGATGTCACCTTAAAGTCGTATAAGACCTAAAGTTTTTAGGTCTTATGTGCGCGATATTCTTAAATATGAATAATGTTTATAGAAATGTACACAATTCTGTATATAAAACATCGCTTTCCGAAAATATCACTCCATAGATATTTATAAAAACTGATACAAATAATCGCTTATATCCTATCTAATAAAATTTCTGCAAAGATTAAAAATAAGCATGCAAATTGTCTTGCTCAACTTAGCAGGAAATGGACGTCTAGTTTTCAGAGCGGCTTGTAGGGGCAGGTAAAATGCTGCACCTGCAGGTCCTTCCAGGTATAGGCGCCGCTGGTTTGCAGCAAACGCAAATAAGATAGAAAATGTTTGTACGTCAAATCATCAGATGGATCATCGGGATGTGCCCTGTGATAGGCGCACTCAGTGTGGCAAATGAAGGGCCGTCGCAGAGGCACCTCTATCTTAAATATGTCGTATAGCTGTCCAAATAGCTCGGAGCCATCGTTAAAGATCAACAAGGTGTAGGCTGAGCTGTTAGATACAAATTGTGTTAGCCAAAGGTTAAGCAAGCTAACAGGTGTACGGCTACTTACTAGGCTTCGTAGATGATCTGCTGGAATTCGGGCATCTCGATGATGCAATTGAGCGAGGGCTCGTCTGTGGGCGCCTGCAGCTCCATGATGAATGTGCGGGGCAGCAGCAGGAGACGCACCGTCTCCATGATATCCAAGGTGTGTTTGGCCCGTGCCGCCCAGTCGTGGTTGAGCCAGCGCACAGCGGAAAAGAAGATCTCCTTCTCGCTGTTGACCGCCACATTCACAGAGCTGAGCAGGCAACGGACATGCTGCAGCGGCAGTTCAACAAACTCAACGCTGGCGACCAGGGTGAGGAAGAAGCATTGAATGCGAAGCAGCATGGTGGTGTCCAGGCCCAGCAAGGGCAGCTTATCACCCAGGTTCAGCGCCTCAAAGGATACCGCAAAGGCCTGATCCTCGCGAAAATCTTCAACGAGGTCCAGACAGAACCACACCTGCTTGACCAGCGGCTCGATCTCGAGGTATATGGCTGCCGCCAGCACTTGCATTATATGGCAACGTTCCAGCTTCGCAACGGGCTTATTTATCCAATCGCAAACGCGCACCAGTCCCTCCGCCGGCACCCGATCCTCGGGTAATACCAGCTCCCGCTGTCCCCCCTTCAGGTTGTCCTTGATGAACTTCGATTGGCACATGAAACGCAGCCGATTCACGCATATCTGCTTTGTGCCCAGCTTCAGCACCAGATCTGTGGCATCATTTCCCTCCCAAAGCTCCAGCAGCAGCGGCACCAGCGAGTCCTGTTTCCTCATTTGAAAGTCCTTCTCGGATATGTCCCATATGGGCAGCTGATTGCCGCCACGAAACTCGCACAAAGCAACCTTCGGCAGGCTCGGCTCAAGGGCCAGTTTCTCCACAGTTTGCGACAAGTCGAACATTTTGCTTAAAAACTGGAAATTTTGGAAATATTTCGTAGTGGCAGACTACTGAGCATGTGTGCGTGTACGATTAAGATAGACTTCCAACTGATTTTAATAACAAATGGTTTTTTAATAAAGCCGTGCGCCCTTTTGGGTAAATTGGGTAAAGTTGTTCAAGCAGAAAGAGAGAAGCATAAATGGAACCTACAGTATGTACACTCAAAAAAAATTATCTAAATTTTAAAGTTCTATTATATTTAAATGGTAAATATTTTAAGATATTAAGAAATTAAAATCTTTTGAATTTTTTGGAGCGAACCAGAACGACAAAATGATCCGAGTCAAGTATATATTTCTATGTAAAATAGAATTTTGTTTAAATAACTATCCCAATGAAAGTCGATAGATATCGAACTATCTCAGTGCTTATAGGAGCTAAAAGCACTAACATTTCGTTTGCATCATCCTTTCATAGCCATGCCCAAGGGATTAAGTTACTGAACAATAAGTTATTGTAGGAATGGCTAAAATATTCTCCATAATCAATGCCTAAAGTCTAGGCTGGCATACATATGGCATAGACAATTTGAAGAGCCAAATGTCAAGATTTGAAGGAGCTCTCGAGCTCCTTGTTGTTCGCTAACATTTTGGCCAATTAGACGCACAATGGGCCCCAAATTATGCAACATGGCGCGACAAATTCAATTTGCTATGCCCCAAACACGTGCCCAACAACAGCAAAGGCAACAACAGCCGGGCACAAAGTGAGGTATACACACACACACACACACACACACACATTTGCACACAGGCATGGGCAGCAGTCGAGCGACACGTCGAAAGTTGTTCAAAAATCCCTGGAGAAATTAGTTTGATTTATGTTGAGTTTCCGGTGCAAATAAATTGCCAAGTTTACAGGGCTCGGACACGGGACGCAATGCGAACGCATAATTGATAATGCGAGCGGCGTAGAAAACGGCTTTTAGGTAAGGGGGGCACCAGGGATGAGGGGCAGCATTCAATTGACGCTTGTTCGCTGCCGTCCAAATTGTGCCTAATCCAGTTGAAATGCCTGTCAAAGTCACAATGAATCTGTAAAAAGGCATGCTAAAAGATTGTACATGTGGAAGAAAGAGGATAGCATTAAATAAATAAATATAGGCAATTAACAGGAGCTGCAAGTTGGACAGGTTTCTTAACTTTTTTCATACGCAAAACCAAATACATACATTGACAATTTTCTAACCGTAAAAACCTCGTAATAAAGTATTGGCATTGCTAGCATAACAGAATGCGGTCACACTCTGCTGTTTGTGGTCATTTAATTGGATTGCTACACTAATTATTGTGAATATAACATTTTAAATTTTACACCATACATTTTGTTTAAAGCTTTAAGACTATTTGAAAAAGCAATTCGCATTTAAGCGCTGACCCAATAGTCTCTGTCAACTGCGGTTGACTGTCGGGACTAAAAATCAAAATCGGTTTGCACACGGCAAATGCAAAACCTCAAAATCAATTAATTTTATTGGCTGCACCCTTTTTTTTGTTTTCCAAACTGAAATGTCATTGTGGTGGAAACTATTCGAGAATACGTTGGTGCATGTTGTGTGGCACACTCTTAAGGGATTTACTTACAAAAATCTTATCAGGTTTGCAACGCAAACATTTTTGAGTCAATTATAATACTGAGATATCGTATACTCTTGAATACTCAATTTTTGAAGCTTAGAAATATTTGTAAATAACTTTTGCATTATCAACAAATCGAATCACTTGTTAACTGACTTAAAAGATATATACTAGTACATTAATTATATACCTAAGACATTTGTCAATATAATCATATGAATATCCATTGTATCCATTGCTTTGAGTTAAATAATGCTTTAATATATCACAAAAAGACAATTTTTACAAAAGTGGATACCTTAATTCAACAACATTTTTGGACTAGTGCCCTAAACTAATTACTTTATATTTTTCTAAAGTAAACATAAATAATAAATAAAATATACAGACTGTTGGAGGATTTGAATTCTAATAAATCAAAGTGTTTGGTATTCTTAATTATCGCTTTTATAGTATAGATCATTCGAAAAACCTGTACCAACTCTTTGATATATTTTAAGTTAAGCAGACGACAAATCTTAAAAAAAAAAAAAAACATTTTAACTATATTGTCTAAATAAAAGGCAGAAATAGATAAAGAAAAAGTGCATATAGACTGGCTCGCCACTGGCTGATCAATTGAGTACTTCCTGTGGTAAGGGCATATAGACATAAACATCCTTTCGATGGTATCTTTCTTGTGTTTTTCCTTTTTTTGGTTCTTCCAGCTTTTTTTCGTGTTTGCCATTGGCCCACCCGACTGACATTGACAAAAGTGCAAAGGATTAAAAGTTCGGCAGAGGCAGGCAAAGCTGAACCAAAAAACACAACACACTAATACACACACCCTCTGTCACACACACACACACACACGCAGAGAGACACCTTTGTGGGCAGTCTAGGACCGGTACGGGTAAGGAGCTGCGGCTGAGTGAGAAATTGAAGTCACGTAGCTGTGTGCAAATTTTTTGTAGGTTTGACACTAACAATTTTTTTTTATTGGATTCCTTTTTTTTTGTGGATTTTTTGTGTCCTTATTTGGTTATGTTGTTGAATTTAATTTTTGCTTAGTAACCAGCCGCACTGTGATGTCAGGCTGATTAAATTTGCCAGCATTTACGTGATTTCAATGCGTAATTTATGCCAGGTTCCGGTAGCCTCAAGTCGAACCCATTGCCAGCCATATGGCTTAGCCGGAGCCCAGAAAACCGAAAAGTTTTAATTAGTTTAGTGTACGCCTTCAGCAGGCTGTCAGCGTTGTCAGGCAGCCCATTTCAATGAAGAGTTTTATCTTTTATTTATTCTTTATTTTTTTAAGCACACCCATATTTATAGATATACAAATAGTATGTGCCGCCGGTTGTTAACGTGTGCGCCAGGCTGTTGACCAACTGCGAGGCGCTGGCAATTGAGGATGTGTCCAGACATTACAGGTGAGAATCGTCTAGCTCTTGGTTCCCAACTAAATAATACCCTGTACCCAGCTCTGAATTTCCTGAATATACATATATTTTGACAGCGCCCATAAAGATAGCATTCAAATATGTGAATGTAACAAAAATAAAAACTTTACCTCTTAAAATGATCTGTGCTTGAACTAAAAGAATGTACGGGATAACTTTCACTTTTTGAATCATATAAGATATGCTAGATATACATATATATATGTGATAAACGGGGGTTGTTAATCGATTCTTATCGATTGTGCCAAATGTTAACGCTTCTATACCAAAAAGCCTCTGAGAACTGAGTCGGACAGGTTAAACACATGGACGGCTATCAAGAATATAGTTACTTTATAAAGGGTAAAATCTTACCAATATTGCTTAAGCTATGAATGTTAAAAATGTTTAAAATGGCTAAGCAACTTAAAATTGCTCAGTTTTTGTATGCTTTATAGCACTTTCATCGTATCTACTTGGCTCGTTTAGAGATCTTATCGCTGCTGGCCCGCTGCCTTGACCAAACTCTGCCATTTCCTATCCAATTAAGCAGACGTCGTCGACGGCCTGTCAGCGGCGTGCAAAGGTGAAAAGTTTCAGTTGATATCAAATGTGCCAAACCATGGCGAAATCGCGTGACTGTCAACCAGTGAAATTTTCTGGCTGTGAGCAGCGTGCAAGACTTCTGTCTAAATACCCTTGCAGAGGATACATTTCATATGCATAGCAGTGCAAAGCTTATGGGAATATTTATTTACCGCGGAAATGTGGCAACTCTATCGATCAGTTATCGGACTAGGAATATGGTCATCAGTCAGTATTTTGTCAGCATATCAATCTGTTTTTGTACCGTAACAACTCTAACGGTAAGCATTTACATATATTGAACTGGTCTAATAAGCCGATAACTGGACTTTTTGTCAGCTCGAAAGTTATCGATTTATGTAAATAACATATATGATGCGAATGCTGAGCGCGTAGAAACGGACTGCAGTTAGGGTATTGAAGCTTCGGCTGTTCAAACTGGATTCTTTTTATTTTTGTTGTCTTTTTGGCTCGCAGCCCAATTTAATAGTTTTTCGATTTGTTGAAAGCAAACGCCAAAGCATAGAAAATAAATTGTCACAAAATGCTGGCCAACTTGAGCAGCGGCAGCCGGCAGCAGCAACCGCAAAGGCTGGCAAAAGTTTGCCTCAAGACTCTTACAGAGAGCACTCAACTCCTTGGTCTTATCTTTATCAGTTGAAGAAAAGCGCAGCCAGCTTTGTTGTTGGTGTTGTTGGTGTTGTTGCCGTCGTCAGCGTCACATATCGAGTGCCTGGCCCTGCAAGAAGTTCGACGACTTGGTCTTCGACTTGGCGACTGGCCCCTGGCAACCCCTCGCAACTCGCACCGATGCAGACACCAGAAATACTTCCGATTTGGCCGACAGCCCACGCTCAGACCGCCCACAGACGCCGTTCGCATTCAAGTTGTAAATAACTAGGCATCGAAGTGAATGGCAAAAATTTTCAATTGAATTCATTTGATTGCAAATGCCGTTGCCGCCGCTCCACGCAACTGCCCCCAAGAAGATAATTATCCACGCATTTTCGGTCAGAATAAAAGCACTAAAAAATAAATAGAGTCCAAATTTTCTGACTTGTGTATGCCCTTTAATTGGAAACTTTTTGTATGTAACTTCACAGTTAATTGTCTTAAAATGTACGTATTTATATCAATTCTTTATCAAAACTGCGGCAATTGATGAAGGGTAGAGATTCTACACATCAAATTTCTTTTATTATAAATGCTGAAAAAAGAACTCTTGGCAATCGAAATTTATCGATATTGGAGAAACGGAGTACAGTTGGCCCATTATACCCGTTTTACTGTTGTTTAATCCGCACAGGGCATAAGAAACAGGAAAACTACTGACGTTTTAAGATGGGCCCCATAAAATCTCATAAATGCGCATAAAGTGCCTTTTAACAGCACAGTTGGCTTGTCGGCGTCATCATCATCGTTCTGTAACTAGTTGTAAATATGCTCAACATGCACTCAATGAATGAAATGTGTGCACAATGTTGAAAATAGTTGTGACACCCCCAAGCCAAGCCCCACCCCACGCCCCTTAAAAAGAAAGCCACAAAAGGTCGCACATTTTTGTTGCTGTTGTTGTTGTGCATACGCCTGGCATGGCCTGTGCGCAGGCAGCTTGTAGAAGAACAACTTCCGCTTATATGGACACCACTTCAGCATGATAAATTGATGTTGCCGTTTTTAAAAACGAAAAAGAAACAAATATAAACACCGGGTCTCCGGCAGCAGCAACAACAGGCTGTACGCCTGATGTGCACTTGACTATTTTATACCCGTATTTATAGAGTATATATATAGTGTATACAATATACACACTGATATCTACATATGATTTTACCCTACAAATAGTCTGTCTTATGTTTAATTCTGGCAAATGTTCTAGCAATACATGCTTCTCGGATTTGCATACCCCATTTAAAATTTGGTTAGGGTATACAATGTTAACTCAAAGTGCTGAGTAGGAATAACTTTGCGTCTGTTGTGTGCGTTTGGTGGAGACAGGCTGTGTGCGTGTCTATGACCCTGCATAATTACCACACTGTCGAGGGACAGGCAATAACAACGCATCAACTTGCGGTCACATAAATTTTGCCCTTAATTTATAAAGTTTACCAAAAGGATACTTTAAATTTGAGCGCGCACGTTTCGTAGCAATGAGCTTTACAGCGCTGTCCTTGGTATTAAATATTTGTCAATAAGAATATGCTGTACAATTTAGGTATTTTTTGTTGGCACACATTAAAATATAGTAAGTGTTGCCTTTAGAGTTATTTAGTATTAAAAAGTATTTTGTCGCTACACGCATGCAGCCACACTGTATCCAAGCAAAACAAAAATGCATCCAAATGTAAATTTATTAATATTAATATTTTTGGGTGAGTTTTTAGCAAAAATGTATTATGCTTCAATCAAGTTTTCTATCTGTATAAGTAGGCCTGTTTGCGGTGCGAGCTCAGGCAGAGCTGTCTGGTCTGCTGGGCATCCTGCAATACTTTGGTCTCAATCTGCAATCGAACGGCACAGGATCTGTGGTGCTGGGCAAGATAACCCGGGGCCAGTGCCCCTACAGCTTCGAGTCGTATGCATTGATGCAGGATCGACACATCTGTTATCCGGATGACGAGCATATACTGCATCTGTCGGAGCTCCCGCAGCAACGCAAGCCTCCGCTTATGATCAAATGCCTGCAGCCGGATCCATCGCCGCAAGCTGGCGTCGTAACTGTGCCAAAGCTGCTGATCATGCAGAGCGCCAAGGACATTGTGAATCTTCTCAAGCCAATTGGTAATGCTACCAAGCGACACGAACCCGGCAGCTGCGTTTTAGTACACTTCTGCACGCCCACCAGCTTGGAGTGCGCTCGCGTGGCGGCATATGTCAATCTCTTACCACATCTGTTTCCAACGCTGCCAGTGGCCTATATTGATGCCTACGAGTTTACACGTTTTAATGCAGAGTTTGGCATTGCATCGCTGCCCACGCTGATGATATTCCATCAGGGACGCCCACTTATCAAGTATGATCCGCCTAGTAATGAAAATGTCAGCGTGCCCAGCTTCATAATGCGCCACACGAACCTCAAGTATGTGAATCCAAGGACCCTACGTCCCTATATTCTGGCGTGGGCAAAAGAGGGACCGCTGGTTTCGGTACCGACAGTGACGACAGATTTTTATTTGATCTTGGCTTGGGCGTTTATACTGATCTGCCTGGCCAACTACGTACGGCAGACGCTTTTTTGGAAGCAGCTTGTGGAAATGGTGCAGCGCAACTGGCGAGAGTCCGAAGAGACGCAAATGGAAATGATTGATTAGACCAACTTTGGCCAGAGGGGGATAAATTAAATAATTATATATTGTTTACGCTTTAAATTTACTATGTGTGTATGTATTTTCGTTTAATTAAATTCACATAAACATTTAGTTATGCCTTAATAATATTGGTTTTATAGTTTAGGAGGCGGCTTAATCCTTGTCGCTGCAAGATGTTAAGCTTACACTCCTCCGTATAGAGTTCAGCTTACGCTCTATAAATAACTAAAATTTTGAGAATATTTTAAACAATTCAACTTAAAATTAGCTTTTTTAACTTTAATACAACTAAAAATTTTCATTAACATTTTAGATGTGGGTGTTGGGGTTATGAGTGTTTGTATTGTTCGTGTGGGGTGTGAACAGTTGCCCGGCGTCCGAAAAACTATTGATTACAAAGCCTTATCGCAGATTCGCGAGCCTGCGTGTCACGCTCTGTGCCAAATATATATTAATACAAAACTAAGACACGCGTTGTCGCTAAAAAATATGGAAATAGTCAATTTGATTTTTGGTTTGGCCTGGCCAAAAATCATTCGTATAAAGTGGGGAAATCGCGCACACTGCAGATACGCGAATCTAATAGAAGGTAATAACATATAATTAGAAATGTGTATGTGTGTGTGTGTGTGTGTGTGTGTGTATGACTGTGATCGTTTATCGATAACATGTACTATAGGTTTGCGCTTTGCAATTGGAGGCTAAATTAACACTGTCTGTATGTGTTGGGTATGTGTGTGCTGTTAGGTATGTGTGGGTGTGTGTGTCAGTTTTAAGTGTATGTGTTTCCTTGCCCACATCCTATTATTGAGGTTTATTCCGCTTAGCCGATTTGACACGGGGCTCGCTCGCATCCTCCAATCCACGTGTAGCGCTTGACTGTTGGTGATGATGCTTTAGGCGTTGCTGGCGACGAGCGGCAGCGGGATTTGCAGCATAGGGATGTGGATGTATGCTGTTTAAAGAGAAGAACACATTAATAACATAACGTAACTGGCAGCGTAAAGAATACGTAAATATGTAAATAAAATATGAAAACGTAAGAGTTTTATAGAGTAATTATAATCATTCCGTACACAGGCCAATTTGAACGTAAATGTTAAAATTGTGAGAGCGAGGCGAGGCGATAGTGTGTTATTCAGATGACAAAGAGTGGCATAAGCTGGATGAGTGGGCGGGCGGGCGGTCGGTTTCGGTCGCACCGTTACGTAATATGAAAGGTACGCAGTTAATGTTTGTTATTGCAGCAGTCTCCCCCACGAAAGACAACAAAACGTAGCAGCAGCAGCACCGCAGCAACAACAGCGTTAGAATTTTGATAAGCGTAGTAGTTGTGTCACGTAGTACGTAGAGAATATACATGTGAGTAACGTTGACCAATTAAGCGTTATGTGGCGTGGCGTGGCGTAGCGTAGCATAACGATGATTTAATGCGTAAGAGGTAAACGAAAACGTAATGGAATTTGTCTAAGGCAACCAAACAATAAGTGTCCAACACGCGGCTCTTACTATTTTTGGTATTTTATGTGAAGGGCTTACGTAATACGCAAATAAGACAATTGTGACAACATGCTGATTACGTGTACGTCGCCTTATTTGTTTTACAATAACTATATAGAGAATGTGTGTAGTAGTAGAATTATGTACATAGCTGTTATTTGTTTTGGGGTTTTGCAGGCGGCCTTACACGTAACATGTGACACGTAACGACGTGTGTGGCGTTGCAGATGTGTAACGTAGATGATGCGTAGCGTCGCAGCGATGATTTTTCATGGCGGAGCGCAGCGAGAAAGAGTTGGAGCGTCGTCGCCAAACGCCGTGACTGGTTAGTAGGTAGTTGTGATTACGTAGTTGGACGTAGCGCGTCAATAATATCGCTGATCTTTGCTCAATTACATTGTGGTGTGTATATTATAAATTTATGTGTGTATTGATTATAGTTTATGATACATTATGCATATATATTTCTACTTGCGATAGAAACGTGAATTATATAAACGCCAATCTCTGCATTAGAATCGAAATATATATATATACATTTGTATTTGTTGGTAGAGAGGAGAGAGAAACAGAGCGAAATGTTGTTAATAAAGATATAAAATTTATCATATGGTTTAGGAACTATTTTTTAGCGTAGGAAAAAGCTCAAAATGGTGAACAGCCAAATAGCACAACGTAACGAAGGGTAAGGATTAATAACGAAAATTCGACTTTTGGTTTTATAAATTTAGAATTTCATAGGTTTCTTAAGAGGTTCAAAATTTATTCAGGGCAAGCTAACGGAGACGGCGATTTATTGTTCTATATGCGACGATTCTATAGTTTACGAAGCTTGATATGTAATTAACAGGCAATTGACGTAAGGTTAACATTATGATAACACAAAGTTGTCTATGCATTACAGTTAGGGTAGCTAACAGAGAGTTTTTCGATGCCTTTTTCTAACTAGGAAACTAGGCAGGTCTCTGGGGCCTATTTGTGGAAATATGTATTTTTCATTTGGTTGAAAGTTGCAGTTGTTGTAGTCTTGTTTTGCTTATGCGAACAAACCTTGGCGTGCCGGCAATGCTGTGACTAGCGCTGGATACGGTGGCCAACGGTGACGAGGAAGGCGTACGTAGCGGGCGACGGGGCGTGGCCAAATGCTGACCGTTGCGCATATAGGCGCGACGCGATGCTGGCATATTTCCGGTGCTCAAATAGTGGCTGTTGTTGTTGTTGTTTGTTACGTCGAAGGTTGGGGGCGAAGACGCTGCTGTTGTTGTATTGGCACGACGTGGCGAAGTTGTTGTTGTTGCTGCTGCTGCTGCTGCTGCAGTGTCGCTGCTGTTGTTGTTGTTGGTGTCGCCGTATGGAATCGATTCGAAGAAAATTTAAAAGAGATTACAACAAAACTCATTTGCCGAATGTCTTTCGGGCACTTAAACTGTGTTACTATGGGTAGTAAACGGTTGGTAGTAGTAGTGGTAGTTTTTTTTACTTTTTAATAACGTTGCAATCCATTAACGTAACGCGTTGTGGGTCTTTACGTGTAGGCATAATATGTATGTTTATGGTATATGAAGGTATATGAACTAAAAATAATATTTAACTAACTAAAAAGATTTGCATTTGGAAAATTATGAAAATTAGAATATAATTACAAATTGCTTTGCCGCCTACCTCAAATTGTTCTCATTTTTAATTTATCTTTTAGTATTTGAACGTAGTAGGAATGTAAAAGCAGAAATTTTTGTTAATATATGCAATTGCATTGGGATTCTTTGACTCTGATAAATATATATATATGTATACATATTTATATATAATTAGTAAAATATACTGTATGTACTTTGCTTGAATTAGTAATTATATCTGCAAGTAAATACAAACGTTTTAATTTAGCGGGCATCGTGACAAAGAAAGGGTACAAAAAGGAAACAGCCTAAATCTGAACATTGTGTTATGATCGTGTCTTGGACATGCCTTGTGCAAACAATCTGCAGTCAATTTCAAATCAAATTGTTTCAATTTTATGAATCAAAAACGGCTTTGATAATGTTAACGATCCCTAAAATAACTGAATCGGCGCTCTGTAAAGTATTATGTCTTGTCATGTTGCACAGCCTTTAGTAAGCGGACGGTTTAAAAATAAATAAAGGACAATTCCAATTGTCAATATAATGGCAATATAATTGTATATAAATTTAACGAAGTGTATAACCAATAGCATAGCAAAGTTCTATATTAAAGATTTAAATATGTTTCCTAACATTCTTTTATCCATAGGTAAGAATTCCGTTTATTATATCAGCGGAAATTGGATTCCGGCTTTAGTATCGCGCTGTTATGAACATGCTAAGCAAACAGCAACATATTAAACTAATATTCTAGCATAGAAGCTGTCGTGCTTTAACCAACATTGCCACAAGACATATCCAATTTGTTAATATTTGTGTTAATCATTGCGTGTTAAAGGCCAAAGCTTTTGAGTGTCAAGTGGAACGAGATGTTAAAAACAATCAAATCTAAAGCAACTCACTAAATGCGACGCGTTAAACCTGCAAACGACTGACTGGAGAGATATCAAAGTCACTTAAGCTCACCTGCTATGCGGTGCTGTTGGAGGCGCTGGCAAAGCGGGCAATTGACGGCCTGTGCGAGGCGGCTCTTGAATCACACAATCGTCATCGTCGTCGTCGAGCGGCTCAATGGTGACTGTTGAGCCGCCAGCAGTTGGACGAGCGCCGCGTATGGCCTGCATGCCGCCATGGCCACTTCCGTGTGGCATGATGCCGCGTGTGGCGCGAGTGGTAAACTCGCGATCAAACTGCTCGGCCTCCTCTTCGTCCAAATTAATAAACTCCTGACGCTCTTCCAGCTGGCCAGAGCGTAGATCCTGTTCCTTTTCGATAATGTGTGCGCGCTCGCCAATATGATGACCGATGGCCATTTTTTTAAGACCCGAGCGCGAATCTTGTACGGTCTTGCGTGTCTCACGCACACCTCCAGGTCCAGTTTTGGTGCTAGTGCTAGCCTGATAAATCTGCGGGCGTCCATCTGGACCCGAGGACATGGTCATCACGGTGCTTTGGCAAAACGATGCGCCATTATTGGCGCCAATGTCTGTAGGAGCAAAGAATAAGTTAAGAAATTCTATTTTTAATTTGATCAACACGTACCGGCATTAATCAAACGATTAAAACCGGGCATGGCTGGAAATCCAAATAGACCGCCGCCCATGGGAGCCATAGACTGTTGGCCGCGCTCCATCAATGCGCCCTGCTGAAAGCCAGGATCAAATGGCGATGGTCCCAGCATATTGAAAGGATCGGGCATAAAAGAGTTCATCAAGCGGTTCATCGAACGCATTTGCATATTCATGGCGTTCATGTGGTGGTTCATGTGATTGCTGTGAATACACAAAGAAAACTCATTTAGTTTTGTTTAACTTACAAGAAAATTACAAACTTTGTGTCCATTTCGTGATTCTCAGTTTTTTTCTTACGGCTTGAATTTCGTTTGCGTTTCATAACTCAAATAAATTACGCCGAAATATGGAATAACAAAATCGAATGTTGTCTGATTTAACATTTCAAGAACTGAAAACTATTCAAATGAAAACATAACTGAAGGGTTAGGGATTGTCAAAACTGACTTGATATATGAAAGTTAGCCTGCTGTTTATACGATTGAAATTTACAATTCTTAGTTACGTTTATACGGTGGCCTTTTTGGCGACAACAGAACTTTAAAAATGTGTTTCAGGTTCACTTTTTTGAATGGCTGTGAAAACTCTTTTAAAAATATCAATATTATTGTCAAACATAAAAGTGATTTTAGTTTATGACATAGTAACACAAGTAATGGCTGGAGTTTGGTTTGGATATTTTATAAATCAATTTGCAGTAGGCTACATGTTAAGGAGGTCCGGTCCGATCAAGTAATTAGTAAGTAATTAATTGCATGGTCAGACAGACAGATATGGTTATATCGGCTTCGATGTTGATACTGAACAAGAATATTTAACAACACAATGGACTCGGAGATATCTGTTTCGACATGTTATACATTCAGTGACAAGCTTACTTTGAAAGAGATTATAGGTAAAAAAAAAAACATATTAAATAATTGAAAAATTATTTTCAGTTGCCGCCTGATATAAGAATAAAAATGTATTTAAGTAAGACGCAAATGACATAATGAATAGAATTAAAAGAAAATGACGTTATGTTTTAAATCTACAACATGATATGACGTATAAGCCTATATGTTGTTGTTATTGCAATCAAGCAGAACTAATCTCAATTATATTTAGAGCCGCAAGCGTGCAATCGAAAATATCGATTAATTGCGGGCCCTCGTCTTGTCTTTTCTTCCTGCTGCTGCGACTGCTTTAACGACAGCAAGCTGCGCACTCACACTCACTCACACACATACACACACAAAACGAAAAACTGTGTTGTGTGTATTGTGTAAAATTGACAAACACACCGCAACGCATGCACTGCCCAGCGGAGCACCTAATCAGCAATTGAATTTAAATTTAAAACCTTACAACCAGCAACTTCAAGCCCAATGTCTGGCTCATTTCCTACATTTGGTCACTATTCTTTTACAATTTTCTTGCAAATTTTCCACGCCCCAAAAACAACAACTACTTAGCTGAAAACCAACATCGACATGGTTATTTGCCAACTTACTTCATGAATCCAAGATCATCGTCGAAATCGCCCATTAACGCACCAAATAGCGACATAATTGTATTATACCTTGTTTACAATCCAGCAATATTACAATTTTAATTCTTGTCTCTTTTTTTCTTTTTTGTTATAACTTCACGAGTTTTCTCGAAGGCAATGTGACCGCGTGGCAGCAATGGTGAAATATCTAAACGATGTGACTGTGTGAAAAAGAAAATACCGTAAAAATACTGCAAGTGCTGCCAATTTAACTCAAATTAAAATAACTGTGTCCATTTGAATTAGCTTGGAGATTCAAAATACTTTTGTAATGCTCAATTTATTTGTATATTTGGTATAAATTTATTTATAAGTGTTAAATTAATTTGTTCGCTTATTTTGTTCATTTTTTAGCTTGCATACACGACATAACGCCTGAATCTTTATAGATAGGGGGCAGACTGTTCTTCAATCCAAGAGGTGTGGTGCCTGACACTTGTATACACGCCAGGAAAGCCTTCCCGAGCGCAGCCCACGCCCCAGGAGACAATGCCCACTAAAATGCCATCCACAGTCAATGGACCACCGGAATCACCCTGACAGGCATCTTTGCCGCCCTCCTCAACGCCAGCGCACAACATTTCATCGGTGATAGTGTAATCCTTGGTCAGATACTGGGCGCCACAGGTGTTGGTGTCCATAATTTCCACTTCAACCGCACGCAACATGGCTGGCAGTGCTTCATCCTCCTCGGTGCGCTTGCCCCAGCCGCTGACAATGGCATGAGTGCCCGGCGCAGGCGAGTCAACAGCCAAAGCAATCGGCTGCACTAGACTGGAGTAAGCCAATGGTTCAGTGGTTATAATCATGCCCACATCATTCACATGGGTCTTCTTGTTGTAGCCACTGTGATAAATCAGCTTGCTGACCTTCACGCCCTGCTCATCCAGATCGGCTATGGAATTCTGTCCGGCCACAATACGTATGTACGAGGCGAAGCGTCCCTTAATGCAATGGGCAGCGGTCAATACCACACGTGGTGCATAGATGCTGCCACCGCAAATGTGCAGCAGCATGTACGTTTCCAGACGCACCGACACCTGATACGGATAGTTCACAATATCCGTCTCGATGCCGCCCACAATGTGGGTGCTAATGGAGGCGCCACTGTTCAAGGCCGCCAGGGAAAGCAGCCCCAAAACGATTAATCCAAAACACGACGACATTACGCAAATTCAAAGACTCTAATGTTAATCAATAGATGGCACACGGCTTTATATATGGGCAGTGCTGTGGTTATCGCTGCTTACCCGAAATCGCACGAAATCCACGAATACCCACGGATTTCAATTAGGGAATTCTACGATATTATAAAGTTTATGTGACCAACTGTTTTATATCCATTATAAACACGGCGGTCGGTGGTCTTCTAAAGAGAAATTCTGACCCATTATTAAACCATAGCCCCATAAGCTCTACGATAAGTCTTTAACGATATAGCAAAATAAAGGAACAAAAAAGAAAAACACAATTCAAACAAACAAGTTCACATAACTGACATTATTTGGCATATGTAGTACTATACCCTCAAAAAATTATCACAAAATTACGTTGAGTCATTTCATTTCATTTGCAATGAACTTTGCTACTGCCCTGAGATGTCTGCGATTTAAGTAATCTTATTCCGAAAACCCTTAACTCGTCTATAGATTAAAAACGTCGTCGCCCGGCTGTCGAGCGCTGAGATTTATAATCGGGCCCGAGTAACCAAGCACCAAAAAAATGCTTCCTTGATAAGCGTTAATAGCTAAGATTTTTATGTTTCCCATATAATTTTTATGTTTCGATATAAACAAATATTGGACTACTACTATATCGTAATTTTATATGGAAGCCAGTTTGCAATAAGTTTATTTTAAGATTACGCTGACATATAGGTACTTATAAATATGATTGATGAATCAGACCAAAAAGTAGTCGTTGGTGCTTACCCCCTAGATCATATAAGTACACGCTTAGTGCTTAAGTGACAACCTTCTTGGAATGAATTAAATTATCGCATCCAGTACACTGCTAAAAAGCTTAGAGTATATGTATAATGCATTGTTTCAAATATTATTTACTGAAATATGAAAATGTAAATATGTTTATTTTAATTAATTTTTCGAAATAGTTCTATTTACTTTGCGAGTTTTAATCTATCCCATGTCATGTATCTTCATCTTCATCTTCATAGTATTTAGATATGATGACTGTTATTTTCTCACTTCGATTATTTGTTATCGACCCTAATCGTCAAGTGTGACCGTTAGATTTCATAGCGATCAGCCTTCGAAATTTAGCAAAATTAGGTGATCGTATCACAAGCACAGACCATCGATAAGGATAAGATAAGCACCAAATTAACCTTAATGTCATTCCGGATAGATTTATGACACTTCAATTATTGCTTTGATATCGATTGATTAAGGAATTAAACTATTGATAAGCCTTCTATAAAAGCACACAGCACTCAAAATTTCGCTTTAGTTCTTAGAAAAGATGTTTCGCATCTTGATCGGTTTGTGCCTTTTCGGATTATCGCTGGCTGGCACCGTTTTTCAGAGCGGTGTGCCCATGCCCGATGGTCGGATTGTGGGTGGTCAGGATACGGACATTCGCAGCTATCCGCATCAAATATCCATGAGGTACAGGGGAAATCACAGATGCGGAGGCTCAATAATTGCCACCAACATCATCGCAACCGCTGCTCATTGTGTGAACACGCTGTCAGGTGTGGCTAATCTTACCATAATAGCTGGAACCACCCAAACAATCTGGCCAAATGGCCAGGAGTTGGCGGTACGCGAAATCATCATACACGAGAAGTACAAGTCCCTGTATCAGGACTATGATGCCGCCGTTCTTGTACTGGATGGCGATTTCGAGTTCAACGAATCTGTGCAGCCCATCGAACTGGCCAAGGAGCGTCCGGAGCATGGTACGCCCGTCATTGTTACCGGCTGGGGCACGAC